>NC_134900.1:27293666-27298666 GCF_041734735.1 Babylonia areolata
TTTCTCGGGGGCGTTTTCTCTCTGTGCGTTCTTCCCCTTTTGGTCTTTCTGTCTCTGTCTTTTCTCTTCGCTCTGTCTTGTCTTTTCTCTTGTCTGTTGTTTTTGTCTGTCTGTCTTTTCCCTCCCCCTTTCCCCTCTTTCTCTCTATTTCCTCTCTCGACTTTTCGCGGTTTTTTCTCCTCCTTCTTCCCCTTTCTCCAGTGTTTTTTTTTTTTTTTTTTTTTGGTTCAAACTTTTTTGAAATATTTTTCCTTCTCCCTTCCTATTTTCCTTTTACTTCTCTTGTTATAGGTTATTTTCTGCTTATTAGCGTCCCTCCCCTTCTCCCCCCTTCCCCCTTCCTTCCTCTCCTTCTTTTTTCTTCTTTTTCTTCTTCTTCTTCTTCTTTTCTTTGCCCTCCTCCTCTTTTTCCTCTTCCTTTTTTCTTCTTCTTCTTTTTTCCTTCTTTTCTTTTCTTTTTCTTTCCTTCTTCTTCTTCTTCTTCTTTTCTTTTTTCTTCTTTTTTTCTTCTTTCCCTTCTTTTCGTGTCGTCGTCGTCGTCGTCATTAGTCGTCGTTGTCGTCATAAAAATTTTTATCAAAATATGCATTTTATTTTTCCTTTTTTACTTTCACCCCTTTCCACGGCATCTTCTCTGCCCTTTTCAAACAATTCCCGTTTCCTCTTCGTCTTTTTCCCCCCTTTTTCCTCCCCCCTCCCCCTAATCATCACCCATCGTGTCGTCGTGGGCGTCGCGTCGCCTTTCAACTTTAATTCAGCATCATCCCCCGTTTTTTCCCCTTCCCCCCCCCCCAAACCCTTACCGCCCCCCCCCCCCCACCCCCCCACCCCCCAAGCCCCCACCCCCCAAAAACCCCCCCCACTCCCCACTTTCACTCTCTTCCATTTTCAATCGCTTTTCCCTCTTTCACTTTCAGTCCCCCCTGCTATTTTTCCCCTTTTTCACGTCTCTATAAAAAAACTCTCACCCCTTTATTTCTCTCTCTCTCTCTCTTCTGTTTTGTGTGTGTGTGTGGTGTGTTGTGGGGTTGTGTGTGTTTTTCTGTCTGTCTTTTCTGTCTTCTCACACCCCCCTCGCTCTTTTGGGTTCTCTTCTCTCCCCTCTCTTAAGTTTTTGTTTGCTGTGGTAATTAAATGTAGACTGTAAATAATTCCTATTTTTTCAAGGTACAAGGGGTCACAAAACACAACACACAAAACACAAACACACAAAACACACACACACCACAACACCCCTTTCCCAGGAAGGGGGTGGTTGGGTTTTTTATTTGAATAAAAACATTTCGTTTCGTTTCGTTTCTCTCTCCCCTTTTTCCCCTCTCTCTCTCTCTCTTCTCTCTTCTTTTTTGGTCTTTTTTCCCCCTTGCTCTTTTCCTCCCCCCCCCCCCCTCTCTCTCCCCCCCCCTTCTCTCCCCCCCCAACCCTTTCTCCCCCCCACCACCCTTCCCCCCCTTTCCCTCTTTTTCCCTCCCCTCTTTTTTCCTCCCCCCTTCCCTTTTTCCCCCCCTTTCCCCCCCCCCCCCTTATTTTTTTCTCTCCCCCCTCCCCCTCTTCCCCCCCTTTTCCCCTTTTCCCCCTCCCCCCCCCCCTCTCTTTCTCTCTCCCCCCACCCTCTCTCTCTTTTCCCCACCCCCTCCCCTCCCCTTTTTCTTCCCCCCCTCTTTTCTCCCTTCCCCCCCCTCTGTCTCTCTTTTTTCCCCCCCCCCCTTCTCTCCCCCCCTTCTCTCTCTTCCGCCCCTCTCCCTGTCTTTTCCCCCTTGCCCCTCTTCTCTTCCCCCCCCCCCTCCCCCTCTTCTCCTTTTTTTTCTCCCACTCTTTTTCCCCCCTTCCTCTCTCTCTCTGTTTTCTCTTTCTTCTCCCCTGCCTTTGCCGAAGGGGGGAAAAGTTAAGCCCTTTTCCCGGGCCAGGGCGGGGAACAAACGGGGGCGAAGACCGCATCCCCCGGGAAATTTGTGTTGGGGGGTTCGGGGGGGGGGGGGGGGGGGGGGGTTCGGTCGGTGAAAAAAGGGCCCGTCGGGGCCCCCGCCCCCGCGCTGTCTGTGTGCCCAAAACCCGGAAAAAAGAAAGGGGAAAAGAAAAAAGGGAAGGAAAGAAAGAAAAAAGGAAAGGGAAATGAATGAAAAAAAGAATGAAAAACCCGAAAAAAAAAAAAAAAACAACTGGTGTTTTTTTAAATTATTAAAAATTCCCGAAAATGGTTTTTTTCGTTGGGACTGATGTGCGTTTGTTCCGTGTTTTTGTTTGTTGTGTATTTTGTTTGTGTTGTGTAGTTGTGCGTGTGTGTGTGTGTGTGTGTGGTGTGTGTGTGTGTGTGTGTGTGTGGGTTTAGTGTAGTGAAAAGGGGGGGTGTGTTGTCTGTGGTGTGTTTTGTGTCGTTAAGTTGTGTAGTGCTGTTTTGTGTGTGGGGTGTGTGTTTTGTCGTTTTAGTGTCGTTTTGGCTTTTGTGTGTAGTTTTCGTTTAGTGCTGTGTGTGTGTGTGTGTGTGTGTGTTTTTGTGTGTGTGTGTGTGTGTGTGTGTGAAGGTTGTGTGTGGTGGGTGTGTGGGTGTGTGTGTTTTGTGTGTATGTGTGTTTTTGTAGTGTGTGTAGTTGTGGTGTGTGTGTGTGTGTGTTTTTGTGGTGTGGGTGTGTTTTTAAAGTGTCGGGGTTGGGTTTTGTTGTGTGTGTGTGGGGGTTAGTGTCTTTGTAGGTTGTGTGTGTGTGGGGTATATGTGTGTGTGTGTGTGTGTGTGTGTGTTTTGGTAGTGTTTTGTGTGTGGGGGGTGTGTATGTGGGGTGTGTGGGGTGTGTGTTGTAGTGTCGCAGTGTGTGTTTTGTGGGTTGTGTTTTGATGTGATGTTGGGTGGTGTGTGTGTGCGTGTGTGTGTGGGGTGTGTGTGTGTGTGTGTGTGTGTGTGAAAAGGGGAAAGGGGAGGTGTGAAAGGTAGGGGGAGGGGGGGGAGAGAAAATCTAAGAGGGAAGAGTGGTGACAGGTGACAGGAAAAAAAAAAAAATTTGGTGTCTTACATGCTTTGAAAAAAAAAAAAAATGTGTGTGGTGGGGGAATGGATGGGTTTATATTTTGGTGCCCGTGCGGGGCGGGCCCTGCGTGGTGCGTGTTTGTGTGTGTGTGGGGGCATGTGTGCGTGCGCCCGGGGGTGGGGTTTTGTGTGTTTTTTGCGTGCAAGGTGCGGTTTTGTGGTTTTTGTGTGTTTTTTTGTGTGTTAGGGGTTTGGGTTTGGCGCAAAAGTAAATTTTCAGTGACGGGAGGGGAGAGAGAGAGAGGGTGAGAAGAGAGAGGAGAGAGAGGGGAGAGAGAGAGAAAGGAGAGGGGGGAGAGAGAGAGAAAAGAAGAAAAGAGGGGAGAAGGAAAAAGCGAAACAGATAAGACAGACAGAAAAGAAGACAGACTAAAGGGAGAGCAAAAATACAAGGGGAAAAGTTATTTGGGAGCCAGACACCCCACCTTGGGTTTTCCCCCCCCCCCCCCCCCCTTTCCCCCACGCCGCCCCCCCCCCCCCCCCCCCCAACCCCCCCTTCCCCGCCCCCCCCCCGCCCCGCCACCTTTCTCCCCCCTTTCCCCCCAAAAAAACTAAAACCCCCCACCCCCCTACCCCACACTGATTATTCCAGTCCAAACCCAGTTTATTTAGTAGTAGTTTAGGCTGGTGTCTTTGCGGGGGGGCATTTCGGGTCAATTTTTTTAACGGTGACCCTTTTAAAACCGCTTTTTGCAGTTAGCTGGGCCCAGACAACAACAAAAACCCGCAACCAACAAAAACAACGACGCAAAACTAAAACAAACAAAATTACAATTTTACTAATGGTTACGTCCCACAGCACACTGCCCAGAAATTGCTTTGGGTGTGTCAAAACGTTTTTGTTAAAAAAAAAATTCCCTCAATGTTACCCCACACCACAAAATAAGACAACACCACCCCACGACACCCCCCCCCCCAACACAAAACCCAAAACACCACCCCACTGTTACACATGTTAAACATACTTTGTTTTATCTAAAAGTACAATACAAAATTCATTTTCATGCAGGGTTTTTTGTGATGTAAAAACAACAACCCAAAAACAAGCGCCGGGCTTTTCGCTAAAAGTGGGGAAGGGGGCTTAATTTTTTCTTTCATTGCAAAAGTGGATGTGTTCATTTTTGGGTTGTGTGGGGTGTGTGTTTTGTGTTTTTGGGGGGGTGGGGGGGGGGGGGGGGGGGATTAGGTAAGAAAAATTTCTGGAACCAAGTCCTTGATTTTTGGCGACGAGTTTCGGATCTTGCGGGAGGGGGGGGGGGGGGGGGAGGGCGTGAGGAGGGGGGTGGGGGGGGGGGGGGGGGTGGTGGGGGGGGGGCAGAGAAACCCAATTTTGGGTTGCGCACAGAGAGGAGGGAGACGGAGAGAGGGAGGAGGAGGGAGAGGAGGGAGAGAAAAGAGGGGAGAGAGAGGGGGGGGGGGGTGCGTTTTAAAAACGGAGGCTTTCTGAAAAACATTTTTTTCCAATGCGATGTGTATTAAACCCCGGGAAATTTAAACGCTGTGTGGAAATCCCCAAATGGTGTGGGTGGGGGGGGGGCGGGGGGTGGAAGGGGGGGGGGAGTTTGGGGGTTTGGGGTGGGGGGGTTTGGTTGGGGTTGTGTGGTTTTGTGTGTGGTTTTTTGTGTGTGTGGGGTGTGCGTATGCGTGGCGTGCGTGTGTGTGGGGTTTGTGTGTGTGGTGCTGCGTCGTGCGTTTGTGTGTGTGTGTCTGTGGGGAATGGTGTGTGGGGGGTGTGTGTCCCATTATTTTGGCACGAACGTTGCACGGGGCTACTTGAAACCCCGGACAGGAAACAGAATGCCTTTCGGTGCGTTTACACCCACACCACAACACCCACCCTCAACAACCCCACACCCAACACAACAACCCCACACACCACACACACACAAAAAATAACTAAACACACAAACAACAAGCACGCACAACAAACAAAAAAGAACACACTTTTTTAAATTGCACGCACATATTAAGAAAAAGCTTT
>NC_134900.1:27313666-27316166 GCF_041734735.1 Babylonia areolata
ACCTCACCACACCACACCACACCACACCTCACCACACCACACCACACTACACCTCACCACACCACACCACACCACACCTCACCACACCACTCCACACTACACCTCACCACACCACACCTCACCACACCACACCACACTACACCTCACCACACCTCACCACACTACACCTCACCACACTACACCTCACCACACCACACCACACCACACCACATACACCACACCACACCACACCTCACCACACCACACCACACCACACCACACCTCACCACACCACTCCTCACTACACCTCACCACACCACACCACACCACACCACACCTCGCCACACCACACCTCACCACACCACACTACACCTCACCACACCTCACCACACCACACCACACCACACCACACACACCACACCACACCACACCCCACCACACCACACCTCACCACACCACACCACACTACACCTCACCACACCACACCACACCACACCTCACCACACCACACCACACCACACCTCACCACACCTCACCACACCACACCTCACCACACCACACCTCACCACACCACACCACACCACACCTCACCACACCACACCACACCACACCTCACCACACCACACCACACCACACCTCACCACACCACACCTCACCACACCACTCCTCACTACACCTCACCACACCTCACCACTCCTCACCACACACACCACACCTCACCACACCACTCCTCACTACACCTCACCACACCACTCCACACCACACCTCACCACACCACTCCTCACTACACCTCACCACACCACACCTCACCACACCACACCTCACCACACCACACCACACTACACCTCACCACACCACACCACGCCACACCTCACCACACCACACCACACCACACCACACCACACCACACCACACCTCACTACACCTCACCACACCACACCACACCACACCTCACCACCCCACACCACACTACACCTCACCACACCACACCACACCTCACCACACCACACCTCACCACACACACCACACCACACCACACCTCACCACACCACACCTCACCACACACACCACACCACACCACACCTCACCACACCACACCTCACCACACCTCACCACACCACACCACACCTCACCACACCACACCACACCACACCACACCACACCTCACCACACCACACCACACACCACACCACACCACCACCACCCTCTTTCCACCACCACACAACACTACGCTGCACAGCAACTAGAAAATAACATGATGTAAAGGGGTGGGTGGAGAGAGAGAGAGAGAGAGAGAGAGAGAGAGAGAGAGATGTTGAACAGGAGGAATGGGGCGGTGGGGGTGGGGGCTGGAGGATGGGGGAGAAAGAAGTGGAGAAGGATGGACGGATGAACAAAGGGACTGGGACGGGGGGTCGGGTAGTGGCGAGAGAGAGAGAGAGAGAGAGAAGGGAGAGAAGGATAAAAGAGAAGGAATTAGAACGGTAGGAACGGTGGGGAGGGGGGGGGGAAGAAAAGAGTAAAGGATGAACAGAAGGAATTGGGATGGGAGGAAGGGGGAGGGGGGAGAAAGGAGTGGAGAAGGATGAACAGAAGGAATTGGGATGGGAGGAAGGGTGGGGGGGAAGAAAGGAGTGGAGAAGGATGAACAGAAGGAATTGGGATGGGAGGAAGGGGGGGGGGGAAAGGAGTGGTGAAGGATGAACAGAAGGAATTGGGATGGGAGGAAGGGGGGGGGAAGAAAGGAGTGGTGAAGGATGAACAGAAGGAATTGGGATGGGAGGAAGGGGGCGGGGGAAGAAAGGAGTGGTGAAGGATGAACAGAAGGAATTAGGATGGGAGGAAGGGGGGGGGGAAGAAAGGAGAAGGATGAACAGAAGGAATTAGGATGGGAGGAAGGGGGGGGGAAGAAAGGAGTGGTGAAGGATGAACAGAAGGAATTAGGATGGGAGGAAGGGGGGGAGGGAAGAAAGGAGTGGAGAAGGATGAACAGAAGGAATTGGGATGGGAGGAAGGGGGGAGGGAGAAAGAAAGGAATGGTGAAGGATGAACAGAAGGAATTGGGATGGGAGGAAGGGGGGAGGGAGAAAGAAAGGAATGGTGAAGGATGAACAGAAGGAATTGGGATGGGAGGAAGGGGGGAGGGAGAAAGAAAGGAGTGGAGAAGGATGAACAGAAGGAATTAGGATGGGAGAAAGGGGGGAGGGAGAAAGAAAGGAGTGGAGAAGGATGAACAGAAGGAATTAGGATGGGAGGAAGGGGGGAGGGAGAAAGAAAGGAGTGGAGAAGGATGAACAGAAGGAATTAGGATGGGAGGAAGGGGGGGGGGAGAAAGAAAGGAGTGGAGAAGGATGAACAGAAGGAATTAGGATGGGAGGAAGGTTGGGGGGGGGGAAGAAAGGAATGGTGAAGGATGAACAGAAGGAATTGGGATGGGAGGAAGGGGGGGAAGGAGTGTAGAAGGATGAATGACGGCAGAAGGGGTGGGAGTGGGTGGAGAAGAAAGAAGGAAGTGGAGAAG
>NC_134900.1:27331166-27341166 GCF_041734735.1 Babylonia areolata
ATTCCCCACTAGTCAGTCCCCCTCTTTTCTCTTCCTTTCTACACGAACAACAAGCCACAGATTTATAGCTGTGACCTTGCAGAATGGTGAAGAGGAGAAGAAGAAGAAGAAGAAGAAGAAGAAGTGATGGGGGTGGGGTTTCAAAGCCGAAGAAAGCCTTCTCCATCATGCTGGGAGGGAAGAGAGACAGAGAGTTAAATGATCACTTCCCTTTTTACGTCCTCCCAATTCATAAGACCCTGCTGACAATGTGTGTGTGTGTGTGTGTGTGTGTGTTGTGTGTGTGCGCGCGCGCGTGTGTGTGTGCGTGCGTGCGTGCGTGCATGCGTGAGTGAGCGTGTATATGCGCTTACCAGTTTCGTGCACGAAAAACAGAAGGCTTGCTATTATGTCAGAAAACGAGAATGATAACACTGTACAAATATGCAATGCAAGCAACGGAAAACTTTTATCCCCCCCCCACTCCCCCGGGCCCCCCCGCTTTCTTTCTTTTTTTTTTTTCTTTTTTTTTTTTTTTTTTTTTTTTGTTGTTTTTTGTTTGTTTGAAATGTGACACGAGGTTTCTCTTAGTCTCCTTGGATATATGGGGTCTAGCTTTTCTTCAAACCGAAAGTAAACAAAACAACAACAAAAAATGCTCAGTTCTTAACTCATTGCACCGTTTGGCACCACCACCACGAGTTATTTTATTTTATCTATTTTAGTCTGGTGGTGGTGGTGGTGGTGGGATCCTGTACTGACTAATCCCCAGATCCATCTTGTTCTTAAGCCACCGGCCACATGTAACGACATTCCCCACTAGTCAGTCCCCCTCTCCCTTCCTTTCTACACGAACAACAAGCCACAGATTTATAGCTATGACCTTGCAGAATAGTGAAGAGAAGAAGAAGAAGAAGAAGAAGAAGTGGTGGGAGTGGGGTTTCAAAGCCGAAGAAAGCCTTCTCCATCATGCTGGGAGGGAAGAGAGACAGAGAGTTAAATGATCACTTCCCTTTTTACGTCCTCCCAATTCATAAGACCCTGCTGACAATGTGTGTGTGTGTGTGTGTGTGTGTTGTGTGTGGGCGCGCGCGCGTGTGTGTGCGTGCGTGCGTGCGTGCATGCGTGAGTGAGCGTGTATATGCGCTTACCAGTTTCGTGCACGAAAAACAGAAGGCTTGCTCCAGTAATGTCTGAAAACGAGAATGATAACACTGTACAAATATGCAATGCAAGCAACGGAAAACTTTTATCCCCCCCCCCTCCCCCCGGGCCCCCCCGCTTTCTTTTTTTTTTTTTTTTTTTTTTTGTTTGTTTGTTTGAAATGTGACACGAGGTTTCTCTTAGTCTCCTTGGATATATGGGGTCTAGCTTTTCTTCAAACCGAAAGTAAACAAAACAACAACAAAAAATGCTCAGTTCTTAACTCATTGCACCGTTTGGCACCACCACCACGAGTTATTTTATTTTATCTATTTTAGTCTGGTGGTGGTGGGATCCTGTACTGACTAATCCCCAGATCCATCTTGTTCTTAAGCCACCGGCCACATGTAACGACATTCCCCACTAGTCAGTCCCCCTCTTTTCTCTTCCTTTCTACACGAACAACAAGCCACAGATTTATAGCTGTGACCTTGCAGAATGGTGAAGAGGAGAAGAAGAAGAAGAAGAAGAAGAAGAAGAAGAAGAAGAAGAAGAAGTGATGGGGGTGGGGTTTCAAAGCCGAAGAAAGCCTTCTCCATCATGCTGGGAGGGAAGAGAGACAGAGAGTTAAATGATCACTTCCCTTTTTACGTCCTTCCAATTCATAAGACCCGTTCTGCAACTCCCCCCCCCCCCCCCTTCCTTCTTCTTATTTTCTCCTTTTACTTCTTGACGATCACGTTGGTTGTTGCTTTTGCTTTTGCTTTGCTGATAACTGGAGGAGGGGTGGGGGAGGGGGGACAGGGGGGGTGGGGGGGGGGAACACACTGGGGCGGCACCAATTTGCCTCCACCAGTAATAATGGAGAATGATGGAAGCGGAGGGAGCGCACTCAATTCGCACGTGCGCGCCGTGAAAGTCAGGACCCCCTGCCCAGGAGCCAGCTAGTTGAATTGCTCGGACGGAAGAGCCTAGTATGGTCGGAACCCGCTACTAACTGTGTGTAGTATGGAACTGACCCGCAGTGGCGTAGTCCGGTCAACGCAACGTAGGCATATTTAGTCACGTGTAACTGTCAAAAATTTAAAACCAAGCAATGCAGCTGGCACCTGTACTTTTTTTTTCGTTGCTGCACTGTCTTGGATCCATGGGGGGAAGGGAGGAAGAGGGGGGAAGGGATGGAGGAGGGGGGGAGGGGAATGTGTGTGTGTGGGGGGGGGGGGGAGGGGGATTTAAGGTTGGTGGTTCAGATGGCGAGGCAGCATCAATATGGTCCACTGCTTTTTTTTTTTTTACTTTTTTTTTTTTTTTTTGATCTTCCCCCTCCTTCCACTTCCTCATCTTCTTCCTCCTCATCTTCTTCTTCCTCCTCCTTTTCCTCCGCATCTTCTTCCTCTTCCTCCTCATCTTCTTCCTTCTCCTCCTCTTCCTCCTCATCTTCTTCCTCCTCCTCTACCTCCTCCTCTTCTTCCTCCTCCTCCTCTTCCTCCACCCTCCTCTTCCTCTTCCTCCTTCCTCTTCCTCCTCATCTGCTTCCTCCTCCTTCCTCTTCTTTCTCATCTTCTTCCTCTTCCTCCTTTTCCTCCACCTTCCTCTTCCTCCTCATCTACCTCCTCCTTCCTCTTCCTCCTCATCTTTCTTCTCCTCCTATTCCTCCTTCCTCTACCTCCTGATCTACTTCCTCCTCCTTCCTCTTCCTCCTCCTCATCTTATTCCTCCTCCTCTTTTCCTTCCTCTTCCTCCTTATCTTCCTCCTCCTCCTTCCTCTTCCTCCTCCTTCCTCTTCCTCCTCCTTCCTCTTCCTCCTCATCTTCCTCCTCATCTTCTTCCTCCTCCTCCTCCTCTTCCTCCTCCTTCTCTTCCTCGCCCTTCTCTTCCTCTCCGTCTTCCTCCTCCTCCTCCTCTTCCTCCTCATCTTCTTCCTCCTCCTCCTCTTCCCATTTCCTCTTCTTCTGATACTGGTTTTGGGGCAATATGTCTGTCTATAATAAGTCGCTTTTGTGTATTGACGCGCATTTCTTGAGCCCAAAGTTGACCTTTGACCGCAGGCGACGTAGATTAGGCTTTGGACAAATCTGGAATGGATCTGAAGCTTCATGAAGTAAATGCATCTGGCAGATGCATTACGTATCGTTACATTTGGGGCAAAATGACCTCAGATACTTTTTGAAAAAGTTCTGAACAATTCACCAGTTCAGTTAAAAGAAAAAGGAAGATAAATAAATAAATGAATAAATAAATAAATATATGAATAAATAAACAAATAAATAGGTAGATAAATAAATAGATAAATGATAGTGATTTTTTTTTTAAAGATAGGGGATATGGGGTGCAGAGTTTTTATCTGCGGACAACTACAAAACATTCAAAACTGGATAATGTGGAATGCTTTTGCATTTGAAATTATCGTAGAATAAATAAGAATTATTATAATAATAATGATAATAATGATGATGATACTACTACTACTACTACTACTACTACTACTACTACTAATAATAATAATAATAATAATAATAATAATAATAATAATAAATCCCCTCACATATTGTACATCAATAAGCCATATAAAAAATGTGGTTAACAGTATCGTGAAAAGAAAAAAAAATATAAGGAAAAAAAACAACAACAAAAAACAATCGCTCTTCAAGAAAAAACCCAACACACTCTCTCTCTCTCTCTCTACATAGAAACAAATCACTGTGCAGCAAACTCTTGCCTGCACGTGCACCTTGTACTTTTTTTTTTTTTTTTTTTTTTTTTTTTTTTTTTTTTTAGACACCATATCCATCCATACCCCCCTCCCCGCCTTCCCGCCCTTTTACCTCCATCCTCATTCCATCCATCCACTCTCCAGGGCAACTGGTAATAAGAGAGAAGCTTAGATTTCGGTTGAGATAGGGTGGATTTTATATATATATATATATATATATATATATATATATATATAAGTAATCTTTTTCTTTCTTCTGTTATTTATTGATTTGGTTTTTTATGTATTTGTTGGCTGGTTGGTTTATTTGTTGTTTTGTTGTTGTTTTTTATTCATCCGTTCATTCCTTTGTTTATTTATTTTTATTTATTTATTCGTTTATTTATGTATTCATTTATTTATTCCTTTATTTATTCCTTTATTCGTTTATTTATTTATTTATTTATTTATTCATTTATTTGTTTAATCGTATATTTATTCTTTTTATGTATTCATTGATTCATTCATTAGTTCATTTATGTATTTATTTATCTATTTCTTTAATTATTCATTTATAAAAAACACAAAAAACACAAAAAACTCTGATATCTTAAAATTAAAATTTATAAAGGATAAATGAATAAACAAACAAATAAATAAACGGATAAATAAATCCGTTTATTTATTTGTTTATTTGTTTGTTTGTTTGTTTGTTTGTTTATTCATTTATCCTTTCAGTTTCGAACGAAGACATCAAAACTGTCTGTTGCTGCTGCTGCACCCACGGTGTGTTGATGCTGACTGACATGCAGACGTTGATGTGTGTAAAGTGATCCGAAGCGTCAGCCATGCACGACAAGTCATTCTGCAGGCAGTCTGTCAGTGGCGGCATCTTGATGTCTGCAGCCCTGGTTTTTTTGTTTGTTTGGGTTTTTTGTTTTTTTGTTTTTTGTTTTGTTTTTGTTTTTTTGTTTGTTTGCTTGTTTGTTTTGTTTTTGTTTTTTGTTTTTTTTTTTGGGGGGGGTTGTTGTTTTTGTTTGGGTTTTTGTTGTTGTTTTTTTGTTTTTTGTTGTTGTTGTTGTTTTTTTTTTTTTTGGGGGGGGTTGTTTTTTGTTTGTTTTTTGTGTTTTTTTGTTTTTGTTTTTTGAGGGTTTTTTAGGGAGTGTAAAGTTGCGTGAGATGACAACATGGTGGGGGGAAAAGGAGGGGGGGAAAGAAAGGGGTTGTGGGGGGTGGGGGGGAAGCGGGGGGAGGGGCAAGGGGGGTGGGGTGGGGTGGGGGTTGGTTGCTGACTTGTCGACAAAGTTGGGGATGCTGTCTGAAAGAAAAATAAATATTTCGTCCTTCTTGAATTACGGCTCTAACTTCTCTCCTCTCCCCCCCTCCCTCCCCCTCTTCCCTCTTCCCTTCCCCCCTCCGCACACACAAACATCCTCCATCCTTTCTGTTATTCTGAGTCTTGTCTCTCCCTCTCTCTCTCTCTCTCTCTCTCTCTCTCTCTGTCTTTTTCTGTCTGTCTCTGTGTATCTCTTTGTGTGAATCTTTCCATGCCCCCCCCCCTCTCTCTCTCTCTTTCTTTCCCTCACTCTCTCTTTCTTTCCCTCTCTCTCTCTCTCTCTCTCTCTCTCTCTCTCTCTCTCTCTCTCTCTCTCTCTCTCTCTCCATTCGCAGTTCGTAAATATATCTGTTTCAAAAGCATTCAGACCGCGAACAACTGTGATATCTTAGAATTCTGAACTAAATTTGTTTCTTGTTGACATGACCTGGTTTTTTTGTTTTTTTGTTTGTTTTTGTTTTTTTGTTTGTTTTGTTTTTTGTTGTTGTTTTTTTTGTTTTGTTTTTTGTGTGTGTGTGTGTGTGTGTTATATGATCGTGTGTTTGCACCCCTTCATGAGGGGCAATGGCCTATACTTGAGTAAATTATCCGTATCCGTATCTCCCCCTCTCTCTGTGTCTCTGTCTCACTCTCTCTCAGGCTCTCTCTCTCTCTCTCTCTCTCTCTCTCTCTCTCTCTCTCTCTCTCTCAGGCTCTCTCTCTCTCTGCTTATACCATGATGTAGTATAGTAATCGCATTCTATGACCTTACGTTGCATTGTGTAATGCATGCAGTGACATATATAATGTAGTTTTGTGTAGTGTAGACCCTGTTTCAGGGCGGGGTCTGGATGAGAAAAAAAAAGCGCGCCAGTGCTTATCTATTTAATATCCTCGATAATAAGGAATTTGTCTTGTCTTGTCTTGTCTTGTCTCTCTCTTCCCTACCATATCTCTCAATTTTAACGCTGGTAGCTGCTTTCCATGGAATCAGTACACTCATACTTTTTTTTTCTTTAAAGGAGTACACAATAGATGTAAAATAATTTTTAAAAAATATATATGATTTTTTTTAAACCAACGTAAATTGTGTAAAGCAGTTATCAGAAGGTGCATAAATGACCTTGTCGTTCAAAACAGTCAAAGGAAGTTGACCAGTTTGAATTTGTAGTTGCCCAGTATGAAAAGCGTTTTGTCCTGCTCTCACCAAATGTCTAACTTAACTCTCCATACGAACGGCGAAAGAGACGACGTTAACAGCGTTTCACCCCAATTACCATCATCAAAATATCGCAAGAGGAAGGCTCTTATACTGGAGAGGTGAATGTTGACAAAGAATACCACAATTCTGACGACGGAAGCTAAAGGTTGGGTCATTCACACACCCACTGGACATCCGAGGGGTCTGTGTGGAGGAGGAGAAGAGAGGACTGGCCGAACTGAGTGAGTTAAAGCCCAATGCCTTCAGATGGCTTGCTGGACAAATTAAGTCCATAAATTTTTCATTTGCTACGAATATTGCATTTTATTTCCAGATGACTCATTTGTATTGATTTTTCCCCCCCTGTATCCTTACACTAGTTTTATTCACTGCACTGTACTATTATGATAATTTCGTTTACTGTGTCTGAAAATAGATAAATGCTCATTGAAAATTCAAATTATTCCGAGTATCGTCTTGTAGCCTCTTTTGTTTAAATGAAATGGGATAATTATGAGGTTTCCAGAAAACACCCTCGATACATAGCATATACATGTGCAACCAGACAGTTCTTGATGCACCATAACGTTTGAATTTAATGTGACATTCTTTGCAATAGAGAGAATATTAACTTGACACTCCTCATTCTCAACTCTTACTCTTCCCTCTTGCTCTGTGATTTAGAAGTCCCTGGGGGTCCCCATGTGCATTTTAACCCTTTCACCGCCAGTCAATTTAGAGTACAAAATTCCCCCTTGTGGGATAAACACAGAAAAGACAGCGGCTAAGAATAGCTGGGGATTCCCTGTGCAATGTAAAGAAAATATGGCCTATCCTACCACCGAACATTAAGAGCAGTAGGTTCGTGAATAACAGACCAATGAATGGTCACCTTTCAGTGACATGGGTCCTCTTCCACGCCTGTGCATAAACGCAGTAGTGACATTCACATCCCCCCACCCCCCACCCCCCACCCACCCACCACCCACCCCCCCTTTCACGGCAACACAAACCAACCAAGACTTATGGCCGACCTCGCAAGAATGGAGAAGCAAGCACCACTTGTGGAGTGGATTTAAAGCCGAAAAGCCAGCCTTCTGGAATCAGGCTGGGAGGAAGAAATGGAGACAGATCTACACGGATCACTTTCCTTTTCTTCTCCCATTCACAATAACACCCGCTGCAGCCAGCATTCCCCCCACCCCACCCCCCTCCCCCTCCCCTTCTTTCCCTATTCCATTCTGACGACCACGTTGGTTGCTGACTTTTGTGGGGGTAAGGGACAAGGGGTAGGGGGTTCGTGGTGGTACTGCAGGAGTGATAGAGAGGGTGATGGAGTGCACAGTTGGGGAGAGACAACCAGTGTCCATATGTGTTTAAATTAGGTTAACTTCTTTGCATTTTGTTATTGTTGTTGTTATTATTATTGTTGTTGTTCTTCTTCTTCTTCTTCTTTGATCTTTTCCAAACATTGGTTAGGGTCCATTTTGTCTCGCATATCTGTTCATTTTTACATGGTTTGTTGTGAACGGGTACGTTACGCATGTCTGGTGTCTCCCATGTCATCGCTCTCCATGTATGATCTTTTAACACATGGGCCTGAAAGCCGGCATACTACTGACTACTTGCCGAAGAAGAAAAAATGCATAATCCCCCCCCCCCCCCCCAACACCCCCTCCCCCCCCCCCCTCCCCCGGCCCCCGCCCCCATCTCCGTTCCACCAATCCTCCTCCCTTGCTCATGTACTGATCAAAGTAATAACGAAGATAAAATTATTGTGTGAAAAAAAAAGCATTCTTTTTAAAACACGATATATTTTCATGAATTGAAGTATAAATCTAGACCCTGTTTTCGTTTTCCGTAAAGAAAAGAAGAAAGGTGAAAAAAAAATTCAGTCTTGTTTTTAAGGTTTTTAACTTTAATTGATTTTCACGTAGGGGTGGGGTAGGGGGGGGGGGGGGGACTGAGTTTAAAATCCCACAAATGATTTTGCCTTTCTCCGAGGCTCACCACGACATTACGCTTACCCACCACCTCATCATCCTCTCCCCTCGACCCCCCCCCCCCCCCCCCCCCCCCCATCATCTCCTCCCTCGCGGTTCCCTTGCCTGTTTTGACTGTGTGAGCCGGCAAACTGGTACAGCAACAGCAACAACAACAACAACAACAACAACAGCAGCAACAACAACGACAACAACAACAGCAACAACAACAGCAGCAGCAACAACGACAACAGCAACAACAGCAACAACAACAACAGCAGCAGCAACAACAGCGATAACAACAACAGCAACAACAACAGCAACAACAACAACAGCAGCAGCAACAACGACGATAACAACAACAGCAACAACAACAGCAGCAGTAGCAACAACAACGATAACAACAGCAACAACAACAGCAGCAACAACAACAGCAGCAGCAACAACAGCGATAACAACAACAGCAACAACAACAGCAGCAACAACAACAGCAGCAGCAACAACAACGATAACAACAACAGCAACAACAACAGCAGCAACAACAACAGCAGCAGCAACAACAACGATAACAACAGCAACAACAACAGCAGCAACAACAACAGCAGCAGCAACAACAGCGATAACAACAACAGCAACAACAACAGCAACAACAACAACAGCAGCAGCAACAACAACGACGATAACAACAACAGCAACAACAACAGCAGCAGTAGCAACAACAACGATAACAACAGCAACAACAACAGCAGCAACAACAACAGCAACAACAACAACAACAGCAGCAGCAACAACGCCAACAAATTTGCCACCTGAGGTAATGTGAACACAAGGCCAACAAGAACGACGCGTTTTTAACTGCACGTGTGTACCATATACACCCCCCCTCTCGCGTGCTATTCACAGCCACCACACCTTCACCAACATCACCAACATCAATTCTCCCCCTTTCCCCTGAAACCAATGAGATATAGTGGTGGTAGTAGTAGTAGTAGTGGTAGCAGTGGTAGTAGTAGTAGTAGTGGTAGTAGTGCAGGGTCTTTGATTGAACCCTCGCTGTTCCACCCCCACCTATTTCTTACTCCACCACCACCCCCTACCCCGGCCACCGCCCCCCCCCCCCATCCACTCTCTCTCTCTCTCTCTCTCTCTCTCTCTCTCTCTCTCTCTCTGCTCTGCTCTGTCTGTATGTCATGTCTCTGTGTGTGCATGTGTGTGTGTGTGTGTGTCTGTGTGTGTGTGCGTGTGTGTGTGTTGGGTGGAGAGAGTGTGTGCATGTGTAAGGATGTGAATGTGTGAATGCGTTCGTTTTATTACTTTTTTACGATCTTAATGATGATGATGATGATGATGATTAGTATTCGTAGTAGTAGCAATAGATGTAGCAGTGTTAACAAAATTATTATTGTTGTGTCGTTATCGTTTATGTTGTTATTGTTATTATTTGTTTGTTGTCACAAGAACAGATTGGAAGACTAGGCGATGCCTAAAATCTTTATCCTTGAGTAATAACGTTTTTGAATCTTGACTCTTGAATCTCTCTCTCTCTCTCTCTCTCTCTCTCTCTCTCTCTCTCTCTCTCTCTCTCTGTCTCTCTCTCTCTCTGTCTCTCTGTTCTTCCAGGCTACTCCTTCCTGCTTTGTATGAAATATTGTAGGTCTGGAAGGAAGGAAGGAAGGAAGGAGTGACTG
>NC_134900.1:27346166-27358666 GCF_041734735.1 Babylonia areolata
TTGTGAAAGGTGTTTTTTTCCCCCTCTGAGAGATCTGGGACCAGACAAGAAGAAGAAGGAAAAGCAGAAGCAGAAGAAGAGAAGAAGAAGAAGAAGCAGGAGGAGGAGGAGGAGGAGAAAGAAGCATTCTGTGATAAGTGAAACGACACTGGCTGGTCTCCTCGCCTTTTTAGCGAAGTTGACTCCCAAGAATGCGAGTGTCAGAAAGTGTCTATGCCTGTGTCTATCTGTGGCTGTGTTTGTGTCTGTGTCTGTCCGTTTGTGTCTGTGTTTGTGTCTATATGTCTGTGTGTCTGTTTCTCTGTGTCTGTCTTTCTGTGTCTGTGTCTGCCTGTCTGTGTATGTGTCTGTCTGTTTGTTTATGTCTGTCTGTGTGTGTCTGTGACTATAATGTCTATCTGTCCGTGTCTGTGTGTGTCTGTGTGTGTCTGTCTGGGATTGTTTATCTGTGTGTGTGTGTGTGTGTGTGTGTGTGTGTGTGTGTGTGTGTGTGTGTGTGCGTGTGTGTGTGTGTCTGTCTGTCTGTCTGTGTCTGTGTCTATCGGTCTGTGTCTGTGTCTGTCTGTCTGTCTGTGTCCGTGTCTATCTGTCTGTGTCTGCGTTTGTGTCTGTCTGTCTGTCTGTCTCTGTCTCTGTCTATGTGTGTCTGTGTCTATGTGTCTGTGAGCAGTGTTGAAGACACTGACTGTTGGAGACAGTTCCCCTCATCGTTGTCCAGTAAATATTCATGTTTAACTCACTCAGTACGGCCAGTCCTCTCTTCTCCTCTACACAGACCCCTCGGATGTCCAGTGGGTGTCTGAATGACCCAACCTTTAGCTTCCGTCGTCAGAATTGTGGTATTCTTTGTCAACATTCACCTCTTCAGTATAAGAGGCTTCCTCTTTTGCAATATTTTGATGATTGTAATTGGGGTGAAACGCTGTTAACGTCGTCTCTTTCGCCGTTCGTATGGAGAGAGTTAAAAGGTGAAAGCTCTCCCATCGCCTCTTACAACCAATCGGGGCATTGATTTCATACCCACCGTTGTCTAGGGCTTGCCCCTATGAAGGCGGGGAAGGTGGTGGGATGGGAAGGAGTGGTGAAGGTGGTGGTGGTTAGGGGGTCAGGGGGAGGGGTTGGAGGGGGGCTGGGGGAGGGAAAGGTATGATGGTCCTTCTTCTCCGTACTAAATCATAACGGACCTACTCCTTCTGAATGGATGATGGACGGACAAGTCAGTCTGCTATTGTTGTACCTATATATTTGATAGTCAGTTGTGTCCGACTCTGACCATCAGAACAGCAGAGGAGGCAACTGCTGTTCCGGCGGACTATTTGGGCTTGAATTTGATTATAGTGGAGAGTGTCTTGCCCAAGTTACATCCCCACTCTCTCGACCAAGAGGGTTTTTAGGACGGTCGGCGTTGGGGATGGTTCCCAAAGGCCAACTAGTTAGCCCCACAAGGCTGCAGCACTAATAAGAGCCAGTGCAATTTTGCCTCCTAGTTTGAGAGTCATAGTCCTTTGACAAAAAGACCAAGCTGTACCTACAGGGAAGGTGAGGGTTCTGTCCTGTCCGACTCGTTGGTAGCTGTTCTCGTAACGCCAAACAAAGGGACCTCGTTAACTCTCTCCATACGAACGGCGAAAGAGACGACGTTAACAGCGTTTCACCCCAGTTACCATCATCACAATATTGCAAGCGGAAGGCTCTTATACTGAAGAGGTGAATGTTGACAAAGAATACCACAATTCTGACGACGGAAGCTAAAGGTTGGGTCATTCAGACACCCACTGGACATCCGAGGGGTCTGTGTAGAGGAGAAGAGAGGACTGGCCGTACTGAGTGAGTTAACTTGTTGACCTTGTGTGTGTGTGTGTGTGTGTGTGTGTGTGAGGTTGTGAATGTGTGTGTGAGAGAGAGAGAAAGAGAGAGAGAGAGGAGGAAGAGAGAGAGAATGTGAGTGTGTGTGTGTGGGGAGGGGGTACTTGTGTGTGGGGTGAGTAGGGGGTACTTGTGTGTGTGTGTGTGGGGGGGGTTGCTGTGTGTTTGTGCGTTTGTATGTGAGAGAGAGAGAGTGAGTGAGTGTGTGTGTGTGTGTGTGTCTGTGTATACGTGTGTGTGTGTGTGTGTGTGTGTGTGTGTGTGTGTGTGCATGTCTGCGTGTGTGTGTGTGTCTGTGTAAATATGTGTGTGTGTGTGCATGGTGTTGGGGGCGTAGGGAAGGTGGAGGATGTGCACTTGAGTTCAACACCCTCATTTCCAGAAGTAGTGTGGGAGGTCTGGCAAAATCTCACAGAGAGAGAGAGAGAGAGTGTGTGTGTGTATGTGTGTGTGTGTGTGAGAGAGAGAGAGAGAGAGAGAGTGTGTGTGTGTGTGTGTGTGTGTGAGAGAGAGAGAGAGAGAGAGATGACAGCAGTGGTGACGTAAGCCCCAACAGGTGCGCGGGATCTGATGGTCCGGTATACCTACCTACTATCTGGCGGACAGTTAAAGAGTTCCAGAGTGCTTGGCTCCACAGAGCGTTACAGAACTCTTGATTAACACTGAAACCCTGTTGCAGGTGTTTAGTGAGCCGAGAGTGCGCATTCGATATGCTTCAGTAGTGCTGAAAACTGCATGTGCAAACGTTTTATCTTTTTTTTTAACACGACGTGCGTTATTTGTGCAAAACGCATCAAGGGAAGAAACTTTATACAACGTCGTTCACAGTTAGAGAAGTATTGAAAAGCTTTCAAAACTGGATGCGAGTGAGTGTGTGTGTGTGTGCCTGTGTGTGTCTATGTGCGTTACACTTTACTTTAACTCACTCAGTACGGCCAGTCCTCTCTTCTCCTCTACACAGACCCCTCGGATGTCCAGTGGGTGTCTGAATAACCCAACCTTTAGCTTCCGTGGTCAGAATTGTGGTATTCTTTGTCAACATTCACCTCTTCAGTATAAGAGCCTTCCGCTTGCAATATTGTGATGATGGTAACTGGGGTGAAACGCTGTTAACGTCGTCTCTTTCGCCGTTCGTATGGAGAGAGTTAATCAAACTTTGTTATATATATGTATTCATTTTGTTTCTTCTTCTTCTTCTTCTTCTTCTTCTTCTTCTTCTTCTTCACTCGTGGGCTGTGACTCCTACGTTCACTCGTATGTACACGAGTGGGCTTTTACGTGTATGACCATTTTTACCCCGACATGTTTGCAGCCATACTCCGTTTTCGGGGATGTGCATGCTGGGTATGTTCTTGTTTCCATAATAACCCACCCACCGAACGCTGACATTGATTACAGGATCTATAACGTGCGTATTTGATTTGATCTTCTGCTTGCGTATACACACGAAGGGGGTTCAGGCACTAGCTGGGGGGGAAGGGGGGGTGAGGGGGGATGTGGGGGGGGGAGGTGGGAGGCGTTGAGGGAAGTGTGTTGTGTTTATCCTGTATGTGTCTATCTATTAAGTTCTCCCCTTCTTGACAAGTCCAGCTGAAAATACCACCACACAACCTTTCATCACTACAGCGAAGAGACAACAAGACAGACAAACCGAACTGAACACTACGGTAAGAAAAATAAATAAATAAAAATAATAAAACCCTTCGGCACCGCAGTTAACTCCCTGATCTTCCTGATCTTTCTGGCTGGCATCAGTCAAAGAGGAGCAGTAGTAGTATATAGGAGTAGATGGGGGTCTTCTCTCTTCTCTCTTTTGCGTCAGTTACCTCCCCTCACACCACAACAGATGGACTGTGACTTTTCCTGCAGCGTCTGTGGGCCCAGTAGAAAGGGGGTGGGTGGGGTGGGTGCGTGTGTGTGTGGCGGGGGGGGGGGAGGGGGGGTTATAGGTGTGTGTGTGTGGGGGGGGGGGGGTTGCAGGGAGGCAGGGAGAAACGACGACGATACGTAAGGAGCTACCTCACTCCATTACCTCCCCCTGTCTGCACCTGTTGAGCTCGCGCCTCCCGGTGTAACCTATGTAAACCCCCCCTCCCCAAATCCCTCCCCCCCCACCCACCACCCCACACCCTCTCCTTTGATTTTAACCTCGTATCGTATTGCATTGCATTGTATTGTATTGTATTGTATTGTATTAGTTTTGGTCACAACACATTTCTCTTTGTGAATATCGGGCTGCGCTCTCTCTCCCCCGCCGGCGACAGCCCGTCGGTCTGCGTGTAATAATCTTTGTTTGGCTATCACAGTGACCTATCCATGGAGTGTGACTAGAGACAGCCCTTTTCTCTGTTGCCGAGGGTTCCCAGGAGAAGAAGAGGGAGGAGGAGGGGGAGGAAGGGGAGAGGAGGAGGAGGGGAGAAGAAGTTGGAGGAGGAGGGGGAGAGGAGAAGAAGAAGAGGAAGGAGGGGGGATGAGGAGAGGAGAAGAAGAGGGAGGAGGAGAAGAAGAAGAGGGAGGAGGGGGGGAGTAGGAGAAGGAGGGGAAGAGGAGGAGGAGGAAGAAGAGGAGGAGAGGAGAAGAAGAGGGAGGAGGAGAAGAGGGAGGAGGAGGGGAAGAAGAGGGAGGAGGAGGAGAAGAAGAGGGAGGAGAGGAGAAGAAGAGGGAGGAGGAGGAGAAGAAGAGGGAGGAGAGGGAAGGGGAGAGGAGAAGGAGGAGGAGGAGGAGGAAGGGGAGAGGAGAAGGAGGAGGAGGTGAAGAAGAAGAAGAAGCAAGCGAGAGAGAAAGGGATGGATAGATAAAGAGAAGAGGAAGAAGATGCAGAAAGGGTGTGTGTGTGTGGAGGGGGGGGGTAGGATATAGAAGAGGGGGGAAAGGAGGAGTGGGATGAGGAAAAAAAAAAAAAGAAGAGAGAGAGAAAAAATGAGAGAGAAAACTGAAGTGTTGGGAAATTAAATGTGCAGATTAACAGGGGAAATTAAATGTGCAGATTAACAGGGGAAATTAAATGTGCAGATTAACAGGGGAAATTAAATGTGCAGATTAACAGGGGAAAATTAAATGTGCAGATTAACAGGGGAAATTAAATGTGCAGATTAACAGGGGAAAATTAAATGTGCAGATTAACAGGGGAAATTAAATGTGCAGATTAATAACACTTTCTTTTACTGGAAAAATAAAAAGCATTTTCTGACACTCAAGTCTGCAGGGACACATGGCGTTGATATTAGGATGTTTTGTGGGTTGTTTTTTTTAACGTCTATAGTTCGGAGGGAAAGAGAAAGACAAGAAGAAGAGGGAGAGAGAGAGAGAGAGAGAGAGAGAGAGAGAGAGAGAGAGAGAAACTGGAAGAGAGAGAGCTCATCAAAGACACATACATTCACACAGACACAGACACACACAGACACACACACACACGCACGCACGCACACACAACAACAACAACAAAATGTTTGTGATTGCAGTGTCAATGGACTCGATATAAAGGAAGGAGTCTTGAGGTATCTCATCAAGTCTAACAAAACAAAAATTAACAAAAGAAGAAAAAAGAGAAAAAGAAAGAAAAAAAAGGAAAGAAAACTGTCGCAAGCGTTCACGAAGAGGGCCTTGAGAATCAAGGGAAAAGTGCTTGGGATGCAAAGACAGTGCTGAAAATGAAACCAAAAGATGGCTTGATTGATGACGTCTTCAGCTGTTCTCGCGCACAGTCTGCTGCATTCAACAAAGGGGGGTGGAGGGGGGGGGCGGGTGTGGAGGGGAAGGGGAGGAAGAGGAGGGGGGTTGTGGGGGCGTGTGTGGAAAAGATCTATTTTCCTTTTTTTTTTTTATATCGAGTCCATTGATATTTGCAATCACAAACATTTTTTTGTTGTTGTTGTTGTTGTTGTTGTGTGTGGAAAGGATTTGGGTAAGATCTGAATCTCTTTGTTAGTTGCCCTGTTGTCTTTGAGAGAGAGGGAGAGGGGGGGAGGGGCGGGGGGGGGGGGAGGGAGAAAAAGAGAGAAGAAGACAGAGAGATACACAGAGAGAGAGAGACAACAGCAATGACAAAAAGTATGAAATATGAGCAAAATGATGAGGACTACCAAACAACCCCTCACCCTCTCGCCCCCCCACTCCCCCACCCCCCACCTCCCGATCCCTCCCCCCTCCTCCCCCTCCTCCCCCTCACCCAGGTGGAAAAAAGACCCAGCTTCCAAACAGCTATATGTGCAGCAATACCTTCTGCATCTGAAGTGTCAGATAACTGAATTGAAATAGGCAAAAATATACACTGCACCGACCTCCCGAAAAAAAGAATGCGTGTGAATGTGTAAAATCTGCAGCTGCTCTTATTATTGCACAGAACTATAATAAGGAAAACGATAATTCCATGACTGAAATTTCCCCGTTTGATTATGGACAAGGACAAATCTAGTGACAACTGCATTACGGTAATTAAATAAAAAACAACAACTGATGATCATATTGTTGGTTTGAATGTTTGAGTACCTGTTTACTGGTTTCTGGAGTAATAATTTTGTTCTGTGGTGGGTTTCGCCTTCTTCTTCTTCTTCTTCTCCTCCTCCTCCTCCTCCTCCTCCTCCTCCTCCTTCTTCTTCTTCTTCTTCTTCTTCTTCTTCTCCTTCTTCTTCTTCTTCTTCTTCTTCTTCTCCTCCTCCTCTTCCTCTTCCTCCTCTTCTTCTCCTCCTCCTCTTCCTCCTCCTTCTTCTTCTTCTTCTTCTTCTTCTTCTTCTCCTCCACCTCCTCCTCCTCCTCCTCCTCCTCCTCTTCCTTCTTCTTCTCCTTCTTCTCCTTCTTCTTCTTCTCCTTGTTTTCCTTCTTCTTCTTCTTCTCCTCCTCCTCCTTCCTCTTCTTCCTTCTTCTTCTTCTTCTTCTTCTCAGTTTGTCCTTACCGGCTGAAGGATGACTGTGATGTTGGGCTGCCGTAATTACAATGGACAATAATTGTCTCACCATGTGGTCAGCCGAGCAAGTTTACGTACAGGCGCTGGCGTTTCCTCCGCGAAGATCAGTGACCAGCCAAAGCCGCTACACGAAATGTACACGATGGGGAAGATAAATCATGCCTGTTTCCAAAGTTATGCAATCACTTTCAGTATCAAGGAAGCCGCATCCAAAACTTGCGGACTGATCCACCGTATGTATGCATTCCACCCTATCTGCCAAGAAAAATAGATCATTAGATAGATGAATTGACGGGCGCCATAGCCGAATGGTTAAAGCGTTGGACTTTCGATCTGAGGGTCCCGGGTTCGAATCACGGTGACGGCGCCTGGTGGGTAAAGGGTGGAGATTTTTACGATCTCCCAGGTCAACATATGTGCAGACCTGCTAGTGCCTGAACCCCCTTCGTGTGTATATGCAAGCAGCAGATTAAATACGCACGTTAAAGATCCTGTAATCCATGTCAGCGTTCGGTGGGTTATGGAAACAAGAACATACCCAGCATGCACACCCCCGAAAACGGAGTATGGCTGCCTACATGGCGGGGTAAAAACGGTCATACATGTAAAAGCCCACTCGTGTGCATACGAGCGAACGCAGAAGAAGAAGAAGATAGATGAATTTAAATGGGGGAAAAAAAGAGAGAGAGAGAGAAAGAGAAGAAAAAAAGGTGCAGGTACCTTACCTATCCACGACTCACGTGAAGTATTTCCCGTGCACTGCAATCACAAACGAAGTCTGTCGGTTAGAAAATATTCCTCCCCTCCCATCCAAAGACACATATGGCGGGAGGGCCGTTTCAATACGCAGCACCGGTACGCGGTACCGAGAGAGGAAGGTATGGATATGGACAGACAGACAGACATACAGACAGACATACAGACGGGGTAAATGGACGCTACTTTTGGAGAGAGAGAGGGGGGGGGAGGCTTTTGTGAAGGCGGTATATTTCTTCGCACCTGTCTCCAGCAAAGGCTGGCATTTCTTCAAGAGGAGGCCATGAGTGAGTGTTGAGGAGGGTGGGGGTGAAGGAGGTGGGCGTAGAGTGGGAGGAGGGGTGGGGTGGGGGAAGGGTGAGGGGCATAGAGAGGGAAGTGGGTCTCGGGGGGAAGAAAGGAAAGAAAGAGAAGCAGAGTTGGAGAAAAAATACCTGAAACGAAACGAAATTCTATTTTACCATGGTAATAAGATGAACTCAATAAGAACTTTTTTTTTTCCGCAACCCAGCCCCTAAGGCACAAAATCAAGAAAATTAAGAAAGAAGAGCATAAGACGAAGAAAGAAAAAAAAAAAAAAAGAAAGAAAGAAAAATGGAGAGAGAGGAGGAGGAGGAGGAGGAAACAAAGTTCTATTCAACCAGGGTAATGAGATAAGCAGTCAACGGGGTGGGTTTTTTTTTCCCCAACCAGCCCAAAGTCACACACACACACACACACACACACACACACACACACACACACACACACACACACACACACACACACACATACAAAGAATTTTTTTTTTTTTTAATAAAAAAAAGTTACCCGAAAGCGATTGCCTCTGTCTGTCTGTCTATCTCTCTTTCTCCTGTCTCTGTCTCAGCCTCTCTCTCTCTCTCTCTCTCTTGTATGCGTACACAGTAATTCCCCCCCCTCCCCCTCCCCCTCCCCCTCCTCCCACTCGATTTTTTTCCTTCACTCGTCTAATATCACTTACAGTGAAAAGACGTTAAACTAAAGAACGAACGAACGAACGAACGAACACACACACACACACACACACACACACACACACACACACACACACACACACACACACACACACACACACTGACACAGAGAGAGAGAGAGAGAGACAGACAGACAGACAGAGAGAGAGAGAGAGAGGCTGAGACAGAGACAGATAGAAAGGCAGAGACAGGAGAGAGAGAGAGAGAGAGAGAGAGAGAGAGAGAGACAGACAGACAGACAGACAGACAGACAGAGGCAATCGCCTTCGGGTAACTTTTTTTCTTTTTTTTTTCTTTTTTTTTTAATTCTTTGTCTGCGCCCTGGCTTCCAACGGGATAAAGAGAAATAATTGACTTATGTCTTTTTCTTTTTTTTAAGGCTCTTTTAACCTGATTGTCGACAATCACCGCCCCTTTTTAAGGTGTATTTGCTGATCAAACATTTTAAAAATAACCCACAGTCTTCCTCAGGGTGTGTTGCTGATCGGCTTGATTTTAAGTATCTGACATTCTTCTTTAGGGGGATTATTGTTCTCGTAGCAATTTGTTCTCTTTTTTTTCCCCCCCCATAATCAAGGAAATAAAAAAGAAATAAAGCTTTCATTATTTATTCAGTAATTATAAGTTAGCTTTTTTTTTTTTTTGCTTTTTTTTTCCCCGGACTTTCTTGGGCCGACCACCGTTTTATTATGTGTATATATATATAAATTCATTATGACATTCAGAATAGATGGGGGGAAAAATGTGAACATAAACAATAACAGATGTAAGTGATTATGTTGATATTTTGTTCATTACACAATCAAACACATGAATCATTTTATGGTTTTTAGTGACAATATTTTAAAGTCACAGACACAAACACATACACAGAAACATAAGCAAGCACACACACACACACACACACACACACACACACGTTTTGCTATGTCATTCATCTTTATGCTGAGCGCAGAGCTGCAGTCATTTCTAGCCCAGCTATGTTACCATTGTCTTCTACGCCCACTGACAACCTCCCCCCCCCCCCCCCCCCCCCCCCCCCCCCCCCCCCCCCCCCTCCCTTTTTTTTTTTTTTTTTTTCATCGCTGTATCTTCATACTATAACACATCACATTACTGTTAACAAAGACCTCTCTGATCGCTGTAATCATCATACGTTTACTCATCACATTATAAGTTAGCTAGCTACAGAGCCAGGGAAGACTAGGCTGGCCGTGAAAACCACGGGTACTTTTTATATAGGAAGTAGTGGGAACACGGTCTTGTAGTTGGGTTTTTTCTCCGTCCTTGTGTGTTTCCGTTCTTCTCGTGACTTTGTTTTTCTGCTGTGAAAAGCGGCGGAATTGTTTTCTGCTGTGAAAAGCGGCGGAATTGTTTTCTGCTGTGAAAAGCGGCGGGAATTGTTTTCTGCTGTGAAAAGCGGCGGAATTGTTTTCTGCTGTGAAAAGTGAAAAGCGGCGGAATTGTTTTCTGCTGTGAAAAGCGGCGGAATTGTTTTCTGCTGTGAACAGTGAAAAGCGGCGGAATTGTTTTCTGCTGTGAAAAGTGAAAAGCGGCGGAATTGTTTTCTGCTGTGAAAAGCGGCGGAATTGTTTTCTGCTGTGAAAAGCGGCGAGCGGCGGAATTGTTTTCTGCTGTGAAAAGCGGCGAGCGGTGGAATTGTTTTCTGCTGTGAAAAGCGGCGGAATTGTTTTTTAGGCGGAATTGTTTTCTGCTGTGAAAAGCGGCGGGATTGTTTTCTGCTGTGAAAAGCGGCGGAATTGTTTTCTGCTGTGAAAAGCTGTGAAAAGCGGCGGAATTGTTTTCTGCTGTGAAAAGCTGTGAAAAGCGGCGGAATTGTTTTCTGCTGTGAAAAGCTGTGAAAAGCGGCGGAATTGTTTTCTGCTGTGAAAAGCGGCGGAATTGTTTTCTGCTGTGAAAAGCGGCGGAATTGTTTTCGGCGGAATTGTTTTCTGCTGTGAAAAGCGGCGGAATTGTTTTCTGCTGTGAAAAGCGGCGGAATTGTTTTCTGCTGTGAAAAGCAGCGGAATTGTTTTCTGCTGTGAAAAGCAGCGGAATTGTTTTCTGCTGTGAAAAGCGGCGGAATTGTTTTCTGCTGTGAAAAGCGGCGGAATTGTTTTCTGCTGTGAAAAGCGGCGGAATTCGTTTTGAAAATGTCGAACAGTCTAAAACGCCGTACATTCATGTCAAAGAACGGTTTCTAACAAGACAGAGCAGAAATGGCTGAATTTTCTCCTTTTACGGTTTGACAAAGATCACAACAGGAAACTTTACAGCATACGTTTTAGATGTTCAGAATATAAGAGAACGTGATTAGGAACAGGTAAATTAAGAATGTCTTTTGCATAATAAAGTTGTTTTTTTTAAAGAACAGCTTTTCAACTGACGATTTTTCCTCGATGAGAAAGCTAATCAGAAAAATATGTAGTAGGACTTTCACATTTGTCCTTCAAATATCTCTGTTCTCTATAAAGTATCGCAAAATGTAGACGTTTTCTAATCTGATTGAGAAAAGCAGTTCTGCCGAAAATGTTGTCGATCTTTTTTCTTTCTTTTTTTCTTTTTTTTTTCCGTTGCAATCTCGGCGATTTTGTGTGTATGTGTGTGTGTGGGTGGGTGGGTGGGTGTCAGACAATTTGCGCCTGTCCTTTTAAAGTTCGCAAAACTGCGATCTAAACACTTATTTACTGCGCTGAACTGAGGTAGACACAATGACGGCAAGGGACAAACACACCGTGAAACCGAAATCAAATGAAAGGAGGAGGAGGAGGAGGGGAGGAGGAAGGTTGGAATGGGTGGGGGTTGGGGGGGGGCGGGGGTGTGGGGGTGTGGGGAGTGGGAAGCGTGCTGTCTGGAACACGAGAGCGTGCTGTCTGGCACAAACGATCCGGTTCTCTCTCTCTCTCTCTCTCTCTCTCTCTCTCCAGACTTGTCTTCTCGTAGAAACCCCCACTCTCCCACCCATTCGCTGTCTTCGGAACCGTAGACGACAGGAGAGTGTAAAGTGCTCCCTCTCTCCCCAGCAATGTAACTGCAGACTGTCTCGTCAACAACACTTTGCTCTCACCCCAGCCCCCCCCCCCCCCCCCCCCCCCCCCCCCCCCCCCCCCCCCGCCCGCGCCCCCCTCCCCCGCCGTCCACACACACACCTCTCCCACTCTTTCCCTTTCCCTCCCTCCCTCCCTCCACCCCCCCTCGTCAACAAGACTCCTCTCCCTCTCTCCCTCCCTCTCTCTACTCCTTCCCTCACCCTCTCCCCTTCTCAACAACCTGTATCTCCCAGATCAGGTTTCCCCCACGTTCGGAAGCCGCAGCGTCAGTAAAAGACTGGCAGTTGTTTCCAGTGAAAGACCTTATACCCCCCCCCCCCCCCCCCATTCCTCTGTCACACAAGACTCCTTCCAGTGGTGCGCATTCCTCTCAATTCTTTCTCCCCCCTTTCTCCCCCCCTAACCCCCCAACCCCCCTACCACCCCCACCCCCACCCCCCACCCCCCTCCCCAAAACTCCATGCTCCCGGCGGCGCCCCGGAGAGAGTTGCTGGGAAGATGAGGAGGAAAGGAGGAGGGGAGGGTGGGGGTGTGAGGGTGCAGAGGGGAGGGGTGGTGGGGGTGTTGGGGGTTCGGGGGGGGGGGGGGGGGGGCAGCTAATGACGTCCCCGCAGAGATGCCACGCCGGCTGCCTTCCGTGGCGTGCGGACGCTTGGTCGGGACACCCAATCTATAAACTTGCCACCAAGTTGCCATTAACTTAATGGCCGCCTGCCCGAACGTGAGGCCGCAATTAAAAGCGTCCAAGCGGGGTGCCCCCACCCACCCACCCAACCCACCCAACCCCCCACCCTCCCTCACCACACCACTACCACACCCACTCCTCCACCACCACCACTACCCCACCCACGGTCCTGCTCCTCCACACACCCTCACCCTCACCCTTAACCACCACCATACCTCTCCTCCTCCTCCTTCTCCTTCTCCTC
>NC_134900.1:27378666-27386166 GCF_041734735.1 Babylonia areolata
TGATGATGTTTTCGGAATCTTCAATCGATTTCCAATCACCGTCGCAGCAGGGAGGGACGGAAGATGATGTCATAGCGAGAGGTGTGTCGGGAGGGGTGGGTGAGGGAGGGCAGGGTGGACGGGAGGGGGTGGGGTGGGGGGGTTCGAGATCGCTTACAGTGTCTCCTGGCAAAATATAGAAGTATGTAAAAAAAAAAATAAAAATAAAAATAATAATAATAATAATAATAAAATAAAAAAGGGTGTGTGTGTGGGGGGGGGGGGGGAGGATAATAATATGCCTGGAACGCTCATTCAGTGTCGTCGGAGCGTGAAGTCTCGTTTTGACGTTACACAGGAAGGGAGGGTGTGGTCTCCCTTTTTGGCTCCCTTTCCCTGACACCCACCATCCCTCCCTTCCCTTCCCTCCCCCACTCCCTCTCCCTCCCTCTCTCTCCCTCTCCCTCCCTCTCCCTCTGAGTGAAATGCTGTCATCCTTGGGTATTATTGCTTTGCCTTGGATGGCTGGATAAGATGTGGAGTGAGATCGTTCAAGGAGTAATGGCTTAATGATAAAAAAAGAAAAAAAAAAAGATAGCTACACAAAAAGAAATACCAGTATGGTGGTTTTTATTGTTGACATAAATTGGAATATTGGAATATTGACGGAACTAGGAAAACATACACCACAAAACAAAAGAAAAAAACAAACAAACAAAAAACTCACCCTCGACGTGCATAGGGAACTGTTGTGATGATGATGTTAAAGGACACACATAAACAGAGGCAGATACTGGGATAGTACAGAATCGACTTTTCTTTTTCTTTCGGTAAGAGTTTGCTTTTGTTTTTGTAATTGTATTTTTATTTCTCTTTTTATCACAACAGATTTCTCTGTGTGAAATTCGGGCTGCCCACCCCAGGGAGAGCGCGTCGCTACACTACAGCGCACCCCCTCCCCCTCCCTGCGTGCAGTTTTATTTGTTTTTCCTATCGAAGTGGATTTTTCTACAGAGTTTTGGCAGGAACAACCCTTTGTTGCCGTGGGTTCTCTTACGTGCGCTGAGTGCATGCTGCACACGGGACGTCGGTTTATCATCCGAATGACTAGCGTCCAGACCACCACTCAAGGTCTAGTGGAGGGGGAGAAAATATCGGCGGCTGAGACGTAATTCGAGCTAGCTAGGGCAGCATAAGACATTGAGGAGATCTGGTTGTGGTCTGGTGTGCCACATGCAGCGCATATGAAGTATATATTAAGTAAGTGGATACTTTACAGAGCATTGCTAGTACTGCGGGGTGCGGGGAATGGGGGGGGGGTCGATGGGGGGATCGGGAAAAAGTTGGAAAATATCCCGAAAAATCGAAGTCGTTTTGTGCTGGAGTTTCTCATACCCTGGTCAACTTCTCAAAAAAAAAAAGAAGGAAAAAATACTTCCGAAACGTACCATCGAAGTCACTTTTTTGCTGGAGTTTCTCAGTGCAACATCGAAGTCATATTTTTGCTGGAGTTTCTCAGTGCAACATCGAAGTCATGTTTTTGCTGGAGTTTTTCAGTGCAACATCGAAGTCATGTTTTTGCTGGAGTTTCTCAGGGCAACATCGAAGTCATGTTTTTGCTGGAGTTTCTCAGGGCAACATCGAAGTCGTTTTTTTGCTGGAGTTTATAATATAAGGGCAACATCGAAGTCATTTTTTTGCTGGAGTTTCTCAGGGCAACATCGAAGTCATGTTTTTGCTGGAGTTTCTCAGGGCAACATCGAAGTCATGTTTTTGCTGGAGTTTCTCAGGGCAACATCAAAGTCATTTTTTTGCTGGAGTTTCTCAGGGCAACACCGAAGTTATGTTTTTGCTGGAGTTTCTCAGGGCAACATCGAAGTCACTTTTTGCTGGAGTTTATAAGGGCAACATCGAAGTCATGTTTTGCTGGAGTTTCTCAGGGCAACATCGAAGTCATGTTTTTGCTGGAGTTTCTCAGGGCAACATCGAAGTCATGTTTTTGCTGGAGTTTCTCATATGCCCCGGTCCGTTTCTCTTCATCAGAGCTGATGATAGCCTCACACTCCTCTCCACTTGTGCTGGGCGGTCCATCACTCCTGGACGTATCGTTTGACCGTGGCCGTTTCTTCTCGGAGGTTGTCTCCTGCCTCTACCAGAGGGATAAGATTACCATGAGACAGACCCATCTCTCAACTGCCCCTCCCAGCCCCCCCACCCCCACCCCTCACCACCGGGAAAGGTAACACTGTGTGATAAGATTGCCTTGTGTAGAGATTCATCTCTCAACGTCCTCGAAAAGAACCTAATAGGATGAGATTACCATTTACAGACCCATCTCTCAACTCGATGAGATTACCATTTACAGACCCATCTTTCAACTCCCTTGAAAGGTGTCCAGACGGGATAATGTCGTCCATTTACAGACGCATCTTTCACCTCCTCTGAAAGCATCGAGGTGAAGAGATCGTGGTCTACACGCTCCAGTCTTTCACTTGCGCTTGAAAGCTAACAATACTAACGATAAGATTACTAATGATAAGACTATACCCATCCACCATCAGACTCATCTCTCAGCTCCTTCGAAAGTGACAACAAGACGGGATTACAGTGTACACACACACACACACACACACACACACACACACACACACACACACACACACACACACTCATCATCATCATCATCATCATCATCATCATCATCATCATCATCATCTCTCAGCTGCCCTTGAAAAAAAAAAAAAAAAAAAAAAAAAGTAAGGATAATCATGGTCAGATCAGATCAACGTACACGAAACCCACTTTCTCACGTCAATCCTGAAAAAAGTGGGTGGCTGGCTTGCTGCGGGTCAGTGTGGCTCCACACAAAGCAACAACATGGATTCAGATCTCTCGGCTCTCAACTCCCATAAAAAATGGTAACGATAATGATAAAAAAAAGATTAACATCTACCACGGACAGACCCCATCCCTCACACCCCCCCCCCCACTCCCGCCCCGCCCCCATGCCCCCATGCCCCCAACCCTCCCCACCCAACTACCCCTCCCCCCCCCCCACCCTTCCCCATCCCCCAAGACAAGTAAAACTGTGTGATAAGATTAGGGTCTAACTACTTCTGCTACTACTACTACTACTACTACGCCCACATACATACACACACCTATCGCTCGTCTCCCACACACAGAAAGAAAGTACCCATCACTTTGCTTGTGCCCCCCTCTCTCCCGGGCCTCCCCCCAGACCTCCCACCCCCCACCCCCACCCCCACCCCTCCACCTCCTCCCCAGCTTCCCCTCCCCCACCCCCCTATCCCCCACCCCATTCTCTTATCCCGTGTGATGGGTGGGGTGAGAGGCAGGGGTCAGGGGAGAAATAAATTCGATTATCGGGTCTAATCTGTCAGATCGTGTAGGGGGGTGGGGGGGGGGGGGGGGAACGACTGCACTTGGTCCGGTTCCCAGCGGGGGAGATAGTGGTCAGTTGTTTATTATTGGGGAGGTGCACTCCCTCTCAGTGTGTGTGTGTGTGTGTGGAGTAGTGTGTGTGTGTGTGTGTGTCTGTGTGTGTGTGTGTCTGTGTGTGTGTGTGTGTGTGTGTGTGTGTGTGTGTGTGTGTGTGTGTCACTGCCTGTCACTGTGTGTGTGTGTGTGTGTGTGTCTGTGTCTGTGTCTGTGTGTGACTGTCTGTCACTCTGTCTGTGTATGTGTGTGTGTGTGTGTGTGTGTGTGTGTGTGTGTGTGTGTCTGTGTATGTGTGTTTCTTGATTAATGAGCGGAAGGAAGAAAGGTTCTTATTCGTATGTATCCCTCTGTTTGTCTCTGTCTCTGTCTGTCTCTCTATCTGCCTCTCTCTCCCTCTCTCTCTCTCTCTCTCTCTCTCTCTCTCTCTCGCTCGCTCGCTTGCTCGTTCATTCTCTCCGCTTCTTTTTTTGTCTGTTAATATATGTCCGTCTGTCTGTCTGTCTGTCTCTCTAACTCTGTCTGTCTGTCTGTCTGTCTGTCTGTCTCTCTCTCTCTCTCTCTCTCTCTCTCTCTCTCTCTCTCTCTCTCTCTCTCTCTCTCTCTCCCTCCTGTCCTTGTATTGATTCACCGTCATCACCCACCAGCCTCAGTGTATTGCTTTGCGTATCCATCTCCTTGGTGTTTGCACATAATTATACATTTCACTGGCACTATCGCAGCGAGATTATGAGTTATGGCATTTGATAAACTTCCCGTTTTCTTTTCATGATTGATATATGTTTGATTCCCGATGCATCAAGATTTATTTCAGCATCTTCCTGTATGTTATACGTTTTGGGTTGCCGCTGTGTCCTTGATATAATCTTGAACAGCTGCTTCCAGTTTTCAACACGTCAATTAGATATTTCTTTCTTTCTTTCTTTCTTTCGGTATGTATGTAATCTTACAATTGACGAGAAAAATAACAGTGCAAAATAACGCAGACTTATTTCCCTGAAGAACCCATCCTTATCATTATTTTGCATTATGAAATTATGCTGTGTTAGACACTAGACAGAAGACATACGTTATGCTATTTTACCAGCATGTTCAAACGTCCACGCTGATACCAACTGAAACAAGAAAGGCAAGGCCTTCAAGACTTACTTGTGAAATACATTTAAAGGAGAAAAATAACCGAAACGATAATAGCTATGAAATTTATTTTCTTTAAATCAGTTTGTTGAGATGTGTTCTCTATTCGTTATTATAATCATATAAAGCTTCGCGTTTAAAAAAATAAATAAATAAAAGAAGAGTTCCACGCAGATTCGAACCAGAGACGTTCGAATCGAGAATGAGTGGCTTTATCCACTGCGATGACGCGGCTTCGACAATGACGTTCAAAAATTATTATTCGAGCATGTTGTTTTAGTGGAATAAATCGACATCGGTAATGCAAGTGTTAATGCTGTCTAAATCATGTTATTCTGGTATATCTTGGGCATTTAAGAAGTCCGAGGTAAAGGCCACGTTCCCATCGCTTGAAACACCTGCAATATGAGTCTGTTTTAAATAGATCTGCAGAGATCTATGCTCAACAGCTCACCGTGAGAACAGACTACGACACCGTCCATTCAATTTCTCTTTTCTGTTCATTCTAGTTACTTCAGTATCCAGTCAAAAAATTAATATATATATGCAGTAAACGAGTCGATGATTATTTAAGAATTCTTTTAATTCAGCAGTAAAGGAGACGTTGCCATCGCGTCAGGCTTTGCAGCATGTTTCGTCAAGATCTGCACAGACCATGTTGACAAGGTTGACCTGACTCTACGAAACGGTCTATTCCAATTTTCTTTTATGCTCATTCTCGTTAATTCAGTATCCACTTTAGAATATTCATATGCAGTAAACACGTCAATAATGTAGCTAGTGTGACTGTCTGTGTTCTGTCCAGAATTTGTATTTCTTTGCTTTTAATAGCGAACAAGAGAAAGGAAGTCATGGCGTCTTCTGAACACACAATGCCTGCATTGGGGCAGCTGCAAAGGGTATCAGAGTTTTCGGAATCCGGATCGAGCATCAATGAAATAAACCATTGATAATTGGGAAATACGGCTAAATTCGGGAGACGTTCAGCCTATCATTGGTATGACTGTGAAGATGTTTTGTTTTTTTTTCCTACTATGTTTGAGCCAATTTTGGTATTGGTAGACAAATTATTTCCAGAGAAAATGGCAAGTTTACCACGGACACACAGACACACACACACACAGACAACCGAACACCGGGTTATAACACACTCACCTTGTTTACACAAGTGAATCCAAACTGATTCAAGTTGCTGCTGTTGAGGACTGAAATTGTGCACAGCTGTATCTCCTGCGGGGGACCCAGAAATTAGCTGACGATCACCCTGTAGAGTCATGTGAAGTTAGCATTGTCCCTCTTTTGTGAACGTTCAGTTTCCTTCCATAACTGCCCATTCCCTTTCACTTTACGTTTCCACTGTCACTGCCTGGTCAGAGCCGACATGAAAGACAGAACTGGTGGGGGGGGGGGGGTGGGGGGGGGGGGGATGTGGTGGGAGTGACCGGAAGAGAGTGTGCGAGAGGGTGTGTTTGTTTACTTGCTTCTGTTTGAGTCAAGAGCCGAAATCATTGTTGTTGTTATTATAGTATTGTTGTTGTTGTTGGCGGTCTTCTTCTTCTTCTTCTTCTTCTTCTTCTTCTTCTTCTTCTTCTTCTTCTTCTTCCTGTTTGTCTTCTTGATCTTCTTGATCTTCTTCTTCTTCTTCTTCTTCTTCTTCTTCTCATATCTTTTGGTGCTTTATATCGTCGAACTGGGCATACCAAACCATAATATCTGTACACAAAGAAAGAAGCGGTTCACACCGCGTGTCTTTTCGAGTGGCATTCACACATAGGTCTACAGATGGGACACTGGCAAACACACACACACACACACACACACACACACACACACACACACACACACACACACACACACACACTTCAAAGGGAACAAAAGTGGTGATGATGACCACCATCTGTCGTGCTGACCGGGAAGGTCGCTAGGATAATTGTCCACCACCACCATCACCAGCCCGCACCGCGCGACAGCTGACTGTCATGTGCACTGACCCTAATCACCACTGGTTCACACGACTCCCGCTGGGACCCCTCACCCCCCCCCACCCCGCCTTCCGTACTCCCCCATCCCCCTGGGACCCCCTCCCTTCCCTATCAAGCATTGTCTCCCCTGAACGCCGCCATTAGCGCCTGGGGACCTCGGCGTGGTGGGGGTGGAGATCCAGGTTGAGGATCCCCTGGAACTGTACTGAACTTGTCTGTATGCTGGATCTCCCTACCGGGGACCAGCTGACGATAGGAAACTGTGTTTGGAAGAAACAGAGGGGGCTGGAGGGTAGGGGGCGGGGGGTGATGTTGGATGGGGGCGGGGGGGGTTTCTGGGAGCAGTGAGGGGTTTGTTGGAGTGGGGGGGGGGAGGGGCGGGTCGAGGGGGTGGGGGGGGGTGGGTGCTGTGTTATCACAAGCGGAAGGTCAGTTTAGAGGGGCAGTGGGTGGGTGGGTGGGAGGGGAGGGGAGGGGAGGGGAGGGGGATTCCGTTATCGGCAGCGGTCAGATGGATTGGTCTGAACTTACAACTACGGACACGCGGGGGCAGGAGAGGAGTAGTTAGTCGTGTGTGTGTGTGTGTGTGTGTGTGTGAGGTACGTACGTCCGTCACTTGCTGGTGCGGTAGTTCAAGCCTCTTTGTCAGCTGCCGACTGTACCCCCCTCCCTCCCTCTCCCTTGCTCTCTCTCTCTCTCTCTGTGTCTACCTCTTCCTCCCTCTCTCTCTCTCTTTCTCTCTGTCGTCATGAAGGAATTGTTGTGTGGTGGACCTGCGGAAGCCTATGTGGTGACTGATGTGAGTATATTGCATGCCCGCCCCCCCTGAGACTGATTGGAGCTGTCGTCGACATGCAAAAACACTGTCTCACTGTTGTTGATGTATGTTGTTTGTGACAAGTTTCTGACAGATCGTTTTCAGCGAAGCAGCGTTTCCGGTGTT
>NC_134900.1:27388666-27393666 GCF_041734735.1 Babylonia areolata
AGAGAGAGAGAGAGAGAGAGAGAGAGAGAGATGTGTGTGTGTGTGTGTGTGTTTATGCATAGATAGAGAGAGAGATAGATGAACCACGTAAATCGTTCTACCCTCTTTCTCCCTCCTGCCAATCTCTGTCTGTCTGTCCGTCTGTCTGTCTGTCTGTCTCTGTATCTGTCTCTGTCTCTGTCTGTCTGTCTCTCTTTCGCTCTCTCTCTCTCTCCCGCAAGTCTCTCTCTCTCTCTCATGCAAGTCTCTTTCTCTCTCTCATGCAAGTCTCTCTCTCTCTCTCTCTCTCTCTCTCTCACGCAAGAGATAGAAGGATACAGACAGACAGACAGACCCGACAGTTAGAGACAGAGACAGAGGGAGCAATTCTTATGACTGTCCCTGTTAACGTTTCTGCAACCAGACGAATAAAAATAAATGAGAAGCGAAAGATACGTGTTTAAAAAAAAGAAAAAAAGAAAAGAGTTATATATCTCATCAGTCACTTAAATAGTGTCCTGTTCCCCAACAGATAAAGTGGTGAATTTTATGCATTAACTCAGATTCCAGTAAAGAAGTTGTGGGACATTTATGTGTGATTTACTCAACCATTTCAGCGTACGTTTTTTTTGTTGTTGTTTGTTTGTTTTTTTACGTTAACGTTCCTTGATGATTAGTCTGGGTTTGTGTAAATTGAAATATTTCGTGGAATGTTTGTTTAGTCTGAGGTAGATAACTGGACTGTAAAATACTCCACCACCACCACCCGTCTCCCCCCCCCCCCCCCCCCACCCCCGACCCCGCCCTCAACCCCCCACACCCCGACACACGCAGACTCATTTTTGACAGAGTTTGCATAGTTTGAATGCTTTACGAACCACGATATATAGATAAAGCTCAAGGGTTATTGCAAACACACCATTTTTTCGACGTCAGTGTGTGCGTGTGGCATTATATCATGGTTTGAACGTTTTCTAAACTGATGCCCCCGTACTTTACGAGAGGATGATGATAGATATATAAAGAGTGATTTTTCTTTGGGTTAATTTTTTTTTATGGGTTTGTGCTGGTGGTAGTTATGTATGTTGCTCACTTGTTGTTGTTTTTTTTACATGTCTTTTCAGGTCAGGTCAGGTCATTAGATCTGCTACTGGTAACCTGTAATCCAGTACAACCTGTTCAGGGTCGGGTTGCCGGCGACTAAACCGGCACTCCCACCGCTCCCTTCCGGGACTGGTGAGGCGGGTGGCTAGACACCCTTATGGAGATCCATAAAAGGGCGTTGGCTCAGGAGAGCCACCGACGGCCATCTAGCTCCACTGTGCTGTGTGCATGCCACACGCAGTTGGCCCCCGGGGTGTGTCTACCCATGCATGCGAAGTCTGGATCCGGCAGAATCTGCGGAAGAAACCTATCGGTTCAACGGAGAGGAAGGCGGTTACAGCAACGCACTGTGGAGTGCAGAGAGCAAGATGAGACACCGAAAGGATATCTTGGTCATCCACTGCATCCGTGCTCATCCTCCAGTCGTCTCGACTTAGTCTTGCCACTGGAATTGGTGGACCCGGACGAGAGAGTGAGGTTGACGTTGCGCAACTCCTCTTCACTTTAAACAAACTCATCGCGCAAGTCATCAGTCATCCAAAATGACCTTTCATCCTTCATCATTTCATCACCCCAAGTCCTGTGGCGACAGGCGAGCGACGAAACGACAGGTGTGGGTACACTGGCAGTCGCAGTCGCAGACCTGCACGCAGGCGGCTCAGGCCATAGGGTCGTTCTTCGTCGACAGGAGCAGCGATGGAGCTCGGCAGCCGTCTGAGCATCTGAGCAGCCCTCTTTAGGAATGCACTGCTCACCTCCCTGGCATGAGGAAGGGGCTAGAAAAGGTGCCCTAAAAATTGCCTGCTCCATATCACCCTGGCCAGCATACCGCGGCTGGCGGGGACCCTACATCAGCGGTCGAAACAACAAGAAAGAAAAGAAAAAAGCAAGGATCGTTCCTCTCACCATTGGTGCTTGGAACATAAGGACTCTCCTGGACAGAGATAACGCGGACAGACCCCAAAGGAGAACGGCACTAGTTGCATCCGAACTCGCCAGATACAACATTGACATCGCAGCCTTGAGTGAGACTCGGCTTGCAGGTGAAGGCCAGCTCTGTGAACGGGGATCTGGTTACACCTTCTTCTGGAGTGGACGAGGAAGCGAAGAGCGACGTGAGGCTGGCGTTGGTTTTTGCAGTAAAAACAGCACTTGTCAGCAAGCTAGCTGGAATCCCAAAGGGAGTCAACGATAGGCTTATGACCATGAAACTCCCACTGGCATCTGGCCAGAAGCACCTCACCATTGTCAGTGCCTACGCCCCAACCATGACCAACCCGGATGAAGTGAAGGCGAAGTTCTACGAGGACCTTCACTCTGTCATTGCTGCTATCCTAAAGCAGACAAGCTCATCATTCTTGGGGACTTCAATGCTAGAGTTGGCTCTGACTACATCTCCTGGGATGGAGTGATTGGAAAGCACGGTGTGGGCCACTGCAACCCAAATGGATTGCTTTTGCTTCAGACCTGTGCAGAGCACGAACTGCTGATAACCAACACAGTTTTCTGCCTCCCTACCCGTAACAGGACGTCATGGATGCACCCTCGCTCAAAGCATTGGCATCTCATCGATTATGTCATCGTCAGGAAAAGGGATAGGCAAGATGTACGTGTAACAAAGACCATGTGTGGCGCCGAGTGTTGGACAGACCATCGCCTTGTAGTCTCGAAGCTGAATATTCGAATCCAGCCCAAGAGACGCCCCCAAGCCAGAAGGCTCCAAAACGGCTCAACATCGCTAAGCTGAAAAACATCACCATCAAACAGTCCTTTGTGGAGCTGCTGGAAGATCGTCTGGAATCCGCCTCTCTGGACAACCAGAATGTGGAGTCTGACTGGAGGACCCTGCGTGAGCTGATCTATAGTACAGCTTCAGAGACCCTGGGACCCATGTCCAGAAAGCACAAAGACTGGTTTGATGAAAACTGTGATGAAATCAAGCAACTTCTGGATGAGAAACGCCGTCTGCATCAAGCCTACCTGAGCAACCCAAAGTCCACATCAAAAAAGGATGTGTACGATGCCATCCGCAGGACTGTTCAGCAAAAATTACGCCAGATGCAGGATAAGTGGCTGAGTGACAAAGCTGATGAGATCCAGGGATATGCTGACAGGCACGATATGAAGAGTTCTATGATGCCTTAAAAGAGTCTACGGCCCCACATCCTCAGGATCATCCCCCCTCCTCAGTGCAGATGGGAATACCTTGATCACCGAGAAGGAGAAAATTCTCGAACGCTGGGCTGAGCACTTCAACAGTGTCTTAAATCGCCCTTCTCCATAAAGATGAAGCCATAGACCGTCTCCACAAGTCCCCATCACGAAGCACTGGACGATCCGCCAACACCTCTTGAGACCCAGAAAGCAATTCGTCTGCTATCCAGTGGCAAAGCACCTGGCTCAACTCCATACCAGCAGAGGTCTACAAGGATGGAGGCACTGTGGCTGACTGAGAAGCTCCATCAGCTGTACTCACTCATGTGGAAAGAAGAGACAATCCCCCAGGATTTCAAAGATGCATCTATCATTCACTTGTACAAGCGAAAGGGGAACCGGCAAGCCTGTGATAACCATCGGGGCATTTCCTTGCTCTCCATCGCAGGCAAGATACTTGCCAGGATCCTACTAAACCGCCTCACAGCACACCTTGACCAAGGTCATTTGCCTGAGAGCAATGTGGATTCCGGAAAAGAGCGCGGAACCACCGACATGGTGTTTGCTGCAAGGCAGCTGCAAGAGAAATGTCAGGAGGCAAAATGCTGATCTGTTCTCCACCTATGTCGACCTCACTAAGGCCTTCGACACCGTGAGTAGAGAGGGACTGTGGAAGATCATGGCCAAGTACGGATGCCCTCGGAAATTTATTTCCTTGGTCAGCCAATTCCATGAGGCATGCAGGCTCGAGTCCAGGACAAAGGCGAAACATCTTCTCCTTTTGCTGTCACAAATGGTGTCAAGCAAGGCTGCGTCCTGGCTCCAACGCTGTTCAGCCACATGTTCTCTGCAATGCTTACTGATGCCTTCAGAGATGGCGATGTTGGAATTGCCTAAAGTACCGAACAGATGGTAAGTTGTTTAACCTCAGAAGGCTTCAAGCAAAAACGAAGGTCATGACAGACATCATCAGAGACTTTTTGTTTGCTGATGATTGTGCCCTCAACGCTGGATCTGAAGCTGACATGCAACTCAGCGTTGACAAGTTTGCCACTGCCAGCAGGAACTTCGGCCTTACCATCAGCACGAGGAAAACTGAGTTCTCCATCAGCCAGCCCCAGGGGAAACCCTACGTTGAGCCGAACATCACAGTCAACGGTCAGAGACTCAGTGCGGTGGAGCGGTTCACATACCTTGGCAGCACACTGTCACGAAATGCGACCATCGACGATGAAGTGAACGTCAGGATTGCAAGAGCAAGCGCAACTTTTGGTAGACTCAGTGCAAATGTCCTGGAACAGAAGAGGCATTAGTCTTGAGACCAAGCTAAAGGTCTACAGAGCAGTAGTTCTCCCCACACTACTGTACGCCTGCGAAACTTGGACAGTGTACCAACGACATGCCAAGAAGCTGAACCACTTCCACACAACATGCCTCAGGAAGCTACTGAACATCAAGTGGCAAGACAAGACCCCAGACACAGAGGTGCTCGCAAAAGCCACCCTTCCCAGCATCTTCACCATCCTGATGCAGTCCCAGCTTCGCTGGGCTGGACACGTGGCGCGCATGCCAGACCATCGGCTGCCCAAAAGGCTCTTCTATGGCGAGCTGCAACAAGGGAAGAGATCACACGGAGGTCAGAAGAAGCGCTTCAGAGATACTCTGAAAGTCTCTCTGAAAGCGTTTGATATCAACCCTGACTCCTGGGAGGAATCTGCAGTGGACCGTGACAAATGGCGTGCTGCTGTGCACAAAGGCGCCAA
>NC_134900.1:27403666-27406166 GCF_041734735.1 Babylonia areolata
TCAGCAATCAAGCGTTGTGCGTGACATGTTTCTCCATGATAGGGTCTTCCGCCGGACCCACGGGCGAGTAGGCAGGCAGGCTTATCTGTCGGTGTGTGTGTGTGTGTCCTCATATGGGAGAAGAGGCCGATTCTGGATGCGCAGTTCGTTCGTTCTTTAGTTTAGTGTCTTTTCACTATCGGTGATATTAGACCTTAAAAAAATAAAATAAAAAGGGATGGGGGGGGGGGGGGCATGGGGGGAGGAAGGTGGTGGTGGGTGTGTGTGAGGGGGGCAGGAAGAGGAAAATAGAGAAAAGGGAAACTAGAAAACTACCGTACAATGTATAACTAACATGCAATTACATTTAACAGAACAATTCAATAATAATAATGATAATAATCAGAAACCATTAACACAATTCTGAAGTGCATTAAAGGAATGTAGAAATAGGGCTATGAACTAATGCCTGTGAAAGTTCGACCATAAGAACCTCGTCAGAAATAACTTTACAAAAATCATCTGCAGAATTATTATGCGCAGCACTTCCCACAGGTGTTGCAAGGGAAAACGTCTCCAGAAAGTTGAGCCTTGCTTCCTTCGCTCACGCTTCTCCTTAATGGCCAGCGTTCTCTTGTTTTCAAACGTGCTTTATGCCACTAGAGCACAGCATCCTCCAGCGAGAGCGGACAAGGGCATCAGTTTCCCCAGGAAGCGATGTCTATGTCACAGGCTTTGAGGTTTGTCTTCAAGGTGTCCTTGAAGCGCTTCCAGGGTCTTCCAAGTTCGTGGTGTTTCTCCATGGTACAAACACGAAACACAGACACGCTTTACTTGTAAGCAAAGAGGTTGAATTTAAGTGAACTCGGCGAAAAGACAGTAAACCTCAGTTATAAACAACTCATTTCGTCACTGTGTGTGTGTGTGTGTGTGTGTGTGTGTGTGTGTGTGTGTGTGTGTGTGTGTGTGTGTGTGTGTGTGTGTGTGTGTGTGTTTTTTCAAGATGAATGGACTGAAAACAGTCAGTCGTCTTACCTCAACCCCACCACCTCCCTCCATCTCCATCATACCCGTAAGCTGCATCATCCTCTCCTTTCTTTCTTTCTTTCTTTCTTTCTTTCTTTCTTCTTCTTCTTCTTCTTCTTCTTCCTCCAACCCAAAGCTGGCTTCGTTTGTCCGCGCGGTTTGTGGCTAAACATGTGGACAAATCTACTTTGCCGCGTCCCCTAACCACGTTATGGCCATTCCCAAATCGCCCCCTGCCCCCCCATGCCCCCGACTCTTTCCCCCTCACACACACTCTCTCACGCAGCGGGAGAGCTAATACGATCTGAGACAGAGACAGCCATTGGACGAGGCCCTGAGGACCCCGAGACGTAGTGGCCAATCTTGTCCAGGGACACATGTTTGAAGGGGAATAGGGAGGCTAGTGCTTGAGGAGACTACTACACATCTCCTACACAAGGAGCACAAGACCAATGACTATGTGCGGAACCTGGTCAGCAACCTGGTTGGGCCCCAAGAACCACTGCTGGCGACTGTCAAACGACGGAAGATGGCATGGTCTGGTCACGTCATACGATATAACACCCTCTCCAAAACCATCCTGCAAGGGACTGTAGAGGGAGGGCGCAGACGGGAGCGGCAGAGAAAGAACTGGTCCGACAACGTCAAGGGATGGACCAAAATGACGACGCCAGATCTCCTCACGACAGCTGCCAACAGAACGGCGTGGCGAGCTATGACATCTTCCTCATGTCCCCCCCAACGACCCCAGCGGTCGAGGGAATGAGTGAGTGAGGGAGGCTGGTGGATTTGGATGTCGATACCTAAATCGAGAGCGAGAGTAAGAGATCGGTGCGCACGCGCGCGCGCGCGCGCGTGTGTGTGTGTGTGTGTATGCCAGTGTGGTAGGGGGCGGGAGGTGGGGAGAGGAGGGTCCCTTGTTTCGCAGAGGATGCTAGCGGGAAAGGAAATTGATTTGTTTTTGGGGGGGTTTAAAGATTTTTTTTCTACCTTTCTTCCTGGCGTTTAAATGAAGTCCTGTTTACAGAACTGATAAGACACAGGACGCTGTTCCTTCGTAATGTATAAGATTTGCACTGGATGACTCTAAAATAGTTCTCTGCACTGGGCACGTAGTTGTTGTGTGGTTATTAACATGATATGTTGATTTGCTGTTCTGATTACTTCTCTTACGTTTTATTACCAGAAAAAAATATTGACTTATTAAGGTATGTGTTTTGTTCTGAGAAAAGCTCTTTTCAAAGAGAAAGAAGTAAAGCCTATTTTTATTTTGTTGTTGTTGTTGCTGCTGCTGCTGCTGCTTTCAGAGTTTATGATCTATTCATAGTCAACACTCGTTTAAACAAAGGATTCATTCAAGATTTATTCGAAGAAAGCTGCGTTCTTGCCATATGAGTTCGATGTAAATGATAAGGAACAAGAGAGGCAAGGCCTTCAAGACTCACTTGTGATAGACTTTTAAAAAAAATCTAATCGTTAACATGTGTTCTGTATT
>NC_134900.1:27408666-27411166 GCF_041734735.1 Babylonia areolata
GCAGCAAGGAGAAATCCCCGATGATAAAGGAACTTGGCAAATGGTGGAGGAGAAGGAGGAGGAGGAGAGATGGAGGAGGGGCGGAGACGACAGGTAGATACCCTCACAGGGCAGGCAGGAGAATTCCAGATGGGGAAAAGCGTGTATGTAAGGGCCGAGTCTACTAGGAGAGTGAGTGGTGGTGGGTAGGTGCCCACGGCTTTTTTTATCTGTGATGGGGTGTAGGGGGTGAGAGGGGGGGTGGATGGGGGTGGAAGTGGCAGCAAGGGTGTGTGTGTGGGGGGGGAGGGGTGGGGGGGGGGGGAGTGGGCGGGGATCGGGAGGCAGGGAGGGTTGTCTGGAGCTGCTGACACATTATGGAACCCGCCTCGTAACTTCGCCTTCTTCCTCAGTCCTCCTCTTCTTCCTCTTCTTCCTGTCCCTGGAGATTGCTTGCTTAGCAGGGGGAGGGAGGAATCGGTGTCTGTCTGTCTGTCTGTCTGTCTGTCTGTCTCTGTCTTTATCAAACTCTTTGTAATGCTGTGTGTGTGTGTGTGTGTGTGTGTGTGTGTGTGTGTGTGTGTGTGTGTGTGTGTGTGTGTTGTAGCTGTCAGTCTGTCTCCATGTGTCTGTCTGTGTTTGTCTCCATGTCCGTCTCTACCCTCTGTGTTCCTTTGTGTCTGTCTGTCTGTCTGTCTGTCTGTCTGTCTGTCTCTCTCTCTCTCTCTCTCTCTCTCTGTTCTGTGTCTCGCTGTGTTTCTCTGTGTCTTTATATATGTTTTTGTTTTTATTTCTCACTACATGTCATTACTTTGAATGGATGGTCGAACTGCACTTTGTTGCACAGATTGATTGATTTCGTTTTGGCTTTGGTTTTCATCAATATTATTAACTATTGATGCATGTTGTTATTTGTATTATGAACCCCCATGTCATTAGGGCTGTAAAGCTATTGACATTAAAGTGTTCAGTGTTCAGTGTTCTGTGTCTCTGTCTCTGTCTGACTGTCGGTCTGTTGCCTGACTGTATATGTCCTGTTTGTTTCTTTGTGTCTGTCTCTCTCTCTCTGTTCTGTGTCTCTCAGTGTTTCTCTGTGTCTCTAGTCTGTCTGACTGTCTATATCCTGTATGTTTCTTTACATCTCTCTGTCTATGTTTCTGTTGTCTGTCTGTCTTCTCTGTCCCCTGTGTCTCTCTAGTATATCTGTCTCTGTCTGTCTCTCTGTCTGTGTGTTTCTGCACTCTGTGTTTCTCTATGTCTCTATGTGTCTCTCTGTCATGTATGTCAAGTGTGTCTCTCCCTTCCTCTCTCCTCTCTCTCTCTCTGTCTCTGTCTCTGTCTCTGTCTCTCTCTCTTCCTCTCTCTCCTCTCTGTTTTTTTTTTTTTGTTTGTTTGTTTTTTGTTTTTTTTGGGGGGGTTGGTGTGTTTTGTTTGGTCCCATGTCTGTCTGATCTCTGTCTGCCCATATTTGTCTCGCAAGTCTCTATTTCCGTCTGTCTCTCACAGTCTCTCTCTCCCCCCCCCCCCCCCCTCTCTCTCTCTCTCCCGCCCTCTCTTCTCTCTCTCTCTCTCTCCCGCTCTCCTCTCTCCCTCTCTGTCAGCTCCACCCCGCTCCCCACCCACCCTGTCTCTCTCTCTCTCTCCCTGTCTCTCTCTCTCTCTCTCTCTCTCTCTCTCTCTCTCTCTCTCTCACAATAACTGCAGCTGTCAGTGTACTTTTTTACGGACAGTCTGAACTTGATTCTTTCGCTTCCAAAGTCTTGTGTCTTCCTTGGGTGCTTCTCACACGCGGAAAATCGCGCACGTCAGTTCAGCAGATTTGTGTGTGTGTGTGTGTGTGTGTGTGTGTGTGTGTGTGTGTGTGTGTTTTGTTGTTGTTGTTGTTGTTTGTTTGTTGGTTTGTTGGTTTGTTGGTTTGTTGGTTTTTTGCCGTTGTCCTTTGCTGCTTTCACACTTGTGCCTTAATTAAAACCCCATACTGGTCGGCCGCGGGAAAAAAAATATCCAATGCAAGTGTTCTTCATAACATCATGATGTATCTAGCTGTCAGATCAGAACAGTTAATTACTTTTATATAGCAAAGACCTCCAGACTTAACGAAGGGAGCGAAGGAGGAATATGGGGTGGTGGGGAGGAAGAATAGACTAGAATAGAATATGTCTTAATTACCAAGTGTGCCAGGGTCGCAAGGAATATTGAGGGAGTGGGAGGAGGTGGGGGGGGAATAGTACATAACAAGGTACGAACATAATTCGAAAATCATACACAAACAGATACAGTAGAAATTAGGATACATACATACAAGTGCATATCAATACACACACACACACACACACACACACACACACACACACACACACACACACACACACACACACACACACACACACACACACACATGTACACATGCACACACGCACACACATACACACACAAACTCTCTCTCTTTCTCTCTCACACACGTACACACACACACACACACACACACACACACACACACACACACACACATATACACACA
>NC_134900.1:27423666-27428666 GCF_041734735.1 Babylonia areolata
TTCTTCTTCTTCTTCATGCCATGCCATGATGAATGAAAAATTGAATGTATGTGTATGTGTGAACAGTAAGTGCGTGTATGTGTTTGTGTGTGTTTGAGTGTGTGGGCGTGAATGTGTACGTATGTCTTTTGTTTGCTTGTTTTATAAGTGTGTGTGTGTGTGTGTGTGTGTGTGTGTGTGTGTGTGTGTGTGTGTGTGTGTGTGTGTGTGTGTAAGTACGTATGTACATGTAATGTACCAATTGTTCCAGTTTTCATCGCTTTGTTACATTTAATAGACTATTCAAGTTCCTATTTCTTATTCGTCGTTCTTTTTGTTTTTATTTTATTTCAGTTTATTTCTTTATTTTTATGTTTTGTGTCGTTCTTTATTTTATTTTTTTTTATGTTTTGTGTCGTTAAATGGGCAGAATTGTAAAAAGGCCTTTACTGTGCCTAATTCTTTACCCATTAAAGATTCAATCATTCAATCAATCAATCTTCTTCTTCTTCTTCTTCTTCTTCTTCTTCTTCTTCTTCTTCTTCTTCTTTCTTTCTTTCTTTCTTTCTTTCTTTCTTTCTTTCCATAGTTTTGTTATTGTTGTTTTTCGTCCCCATACCTTTTTCTCCTGATATCTTTCTTTCGCTCTTTTTTCGTCTTTTGTTGTTTGAGTTTTCTTTCTTTGTTTATTTCTTTCTTTGTTTCTTTCTTTCTTTCTTAATTTTGTTTTGTTGTTGCTGTTGTTTTGTTGTCGTTGTTGTTGTTGCTTTTGACGTTGTCTTCTCCCTCTTCCTTTCTGTACTTCTCTTTTGCTCTCCTTTTCCTTTCTTTCTTTCTTTCTTTCTTTCTTTCTTTCTTTCTTCCTTCCTTTCGTTCTTTCTTTCTTTTGTTTGTTGTTGTTGTTGTTGATGTTGTTGCTATTGACGTCGTCATCTCCCTCTTCCTTTCTGTACTTCTCTTTTGCCTTCCTCGTCCTCTCTCTCTCTCTCTCTCTCTCTCTCTCTCTCTCTTTCTTTCTTTCTTTCTTTCTTTTCTTTCTTTCCTTTCTTTCTTTCCTTTCTTTCTGTCTTTCTTTTTTCTTTCTTTTCTTTCTTTCTGTCTTTCTTGTCTTTCTTTTCTTTCTTTCTTTTCTTTCTTTCTGTCTTTCTTTTTTCTTTCTTTCTTTCTTTCTTTCTTTTTTGTTTCTTTCTTTCTTTTTTGTTTCTTTCTTTCTTTTTTGTTTCTTTCTTTCTTTCTTTCTTTCTGTCTTTCTTTTTTCTTTCTTTTCTTTCTTTCTGTCTTTCTTTTTTCTTTCTTTTCTTTCTTTCTTTCTGTCTTTCTTTTTTCTTTCTTTTCTTTCTTTCTTTCTGTCTTTCTTTTCTTTTCTTTCTTTCTGTCTTTCTTTTTTCTTTCTTTCTTTTCAGTTCTTTCTTTCTTTCTTTCTTTCTTTCTGTCTGTCTGTCTGTCTGTTTCCGTGCGTGATGTTTCAAGGTGATAGTTTGAATCTGCTGCCTGTGTTGTTTTCCTTTTTGTTCTCTCGTTCATTGGATTCTTCTGATTTCTTGTCTGTCTCCCTGTCCCTTGTTCTTTCTTTTCTTTCTTTCACTGGTTATTTCTTTCTGTCTTTCCTTCATTCATTCCTTCTTTCTCTCTCTCTCTCTCTGTCTGCCTGTCCGTCTGTCTGTCTTTCTTTGTGTCTTTCTTGTCTTTCTTTTATCCTCCTGTTCTTTTCTTCTTATTGCTTCTTCCAGTCCAGTCCACTGATTCACGATTATCTGATTCTGATTTCTTCCTTTTCTCCTCCTCCTCCTCTTCCTCCTCCTCCTCCTTTTTCTTCTTCTTCTTCTTCTGCTTCTCCTCAGTTGCCCCAATAGTTGTAATGACCAGTTGTAAAGCTGCTATTGATAATGGCGACGGGAGCAGTGCCTGTAGACGAAAATAGCATCATAGCTATAACAACAGCAGCAATTGTCGTAGTGTAGTAGTTGTAGCAGTAGCAGCAGCAATAGCAGTAGTGGTGGTAGTAGTAGTAGTAGTAGCGGTGATGAACATGTATAGATTTTCTAGCTGATTACGTAAGTAAGTACCCAAAGTAAGAACATGATATTAACTTTTTTTTTTGTATGTTTGATAGTCGTGTCCGACTATGACCATCAGAACAGCAGAGGAGGCAACTGCTGTCCCGACTAGAATCAGGGCTAGAATCGGATTATTGCGGGGAGTGTCTTGTGCCCAAGTTACATCCCCACTCTCTCGGCCAAGAGGGTTTTTTTTTTTTAGGACAGTCGGCATTGGGGGTGGTTCCGAAAGGCCAGCTACCTCTCCCCCCCACTCACCCCCCCACCCCCTCCAAGGCTGCAGCACAAAGAGCCAGTGCAGTCTTACTTCGTAGTTTGAGAGTCATAGTCCTTCGCCCTCAAGACCCTCACCAAGACTAGCCAGCCAAGATCAGCTGTCATCGAAGATAAGTATGGCAAGCTACTGACAGATAGCGAAGAAGTCCTGAAGAGGTGGACAGAATACTGTGACGGCCTCTACAACTACCAGCTCAATCCAGACTCATCTATATTGCAGGACAACCCACGATCCACAGACTGTGAGGAAAATCTCCAAGTATTGAAGGAGGAGGTTGAGGCTGCAATACAGAGTCTGAAGCCAGAGAAATCCCCAGGAGTGGACAACGTCCCATCTGAGCTTTTGAAGTACGGAGGAAAGGAGACCACAGAAGCCTAACAATGCTATGTCAGAAGATCTGGACAGAAAAGAAGTGGCCAACAGAATGGACCCAATCGCTGGTGATTCCTCTACCCAAGAAGGGCAACCTCAAGCAGTGTCAAAATTACAGGACTATAAGTCTAATTAGCCACCCAAGCAAAGTCATGCTCCGCATCATCTTCAACCGATTGAAATCCAAGGCTGAGGAGCTGCTATCAGAAGAACAAGCAGGCTTTAGAAAAGGGCGGAGCACTGTCGAACAAATATTCAACTGTCGAGTCCTCATTGAAAAACATCTACAACACCAAAAGGACATCTTTCACAACTTCATCGACTTCAAGAAGGCATTCGATCGGGTGTGGCACAGCGGCCTCTGGCAAGTACTGAGAGGCTTCAACATTGATGAAGGGCTCATTCAAGTCATCCAGGCCCTCTACGAACATTCCAGCAGCGCAGTGCTCCTCAACAATCAACAAGGACAGTTCTTTCGGACCACAGTCGGAGTCAGGCAAGGATGCCTATTATCCCCAGTACTTTTCAACATCTTTCTGGAGAGAATTATGCAGGAGGCCCTTGAAGACCACCACACCTCCATCACCATTGGCGGTAGGCCAGTCTGCAATCTGCGATTCGCAGACGACATCGACCTCATGGGGGGGCACTAACACCGAGCTCCAGGATCTAACAAACAGACTCACTACAAGAGCAAGTGCTTACGGCATGGAGGTCAGCACAGAGAAATCAAAGGTCATGGTCAACAGCACAACTAACATCAGTGCCAACATAACCATGAATGGTGAGCCCTTGGAAGAAGTGACCAGCTTCAAGTACCTGGGAGCAACCCTGTCCAAAGACGGCACCTGCACAGCAGAAATCCGAAATAGGATTAATTCTGCAACGGCAGCGATGGCCAGACTGAACAGGGTATGGAAGAGTAACATCAGATTCCACACAAAATTCCTGCTCTACAAGTCACTGGTGGTCTCCATCCTCTTATATGGATGTGAGACATGGACACTGATGGCAGAAACAGAAAGAAGAATCCAAGCATTCGAAACCAAGTGCTTGAGGAGACTACTACACATCTCCTACAAGGAGCACAAGACCAATGACTATGTGCGGAACCTGGTCAGCAACCTTGTTGGGCCCCAAGAACCACTGCTGGCGACTGTCAAACGACGGAAGATGGCATGGTTTGGTCACGTCATACGACATAACACCCTCTCCAAAACCATCCTGCAAGGGACTGTAGAGGGAGGGCGCAGACGGGGGCGGCAGAAAAAAAGCTGGTCTGACAACGTCAAGGAATGGACCAAAATGACGATGCCAGATCTCCTCACGACAGCTGCCAACAGAACGGCGTGGCGAGCTATGACATCTTCCTCATGTCCCCCCAACGACCCCAGCGGTCGAGGGAATGAGTGAGTGAGTGAGTGAGTCCTTCACAAACGACTAAGCTGGAAATAATGTTTCCCCCTCCTCCACCACCTTACCCACCATTCTTCTAAATTTTTTCTTCCTTCTTCTTCATGTTTTCTTCCATTAGGCCAATCACTCTGGTGATCATAAATTTAATCTCATGTTAATATTGATATTAGCATTAATTTACTATATTATGTACTGTTTGTTTATTTGTTTTATTTCATTATTTCATTACTTACTGTTTATGAATGTTATTTGATACAAGTCATAATATGGTTCATCAGCCGTCATGATAAAATTGAAGTGCAACGTTGTGAGCACAGTATAAGCTTTAAGCTTGTTGATGCTCTTTTGTCATTCATTGCATTGTAATCATGTGTATTGTTGAATAATTAAAGATTATTTAAACCAAATGACTTACCACTGCAATGGAGAAACCATCATCGATCATACAGCTCTCACATTGTTTGTTTTTTGTTGTTGTTGTTTTTAAGTGAAGAAAGAAATAACCAAAGAAACCAATTAAAGTATGTAAGTAATTAAGAAAAAGAAACGAAAGAATTTTATATCAAGAAGGGGAATTAAAATATTTGATTATCTATCTATCTGTCTATCTATCTATCTATCTATCTATCTATATATATATATATATATATATATATATATATATATGTGTATATATATATGTGTGTGTGTGTGTGTGTGTGTGTGTGTGTGTGTTTGTGAATAGCTATGCATATTTATTTAGTCATTCATTGATGTATTTGTTTATTTAGTTATTTAGTTATTCATTTGTTTGTTTACTTATCTGTTCATTTATTTAGTTATTCATTCATTCATTCATTTATCTATTTATTTGACACATTCATTTGAATTATTTCATCTGTTTATTTATATATTTCATA
>NC_134900.1:27433666-27438666 GCF_041734735.1 Babylonia areolata
ACACACACACACACACACACACACTTATAAAACAAGCAAACAAAGACATACGTACACATTCACGCCCACACGCACAAACACACACACACACACACACACACTTATGTTCCTTTGCTAGCACGATCACACATACATTCAATTTTTCATTCATCATGGCATGGCAGCAGCAGCAGCAGAAGAAGAAGAACAACTGCAAGAACAAGGAAGAAGAAGAAGTGGAAGAGGAAGAGGAAGCTAGAAACTGACCAGGAAGTAATTGTTTATTGGGCTTTAAAAAGAGCGCCCAAGACACAGTACACACACACGCACACACACACACACACACACACACACACACACACAGATAAAATAAGTTCACACCTTCTTGGTGTCTTGGGCTCAGCTCCTTGCAGAAAGCACTGAGGTAGATACCGAGACCGGTAAGATATCAGTAGGCTCTGCATGTCTGTAAAAACTTGTAATCTGGAAAGCAGCACACTTTCGCTGTTTTAACAGCTTCTTCAGGCAAGGGCTCCCCCCCCCCCCCCCCCCCCCCCCGTCCCATTTTTGATAACTCTTCCCACTTTCGAAACACACTCCCCCCCCCCCTCCTCTCCCTCTTTTCATGAAATTTTCATCCAGTTGCAAATGAGTTATTTATTAGAAACTGAATTCGGATTCCAACGTTTCTCTGGGTTGAGTTGATTTCCAAGATTTTTTTTTTTTTTGCAAATTATGGACATTCCATAACAAAACGAAACTCGGGTCCTGTTACACTCACATCACAGCTCATCAGAAGAAGGAGGAGGAGGAGGAGGAGGAGAAGGAAGGAAAGAAAGAAAGAAAAATCAGACGAAAAAGAAAAAGAAAGGGGTGAAGAAGAAGAAGAAGAAGATGATGATGATGATGGTGATGATGATGATGATGATTGATTGATTGATTGATTGATTGAATCTTTTAATGGGTAAACAATTAGGCAAAGTAAAGGCCTTTTTTACAATTCTGCCCATATAACGACACAAAACATTTTAAAAAAAATAAAGAACGACACAAAACATAAAAATAAAGAAATAAACTGAAATATAATAAAATTAATAAGAACGACGAATAAGAATAGGAACTTGAATAGTCTATTAAAGGTATAACAAAGCGATGAAAACTGGAACAATTGGTACATTACATGTACATGAAGAAGAAGAAGAAGAAGAAGAAGAAGAAGGAGAAGAAGAAGAAGAAGAAGAAGAAGGAGAAGAAGAAGAAGGAGGAGAAGGAGAAGGACAACAACTACTTCCACTACTACCACTACTGCTACTACTACCACTACAACGGCAACAACAACAACAATAACAACAGCACAAAGAAGAAGAAGAACGTCGATGATATGGAAGAAGGATGGAGAAGAAAAAGGGAAAGGAAGATAGAAGAAAAAAAGAGGAAGAAAGAAAGAACGAAAGAAAGAAAGAAAAGAAAAGAAAAGAAGACAAAGCCTCCTTTCCAAACCTGTACATGTCAAAGGGGGATTATCCTGTGTGCTTCATTCTCCTCGTCACCACTGGCCACTGACCCCTTGAGACCCTGTGTGTGTGGGGGGGGGGGGGGGGGGGGGGGGGGGGGGGGGGGGGGGGGGGGGGGGGGGGGGGGGGTGAGAGGGTAAGGGGGAGCGGCGGGGGGTGGAGGTGTGTGTGTGCAGGCTAAGGGGTGTGTGTGGAGGGGGGGGATGGAGATAGAAAGAAACAGAGAGAGAGAGACAGAGGGGGAAAAAAATACAAGAGACACGGATAAGGATTTTTATTCACGTATGCGCCATTGCCCTTCATGAAGGGACAGACAGACAGAGACAGAAACCGAGGGGGAAAGAGGGAAAGACCGAGTGACTCTGAGAGACAGACAGACAGAGACAGACTGACTGACAGACAGACAGACAGACAGAGACAGAGACCGAGGGAAAGAAAGAGAAAGACGGAGAGAGACAGACAGACAGAGACAGGCAGACAGAGACAGACAGACAGAGACAGACAGACAGACAGATAGAGACAGACTGACAGACAGACAGAGACCAAGGGAAAGAGAAAGAGAGACAGACAGAGACAGAGGCTGAGGGAAAGAAAGAGAAAGACACAGAGACATAGACAGACAGACAGACACAGACAAACAGACAGAGACAGACTGACAGACAGAGACAGAGACCGAGGGGAAAAGAGAGAAAGACCATGTGAGAGACAGAGACAGACAGAAAGAGACAGAGACCGAAGGAAAGAGACAGACAGACAGAAAGACTGAGACCGACGGAAAGATAGAGAGAAAGACAAAGTGACTGAGACAGACAGACAGATTATTGACTGTGAGCGGCCTTGCACTGTCCCCCCCACCCCCACCCCCACCCCCACCCCTGTATCATATTTACTTGCTGTTTCCAACACTTGTAAGCCCTTCAGAAAAGGGCCGGGGGGTGGGGGGGGAGGGGGATGTGTGTGTGGGGGGGGGGGCGGGTGGCAGTGTGGGGGTGGTGACAGACACAGAGACGAGAGAGGTGGAGGATGGGTGGATGGTAGGTGAGGGCGTGTGAGTGTGGGGGCGGGGGGGGGGAGGGGTTGAGGGATCAAGGAGGGGAAGTAAAGATGGGGGGGACTAGGGAATTTGGCTGGGAGAGTGTGTGGAGGGGCGTGTGGATGTGGTTGTGAGAAGTCTTGGATTATTACCGAGGGTTCGTATTATTGCTGTTGTTTTTTGCTGTTTCTTTTCTTTCTTTCTTTCTTTTTTTTATGCACATAAAAATATATACATGTATGTCCTTCTGTCATTCTGACATCCTCGAAGAGATAGAGACAAGCTCTCAGATGGGATTTGTTTCTTTTGCTAGGGTTGTTTTCGGGCGTGTGTGTGTGTGTGTGTGTGTGTGTGTGTGTGTGTACGTGTTTGTGTGTAGACTGTACGAATGGGGTAGAGGTGAGCGAGCTCTGTCGCACGTATGCATTCACACACACACACACACACACACACACACACACATACACACACACACACACACACACACACACACACACACACACACACACACACACACACATACACACGCACACACACATACTCAGAGACACGCACACAGACACACATACACACACACACACACACACACACACACACACACACACACAACACACACACACACACACACACACACACACACACACACACACACACACACACAGTCACTCGTACGACAACCTAGTTTTCCATTCCTTCTTCTCCCAACAACTCAACACAACCCATCTTTTCCACATCACAACAACGAAACTTCATGATAGTCAGTCGTGTCCGACCATGACCATCAGAACAGCAGAGGAGGCAACTGCTGTTCCGACTACTTGGGCTAGAATTTGATTACAGTGGAGAGTGTCTTGCCCAAGTTACATCCCCACTCTCTCAGCCAAGAGGGTTTTTAGGACAGCCGGCGTTGGGATGGTTCCCAAAGGCCAACTAGCCCACAAGGCTGCAGCACTAAGAGCCAGTGCAATTTTGCCTCCTAGTTTTGAGAGTCATAGTCCTTCACAAAAAGACTAAACTGTAAATGGTGTTTCCCATTGACTGGAGAAACCATTGATAATACAGCTCTCACTTTGCTGTTGGCCCAAATGTAAACTTACGTCAATCTGTGATATAAGCCGAGTGTTGGGCCTATGAACAGAAGGAAGCAGTTGCTCAGTGCTGTAGCGTAGTGTAAAATGATGCTTCCTGAACCGGTATAAGATAGTGTGTGTTGGTGTTAGTGGAGAAACCGCTATATTTCTCCCTCCTTCCCCGTCCCAGAACATACCCAGCATGCACACCCCCGAAAACGGAGTATGGCTGCCTACATGGCGGGGTAAAAACGGTCATACACGTAAAAGCCCACTCCTGTGCATACGAGTGAACGCAGAAGAAGAAGTTTTGTTTTGTTTTGTTTAGGGGTTGTTGTTGTTGTTGTTGTTGTTGTTGTTTTTTTGGGGGGGGGTTTCGTGTGGCGTTACGTTTCTGGAATTTTTCAGCTGGATATAGATATAGGGAACACAAAGAATCTGCGTGGCATTCAGAGACGGGAGGAATGGTGGGAGTACAGAGGTCCTAGGAGGGTGGGTGGGTGGGGAGGGGGGGATAGGGAGGGGGGACGGAGGGGGAAGAGGTTTGGGGGTGGGGGTGGTGGGGAAGTGTGGTGGTGGTGGTGGTGGTGAAGAAGAAGTTTGTGTTGGGAGGAAAAAGAGAAGCGTGGGTTCATTGTTGTTGTGTCAAGTGTTTCCGTCAAAATGATGTTTTAGGAATGATTCAGCGCTTATAGCTGTTAGAGGCGTTTGATTGGCTAAGAGCGGGCCAGACTAAAGAGGGGCGTCTTTTCACTGTTAGCCGCGCGAAATTTGGCCAAACAGAGCAAACCATAGGCCTAGTTTGCATCAGTTTGACATGGTACAGTATATGTAACACCAAACATGGAGTATAATACAAACTCCTCCTTTTGGTTGTTCTGGTTAGTGTTGGTATATTGATTTTTTTTTTTGGGGGGGGGGGGGGGCAGGAAGGGAGGAAGGGAAGATGTGTGTGGGGGGGGGGGGGAGGAGCAGGGGGGCAGGGGGGTTGTGACTCCCCAGACAGGGAATCGGGGGGATGGAGGGATGAGGGGGAGCTCAGTGATGATGAATTGGTTTCTAATTGCCCCCACGAGGGGCCTGTGTCGTGGTTCTGCCTCCTCCTCCTTTAAACACACTTCTCACTGTGTGTGTGTGTGTGTGTGTGTGTGTGTGTGTGTGTATGTGTGCGCGCGCCCGTGTGTGTGTGTGTGTGTGTGTGTGTGTCTGCCTTCCTGCCTGCCTGTCTGTCTGTCTCTGTGTGTGTTTTGATTGTTCCAAGCTCATGATTGAAACGATGCCGACAAAATATTAATATGATATAATATAACGCCCATGGCCCGCAACGCTGTGTAACACACGCCATTCCCACCCACTCCTCTTTCTCGTTGTCTGTTGAGATACATGGGGAAAAAAAAAAAAAAA
>NC_134900.1:27446166-27451166 GCF_041734735.1 Babylonia areolata
TTTTTTTTTTTTTTTTTCTTTTTTTTTTTTCTTTTTTTTTTTTTTTTTACTCGCTTGTGTAAACAAAGTGAGTCTATGTTTTAACCCGATGTTCGGTTGTCTGTGTGTGTGTGTGTGTGTGTGTGTGTGTGTGTGTGTCCGTCCGTGTGTCTGTGTGTCCGTGGTAAACTTTAACATTGACATTTTCTCTGCAAATACTTTGTCAGTTTGTCACCAAATTTGGCATAAAAATAGGAAAAATTCAGTTCTTTCCGGTCATCTTGTTTAAAACAGTATTGTACCTCTGGGATGGGCACAAAAAATTTATTTTAAAAAGAAGCTTATTATATGCAAACTGCATTTACTGTTATATTTATATTTTTTTGTATTCTCTAAACTTGGCACTTTGATCTGATATTCTGTCACAACAACAAGAGGAGCCATTATTATCATTTTTTTGTTCAAACAGGAACTTCTTTTGCTAAGCATGGAATTTGTATTTATTTTGCAAACGTTTTGGTGCAGATAGTAAAAAATGGAAATTACTCTGTAATTAATGCTAGGGGACTTAATTTATCACAAGTGAGTCTTGAAGGCCTTGCCTCTCTTGTTTCTTTCTCTTTTTTTTCAACGGGTATAGGACTCTGGAGATATGTCGATAGAACTGAAGAACTGGCAAGTGTACAGTTCGACAATATTATTGTTGAGTTTATCAGATATAGCGTTAGCTTTGCTTCGCTGCGACCAAGAACCACGGGGTATGCATATCACCTTTTTTCAACGCTGGCAGCAGGTGGTGATCATGAGATTACAGAACTAACCATCGCCGTCTCAACGCCCACCTGTTCAGCAGGAAGATGAAGCTGGCACCATCTCGCACCCGCTCCTGTGGTCTCGAAGACCAAACAGCAGAACACACTCTCTTCAGACCTGTCCCCTTCTGAAGGGACTCAGAGACATCGTGTGGACGACACCAAACCTACTGCAGCACAAGAAGCTCCACGGCTCCAGTCAGGATTTGGTGAGGACGACGTCATTCATCAGACGTGCTAGACTGACACTGTCAAGAGGCGAGCAAGAAGAAGAAGAAGAGTTTACCAACTTATTTGCTGGCGTCCTTAAGGTCATGTTATTGGGTGGGAGGTAGACTAAAAAAAAAAAATCTTGTAAAAGTCGACTTACGTGGGATAAAAGAAGCGACGTATCGAGCCACAAGCTCTTCTTCAGGCAAATGAAATGAGTGAGTGACAGACAGAAAGGTACAGACAGAGAGGGAGAGAGACTAAAGTTCAGGAAAGGAAAGTGATGAGAAGTCACAGGAAAGGACACAAAAAACAATGTGACAGCCAGAACACCTCCTCCTCCTCCTCCTCCTCCTCCTCCTCCTCCTCCTCATGTTATTGGTGTTTGGATTTTGGATTGGAGAGGGACGGGCGCAATAGCCGAATGGTTAAAGCGTTGGACTTTCAATCTGAGGGTCCCGGGTTCGAATCTCGGTGACGGCGCCTGGTGGGTAAAGGGTGGAGATTTTTCCGATCTCCCAGCTCAACATATGTGCAGACCTGTTAGTGCCTGAACCCCCTTCGTGTGTATACGCAAGCAAAAGATCAAATACGCACGTTAAAGATCCTGTAATCCATGTCAGCGTTCGGTGGGTTATGGAAACAAGTACATACCCAGCATGCACACCCCCGAAAGCGGAGTATGGCTGCCTACATGGGGGGGGGGGGGGGTAAAAACGGTCATACACATAAAAGCCCACTCGTGTATATACGAGTGAACGCGGGAGTTCCAGCCCACGAACAAAGAAGAAGAAGAAGGATTGGAGAGGGTTCCGTTGTCCGATGGAGGATTCCTGGGTGTCTGTCCGGGTTGGGAGGGAGGAATTTTGTTTTATGTCCCGTCACACATTATCGATGATTGAAGAAGAGTTGGGAGGTCCACCTGGCGTTCCAAGGGGGAGTCCTGGCTGTCTCGGAAAGGATGGGGTGATGTCCCGGCTAGGTGTTCTGGCGTGCTGAGGAGGAAGCCCTGCCCGGCTAGGGATTGAATATTCCGTATGCTTGTATCGCTTGTACTGTCAAGGTGTTGCTGCCTATCGTCTATTATACCATCTGCCGTTGTTTGTTTTGTGTGTGTGTGGGGGGGGGGGGGGGTTGTTTGTTTGTTCGTTTGTTTATTCCAGTTGGTTTGGTGTCAGGAATCTGAACGATAGAACTGGTTCATGTATGTTTCAGCCCTTCGTGTATTCTATTACGTTGAATTTACGGTTGTCAAGATACGGGCAGGGAAAAAAAAAAATCCGGGTTGACGAAGGAGATCATGTCAGAAGAACTAAACTTTAAGAGTGTATGTAGCCAGAAACCAGAAACATTATCCCTCAGGTGATGCCAAGCACAACAGACACCACTGCCGGGTATTGACTGATCCACCTGTCAGGTCTGTCACAAACGACCGACCATTGCCCCCTGTCCCGCCCCCCCCTCATCCGCCCCCCCCAACTTCCACCCCACCCCTCCCCCCACAGTCATAACACGGCCCTGAGATAAGCACGGACCCCCAAGTACTGCCATCATTACCAGAGGGACCAAGGTTTGCTTCGACGAAGAAACGTCAAGGTTCCGTCAGCATTATCAGCGGAGTAAAGCAGGGCTGTGTCTTGCCCCCCACGTTGTTCAGGGGCTTTCTTCTTCTTCTTCTTCTTCTTCTTCTTCTTCTTCTTCTTCTTCTTCTTCCTCCTCCTCCTCCTCCTCCTCCTCCTCCTCCTCCTCTTCCTCTTCCTCCTCCTCCTACTTCTTCTTCCTCTTCTTCCTCCTCCTCCTCCTCCTCCTTCTTCTTCTTCTTCTCCTTCTTCTTCTACTTCTTCTTCTTCTACTTCTCCGTCCCCCCCCTCTTCTTCTTCTTCTTCTTCTTCTTCTTCCTCTTTTCCTTCTCTTTTTTCTTCTTCTTCTTGTTCTTCTCCTTCCCCCCTCTTCTTCTTCTTCTTCTTCTTTTTCTTCTCTTTCTTCTTCTTCTTCTTCTTCTTCTTCTTCTTCTTCTTCTTCTTCTTCTTCTCACTGTTCTGCTCGTGTGCGGCGTCTTTGGCACGTCATCAAAGGGCGTTCACCTTAAGTCGCCAGAGATCAGACAGATAGATAACTGTTTTTCAACCTGCTTCATTTACGCGTGCAAAAGAAAAAGGAAAAAAAATCAGTTCGACCGCAGACTTATAAGAGAGAAAGGTCTGTTTTGCTAATGATGCCGCTCATATCCTATGGTTTAGAAAAAAAATAAATCTTTTAATTGTTCAATAGTACACATGAATACAATACAAGCAAAAGACAACAGAGCATGTTCAACAAGATTAAGGCTTGTACTTGCAAGCGTGTCAATGCTCTTTTTTGTCTTCGCTCCTCTTGTATTCATGTGTTAGGCCCAACACTCGGCTTATATCACAGATTGACATAAGTTTACATTTGGGCCAACAGCAAAGTGAGAGCTGTATTATCAATGGCTTCTCCAGTCAATGAGGAAACCATTTACAGCTTAGTCTTTTGTGAAGGACTATGACTCTCAAACTAGGAGGCAAAATTGCACTGGCTCTTCGTGCTGCAGCCTTGTGGGCTAGTTGGCCTGTGGGAACCATCCCAACGCCGACTGTCCTAAAAACCCTCTTGGCCGAGAGAGTGAGGAAGTAACTTGGGCAAGACACTCTCCACTATAATCAAATTCTAGCCCAAAATAGTCGGAACAGCAGTTGCCTCCTCTGCTGTTCTGATGGTCATGGTCGGACACGACTGACTATCATACATATATCCATGTGTACTTGTATCCTTTTACTTTACAGTTTCAGTTTCAGTAGCTCAAGGAGGCGTCACTGCGTTCGGACAAAACCATATACGCTACACCACATCTGCCAAGCAGATGCCTGACCAGCAGCGTAACCCAACGCGCTTAGTCAGGCCTTGAGAAAAAAACAAACAAAAAAAAAAAAACCAACGGGGGAATAAATAATAGATAGGCTTGCATAAATAAATAAATAATAATTATAATATAGAAAAAGGTAGTAGTAATAATATTAGTAATACTAATAAAATGATAATAATAAAAAATAAATAAATAAGACAACAATGGTGATAAATAAGCGAATAAATGTAAAACATGAAGACACACATTCACACACACACCCACACATGCAGAACAGAAATGCACCAAACATGCAGTTTCACAGATATGACACGATGGTGAACTGCCACAGACAAAGCGTGGTATTGGGAGGACAGAATACAGAGCGCTTCATGGACACTCTCTGAAGACCTCACTGAGAGTCTCTGTACATAGCTACCGCCATACATTTTGGCCGGAAAGCCCTTGCACAGGATCGCTTCACATGGACCAGCTTCACCCACCCACACTGTAGAGCTGCTGAGAAAGTGGCGCTCAGCTGTCCACAAAGGTGCCAAAATCCTGCGAGGCCAACAGAATCGCTGCAGCAGAGCAATGCAGACAGGCCAGGAAAAGCAGTGCCAGCAAGTCCCCGACAGCCGCCACCATCCCCTGTCCACAACTGTGTCAGAACCTTCCGGGGCGCGGATTGGCCTGATCAGTCATCTGCGCACCCACAGAGCCCAACCCACCCACCCCCAGGATGACTAGATGGTCTTCGTCAATCCCGACGGACGAACCACACACACACACACACCAGAGCTGCTGAGACAGTGCAGGAGGAGGGGTGGTGTGTGTGTGGGGGGGGTGATGGTGGGGGGGGGGAGTGAGGACTCCGCAAGACCTAGAGCAGCCGGCCTCACACAGACTGACGGTGCCCTGAAGTGATTGTTTGTCCGTCCGTTCGTTCGTTCGTTCGCTTGCTTGTATCTTTTCTGCTGTCTCTGTCTCTCCGTCTCTGTCTCTCTCAGCCCCAGCCCCCCCTCCCCCTCTCTCTCTCTGTCTCTCTCGGCTCTCCCTCCCTCACCCACTCCCCTTCTCTCTCTCTCTCTCCCCCCCCCCTCCTTTCCTCCCTCCATCTCTATCTCTCCCTCTCT
>NC_134900.1:27467136-27469636 GCF_041734735.1 Babylonia areolata
CAAGTTACTAAGTACTATTAGGCATTACTATTGATCAAAATCTTTCGTGGCAGGAACATATTCATTGCCTCATAAAACAAGTATCATCTAGTGTATTCCAATTATCACAGATCAAACACTTTCTTGATAATCATTCTAGACGTGTGTTTTACTTTGCCTATATCCAGTCTCGCCTCAGCTATTGCTCGATTATTTGGGGTAAATGTCCTCCTTCTACATTAAAGCCACTTTGCTCTTTACAAAAACGTGCCATTAAGATGATTAACCATGTAAATACCACAGGTGGATCTGTGCACAATATGTACAAAGAACTTCAAATATTACCTGTTCATCTACTTATTAGATATAACACATTGATTCTTATGCATAAAATTGTTCATAACGCATGCCCACAATATTTAAAATCGTTATTTTGTTTCCAGTTCCAACGTAATTCAGATAGAGCTATTGTCCCAAAGCCTAAAATTGATTTATTTAAGATGAGTCTCTCATTTAATGGAAGCATCGAATGGAACATGCTTCCAAAGACATGTCGTCAAATTCCAGCCATATCTCTCTTTAAAACTAAGATAAGAATATTTCTATTCGATACATTTGATTAACCTACTCGCGGTCTTTTGCAAATGCTTGCTTGTACTCAGTCCACTAGCTGCCATGCCATGATGAATGAAAAGTTGAATGTATGTGTATGTGTGAACAGTAAGTGCGTGTGTGTGTTTGTGTGTGTTTGAGTGTGTGGGCGTGAATGTGTACGTATGTCTTTGTTGCTTGTTTTATAATTTTGTGTGTGTGTGTGTGTGTGTGTGTGTGTGTGTGTGTAAGTACCTATGTACATGTAATGTACCAATTGTTCCAGTTTTTCATCGCTTTGTTACCTTTAATAGACTATTCAAGTTCCTATTCTTATTCGTCGTTCTTATTATTTTATTTTATTTCAGTTTATTTCTTTATTTTTATGTTTTGTGTCGTTCGTTCTTTATTTTTTATGTCGTTAAATGGGCAGAATTGTAAAAAGGCCTTTACTGTGCCTAATTCTTTACCCATTAAAGATTCAATCAATCAATCAATCTTCTTCTTCTTCTCCTCCTCCTCTTTCTTCTTCTTCTTCTTCTTCTTCTTCTTCTTCTTCTTCTTCTTCTTCTTCTTCTTCTTCTCTTCCCCCTCCTCCTCCTCTTCCTCCTCCTCCTTCTTCTTCTTCTTCTTCTTCTCCTCCTCCTCCTCCTCTTCTTCTTCCTTCCACGTTTTTCTTGTTCTTTTTTGTTCTTGTTCTCGTTCTTCTTTTCATCTGCCGCTTCTTCTTCTTAAGGGGAACCTTCATAATTCAGTTTGACATCACATCACAACACAGCACAACACATCACAACACAGCACAACACAGCACAACACAACACAGCACAGCACAGCACAGCACAGCACAACACAGCACAACACAGCACAACACAGCACAACACATCACAACACAGCACAACACAGCACAACACAACACAGCACAGCACAGCACAGCACAACACAGCACAACACAGCACAACACAGCACAACACAACACAGCACAACACAGCACAACACAGCACAACACAACACAGCACAACACAACACATCACAACACAACACAGCACAACACAGCACAACACAACACAGCACAGCACAGCACAGCACAGCACAGCACAGCACAGCGCAACGCAACGCAACGCAACGCAGCACAACACAACACAACACAGCACAACACAGCACAGCACAACACAGCACAACACAACACAACACAACACAACACAACACAACACAACACATCACAACACAACACAGCACAACACAGCACAGCACAGCACAGCACAACACAACACAACACAGCACAGCACAACACAACGCACACATCACATCACAGCACAGCACAGCACAGCACAGCACAGCGCAGCATATCACATCACAACGCAACGCCTCACAGTTAATTTCAGTTTAATACAATACAATACAATACAATACAGTACAATACAATACAATACAATACAGTAAAATACAATACAGTACAATACAGTAAAATACAATACAGTACTATACAATACCTCCCCTCCCTTCTCCCTCACCTCCTTTCACTCACCCCCCCACCCCCACCCCCCTTGCCTCCTCCCCTCACCTCCTCCCTCCCTCCCCCCCCAACCCCCAGCCCCCTTCCCATCATCCCCAGAGGACAGGGGTTGTCCAACGTGAAGAAGCAGCACCAACACAGTAACTCCATCTTCTCGAGACAAGTAGCTGGTACTGACCCGTCTTCCCTGCCTGTCCACCCTTCCCCTCCTGTACTTCCAGGCTGGTCGCGTCGCTGTCGCTCGCGCTAGCGGTAGTGTAAAGTCCTTCCGCGGCCGGACGACGTGCTGACAAATCCACTTTATCAGTGGTGACCACATTAGGATCAGTAGTCTGTCTCCCACAAGCCGTGCTACACACACACACACACACACACACACACACACAGAGTAGTCTCCCCAAGCCGTGCTACACACAC
>NC_134900.1:27474636-27479636 GCF_041734735.1 Babylonia areolata
TAAACATGTGGACAAATCTACTTTGCCGCGTCCCCTAACCACGTTATGGCCATTCCCAAATCGCCCCCTGCCCCCATGCCCCCGACTCTTTCCCCCTCACACACACTCTCTCACGCAGCGGGAGAGCTAATACGATCTGAGACAGAGACAGCCATTGGACGAGACTCTGAGGACCCTGAGACGTAGTGGCCAATCTTGTCGAGGGACACATGTTTGAAGGGGAATAGGGAGGCTAGTGCTTGAGGAGACTACTACACATCTCCTACAAGGAGCACAAGACCAATGACTATGTGCGGAACCTGGTCAGCAACCTGGTTGGGCCCCAAGAACCACTGCTGGCGACTGTCAAACGACGGAAGATGGCATGGTCTGGTCACGTCATACGATATAACACCCTCTCCAAAACCATCCTGCAAGGGACTGTAGAGGGAGGGCGCAGACGGGGGCGGCAGAGAAAGAGCTGGTCCGACAACGTCAAGGGATGGACCAAAATGACGATGCCAGATTCTCCTCACGACAGCTGTCAACAGAACGGCGTGGCGAACTATGACATCTTCCTCATGTCCCCCCCAACGACCCCAGCGGTCGAGGGAATGAGTGAGTGAGTGAGGGAGGCTAGTGGATTTGGATGTCGATACCTAAATCGAGAGCGAGAGTAAGAGATCGGTGCGCACGCGCGCGCGCGCGCGCGCGTGTGTGTGTGTGTGTGCCAGTGTGGTAGGGGGCGGGAGGTGGGGAGAGGAGGGTCCCTTGTTTCGCAGAGGATGCAAGCGGGAAAGAAAATTGATTTGTTTTTGTTTGTTTTTTTGTTTGTTTGTTTTTTTTAAAGATTATCTTCTACCTTTCTTCCCGGCGTTTTAATGAAGTCCTGTTTACAGAACTGATAAGACACAGGACGCTGTTCCTTCGGAATGTATAAGATTTGCACTGGATGACTCTAAAATAGTTCTCTGCACCGGCCACTAAGTTGTTGTGTGTTTATTAACATGATAAATAATGTTGATTTGCTGTTCTGATTATTTCCCTTACGTTTTATTACCAGAAAAAAAAATTGACTTATTAAGGTATGTGTTTTGTTCTGAGAAAAGTTTTTGTTCCAAAGATAAAAGCTCTTTTCAAAGAGAAAGAAGTAAAGCCTATTTTTTTGTTGTTGTTGTTGCTGCTGCTGTTGTTGTTGTTGTTGTTGCTGTTGTTCCTTTCACAGTTTATGATCTATTCATAGTCAACACTCGTTTAAACAAAGGATTCATTCAAGATTTATTCGAAGAAAGCTGCGTTCTTGCCATATGAGTTCGATGTAAATGATAAGGAACAAGAGAGGCAAGGCCTTCAAGACTCACTTGTGATAGACTTTTTAAAAAAATCTAATCGTTAAAATGTGTTCTGCATTCGTTATTATAAAGCTTCACGCTTTAAAAAAAAAAAAAAAAGCCCTGTACACTGAGAGTAAAACACACAAGCTTTTTATGTATTGAGTATAATTTCAAAATGTAATGTTTAAGATGAGAAAGATCAGTTTAAAGCAAATTAAGTCCCCTAGCATTAATTACAGAGTAATTTCCCTTTTTTACTATCTGCACCAAAACGTTTGCAAAATAAATAAAACTTCCATGCTTAGCAAAAGAAGTTCCTGTTTGAACAAAAAATTATGTTAATGACTGCTCTTGTTCTTGTGTCAGAATATCAGATCAAAGTGCCAAGTTTAGAGAATACAAAAAATATAAATATAACAGTAAATGTAATTTGCATATAATTAGGCTTCATTTTTTTGTTTGTTTGTTTTGGTGCCCATCCCAGAGGTGCAATATTGTTTTAAGCAAGATGACTAGAAAGAACTGAATTTTTCCTATTTTTATGCCTAATTTGGTGTCAACTGACAAAGTATTTGCAGAGAAAATGTCAATGTTAAAGTTTACCACGGACACACAGATACACAGACACACACACACACACACACACACACACACACACACACACACACAGACAACCGAACACCGGGTTAAAACAGAGACTCACTTTGTTTACACAAGTGAGTCAAAAATGGAACACTCAGTTCACTTTCAACAACCACGCCTTTTCACATGTCTTCTATTACTTTCACCACTAATTTCATCAACACACCCGCACGCACGCAAGTGCGCGCGCACACACACGCACACACACACACACACACAGACACATACACACACACACACACATACACACACACACACACACACACACACACAATGGGCCCATGTTCTTCTTGTGTTCAGCTGATTTTGTTTGTGTGTGTACGTATCAGTTTATCTATTTTGCTTCAGATATCCATAATTTTGACATTCCCGCTGTGTCTGAGAAAGAGACCCGCCATTGCAGCAGCATACAATGATGAGTTTAGTGTAGAGTTGATGGCTACTAATCCAATGAATCTAGTCACAAAGAAGTTGCATTTTGAACCTTAGAGAAATTCAGCATCGGAACTCAAAGAGAGATGCTCAATATTAGACAGAGAAACTCGCTTCTCAGAGAAACCCAATATTGGAACTCAGATAAACTCGATATGGGAACTCAGGGAAACACTATATTGAAACTCAGATAAACTCGATATGGGAACTCAGGGAAACCCAATACTGGAACTCAGATAAACTGGATATGGGAACTCAAAGAAACCCTATATTGGAACTCAGATAAACTGGATATGGGAACTCAGGGAAACCCAATACTGGAACTCAGATAAACTGGATATGGGAACTCAAAGAAACCCTATATTGGAACTCAGATAAACTGGATATGGGAACTCAGGGAAACCCAATACTGGAACTCAGATAAACTGGATATGGGAACTCAGGGAATTCCAATATTGGAACTCAGATAAACTCGATATGGGAACTCAGGGAAACCCAATACTGGAACACAGACAGATAAACTCGATATTGGATGGAACTCCGTGAAATCCTGCATCGGAAATCAGACAGGGAAATTAAATATTGCCACTCGGGCAGAGGAACTCGTTTCCGAGTGAAACCCAGACAAAAATTCAGTGTTGGAATACAGAGAAATTCGATACAATGGAACATAGAAGAAATTAAACTCTTGAACTCCAAGAGATTAATTCAATGTTTGGATTCAGACAGACAAAGACATTCAGTACTGGACGGAATCCAGTCAGAATTTGACACTGGAACACACATTCGTGTGTATATGCAAGCAGAAGATCAAGTACGCACGTTAAAGATCCTGTAATCCATGTCAGCGTTCGGTGGGTCATGGAAACAAGAACATACCCAGCATGCACACCCCCGAAAACGGAGTATGGCTGCCTACATGGCGGGGTAAAAACGGTCATACACGTAAGAGCCCACTCGTGTGCATACGAGTGAACGTGGGAGTTGCAGCCCACGAACGCAGAAGAAGAAGAAGAACACACATTCCACCCCGGAAACAATGTCACTGCTGGAACACAGCAACAACAACAACAACAACAGCAGCAGCAGCTGCAACAAACAACAAAAGCAACTAAACAACAACAGCAGCAGTCGCAGCAGCAGCAACAACAATAACAATAACAGCAGCAGCAACAACAAACAACAACAACAACAGCAGCAGTCGCAGCAGCTGCAACAACAACAATAACAACAACAACAGCAGCAACAACAACAAACAACAACAACAACAACAACAAAAGCCAGCGCTGGAACCCAAAGAATTCCGTTCACCATAATCATGAACCCAGAAGAAGGGTTTCAACGCTGAACCAAACCGGACAGAAAGAAGTTCAGCATTAGAGCCGCTGGATAAAACAAATTCATTAACTGCAACTTAGGGCAGCAAGGAGAAATCCCCGATGAGAAAGGAACTTGGCAAATGGTGGAGGAGAAGGAGGAGGAGGAGGAGGAGAGATGGAGGAGGAGGAGAGATGGAGGAGGGGCGGAGAAGACAGGTAGATACCCTCACAGGGCAGGCAGGAGAATTCCAGATGGGGAAAAGCGTGTATGTAAGGGCCGAGTCTACTAGGAGAGTGAGTGGTGGTGGGTAGGTGCCCACGGCTTTTTTTTAATCTGTGATGGGGTGTAGGGGGTGAGGGGGGGTGGAGGTGGCAGCAAGGGTGTGTGTGTGGGGGGGGGGGGGGGGTTGGGGTGTGGGGGGGTGGAGTGGGCGGGGATCGGGAGGCAGAGAGGGTTGTCTGGGGCTGACACATTATGGAACCCGCCTCGTAACTTCGCCTTCTTCCTCAGTCCTCCTCTTCTTCCTCTTCTTCCTCAGTCCTCCTCTTCTTCCTCTTCTTCCTATCCCTGGAGATTGCTTGCTTAGCAGGGGGAGGGAGGAATCGGTGTCTGTCTGTCTGTCTGTCTGTCTCTGTCTTTATCAAACTCTTTGTAATGTTGTGTGTGTGTGTGTGTGTGTGTGTGTGTGTGTGTGTGTGTGTTGTAGCTGTCAGTCTGTCTCCATGTGTCTGTCTGTGTTTGTCTCCATGTCCGTCTCTACCCTCTGTGTTCCTTTGTGTCTGTCTGTCTGTCTGTCTGTCTGTCTGTCTCTCTCTCTCTCTCTCTCTCTCTCTCTCTCTCTCTCTCTCTCTCTCTCTCTCTCTCTCTCTCTGTTCTGTGTCTCGCTGTGTTTCTCTGTGTCTTTATATATGTTTTTGTTTTTATTTCTCACTACATGTCATTACTTTGAATGGATGGTCGAACTGCACTTTGTTGCACAGATTGATTGATTTAGTTTTGGCTTTGGTTTTCATCAATATTATTACTATTGATGCATGTTGTTATTTGTATTATGAACCCCCATGTCATTAGGGCTGTAAAGCTATTGACATTAAAGTGTTCAGTGTTCAGTGTTCTGTGTCTCTGTCTCTGTCTGACTGTCGGTCTGTTGCCTGACTGTCTATGTCCTGTTTGTTTCTTTGTGTCTGTCTCTCTCTCTCTGTTCTGTGTCTCTCTGTGTTTCTCTGTGTCTCTGTCTGTCTGACTGTCTATATCCTGTATGTTTCTTTACATCTCTCTGTCTATGTTTCTGTC
>NC_134900.1:27484636-27487136 GCF_041734735.1 Babylonia areolata
CTGTCTGTCTCTGAGACTGGGCTTTTGTTAACAGTCACCAAATGTTCGCCTGTCTGTCTGTCTCTGAGACTGAGCCTTTGTTAACATTCACCAAATGTTCGCCTCTCTGTCTGTCTGTCTGTCTGTCTCTGAGACTGGGCCTTTGTTAACAGTCACTAAATGTTAGCCTGCCCGTCTCTGAGACTGGGCCTTTGCTAACAGTCACCAAATGTTCGCCAGTCTATCTATGACTGGGCCTTTGTTAACATTCGCCAAATGTTCGCCTGTCTGTCTCTGAGACTGGGCCTTTGTTAACAGTCACCAAATGTTCGCCTGCCTATCTGTCTCAAGATTGGCCTTTGCAGTCTTCAGATGTTCGCTAGTCTGCCTCAAGTGAGCTGCGCGAACAGCAGCGCTGCGAACGAACAATTCGCGAGGAGAATGAAAGTGAAAAAGAAACAGGGGTTTTTTTTGTGTTGTTTTTTTTCAAAAGTAATAAGCATGACTACTACTTTTTGAAATACGAAATTCAACAACTCTGAGGAAAAATCATACATGATACAAACCAAAGACATGTTCATGCGTCATACAACAACAACAACAAGAACAACAACTAATAATAATAACAATAATAATAATTATGATAATAATAACAACAACAACAACAACAACAACAGCAGCAGCAGCAGCAGCAGTGGTAGTGGTAGTAGTAGTAATACCATCATCATCTTCATCATCATTATCGTCGTCGTCGTCGTCGTCATCTTCGACGTCGTTGTTTTTCCTCGTTACATATTTATCGTTGACTGTTTGCTTCAAATGTTGACTATACCTGATTGGTTAAGTCTGAGTGCGGTTCAGAAAGAGAGAGAAAAATAAATCCATCTAGTGAGTGAAAGAGAGAAAAAAAAGAAACAAAGATGAAGGGAGGGGGGAAGGGGAGGGAAGGAAGAGAGAAAAAAAAGGGGAGATAAGTCTTTTACCATCCCTCCTGATATTCCACCACTGCTGTGATTGAGCGCCAGCTCCTGCAGTGGGTGAGGCCTTTCTTCGTACAGTCTTTCTCCTTTGCTTTCTCTCTCTCTCTCTCTCTGTCTCTCTCTCTCTCTCTCTCTCTCTCTCTCTCTCTCTCTCTCTCTCTCTCGCTCTGTCTTTCTTTCTTTCTCTCTCTCTCTCTCTTTCTTTCTTTCTTTCTCTCTCTCTCTCTTTCTTTCTTTCTCTCTCTCGCTCTGTCTTTCTTTCTTTCTCTCTCTCGCTCTCTCTCTGTCTCGCGCTGTCTTTCTCTCTCTCGCTCTCTCGGGGGGGGGGGGGGGGGGGGGGGGGGGGGGGGGGGCATGCGCAAGCACTCTCTCTCTCTCTCCCTCTCTCTCTCGCTTTATTTCTCTCGCTCTCTCTATCTCTCTGTCTCTCTCTTTCTCTCTCTCTCTCTCTCTCTCTCTCTCTCTCTCGCTCTCTCTTTTGTCAATAGCCCCACCCCCTTGTCAGTTTTCACCCTTGACACCTCAGCCCCTCTCTCCTACTCCCCACCACCCCCCTACCATTGTCCTCACGCCCTCCCCACCCCCCCTCCCCTCTTCCCCCCACACCCCTGGCCCCCTCCATCCCCCGTTCCAGGACCCAGTTGCATTGCTTGGTTCTAACTTTTTTAACAGTTACACGTGACTAAACGCCTACGTTGACCGAACTACGCCATTGGTCAGTTCCAGACTTAACACGCAGTTTGTAGCGGGTTACGACCATACTAAGGCTCTTCCGTCCGAGCAATGCAACTGGTTCGGTTCCAGCAGAACTCTTCCATCGCTGATGACTGGTGGCATTGTGAGGATGAGAGAGAGAGAGAGACAGAGACAGAGAGACAGACAGACAGACGGACGGACGGAGACAGAGAAACAGAGAAAGGGTGGAGAGTGGAGGTGGAGAGAGAGAGAGAGAAACAAAGAGAGAGAAAGAGAGAGATAGAATGAGTATAGAGAGTGAGTGAGAGAAGAAAAAAAACCCAACAACAACAACAGACTGACAGACACAGAGAAACAGAGCATGTGGGTGGAAAACAGGTTTAGTAAAAAATAAGAATAAAAAGTAAAAAAAAAATAGAGTGAGGGAGACGAGGAGGGAGGGGGGGGGAGAGAGGAGGAGAGAGGGAGGGATACAGAGAGAGGGGGAGAGACAGAGACAGGCAGACAGACAAGAGAAATCGGGAGACAGAGCATGTGGGTGGGAAGAGGGAGGATGGTGGTGGCGGTAGAGACGGCACGTGTGGAAGAAAAAAAACAATCCTTCGCACAGAGAGAGAGAGACAGAGACAGACGGACAGACAGAGAAGATTCAGATTCAGATTCAGATTATTTATTCATTAATAGGCCTAGGCCCCTTATGAAGGGGTAAGTGACAATATAAGTAATAACAAACAAAATGAAAATATATAACCAACCATAATACATACACACATTACATAAACGCTGCAATGAAGTACAGCATCTTAAGATGTCACGATATCCCGAAATTTAAATGCCTGGTGTAA
>NC_134900.1:27494636-27504636 GCF_041734735.1 Babylonia areolata
CCAGGAGTGACAACGTCCCATCTGAGCTTTTGAAGTACGGAGGAAAGGAGCCCAAAGAAGCTTTAAACCCAAGGCAAAGTCAGAAGACCCTGGCCAGAAAAGAAGGGCCAACAAAGGGCAACCTCAAGCAGGGGGTTCAAAATTAAAAGGATTTTAAAGGGCAAATTTAGCCACCCAAGCAAAGCCCATGTTTCCGCATCATTTTCAACCGATTAAAATCCAAGGCTAAAGGAGCTGCACCCAGAAGAAAAAGCGGGCCCTTTAAAAAAAGGGCGGAGCACTTTTCGAAAAAACATTCCCCTGTCGAGTCCTTTAAAAAACCTCTACAACCCCAAAAAGGCCCTTTTTTTTCCACAACTTCTGACTTCAAGAAGGCATTCGGGGGTTTAAACGGGGCCCTGGCAAGTACTGAGGGGTTTTAAACCCATTGATGAAGGGCTCATTCAAGCCCATCCAGGCCCTCTCAAAACTTTTCCACAGCGCCCGCCCCCCAACAACAACAAGGACTTTCTTTCGGCCCACAGTGGGAGTCAGGAAAGGGAAAGCCTTTTAAATCCCAATACTTTCAACATTTTTCTGAGAAAAATTTGCGGAACCCTTGAAGACCCCCCCAACCCATCACCTTTGGGCGGTGGCCAGGCTGCAACTCAAATTCGCAGACGACATCGACCTAAAGGGGGGGAAACAAACAGGGGAGCCCAGGATCAAAAAACAACCCCCACAAGGCAAGGGGTTTACGGCATGGGGGGTCAGCCCAGAAAAATAAAAGGGTCATGGGTCAACAGCAAAACTAAAAAATCAGTGCCAACAAAACCCTGAAGGGAAAGGGCCCCTTGGAAAGGGAAAGTGACCAGCTTAAAGTACCGGGGAGCAACCCGGGCCAAAGACGGAAACCTAAAAAGCAGAAATCCGAAATAGGATTCCCCCTGAAACCCGGCAGCAGGCCAACTAAACAGGAAAGGGAAGATAACATCCTTTTCCACAAAAAATTTCCCCGCTCTACAATCACTGGGGGTCTCCATCCCTTATATGGAGGTGAGACGGGAAACCACCTGATGGCAGAAACAAAAAAAAGAATCCAAGCATTCAAAACCCAAAGGGCTTGGGGAGACTACTACACTCTCCAAAAAGGAGCACAAGCCCCAATTACAAAAGGTGCGGAACCTGGTCAGCAACCTGGGGGGGCCCCAAGAACCACTGCTGGCGACTGTAAAAACGAGGGAAATGGCAGGGTTTTTTGGTCACGCCCTTTACGACAAAACACCCTCCCCAAAAACCCTCCTCCCAAGGGACGGGAGGGGGAGGGCGCAGACGGGGGCGGTAAAAAAAAAAAGCGGGGTCTGACAACGCCCAAGGAATGGAAAAAAATGACGAGCCAGATCTCCTCACACAGCTGCCAACAAAAGGCGTGGCGACTATGAAATTTTCCTCATGCCCCCCCAACGCCCCCCCAGCGGTCGGGGGAATTAAGTGAGTGATTTAGTGACCCCCTTCAAAAAAAAGACTAAGCGGGAATTAATGTTTCCCCCTCCTCCCCCAAACCTTACCCCCCACCTTTCTTCAAATTTTTTTCCCCTTCTTCTTCATTTTTTCTTCCATTGGGCCCAAACCCTCGGGGGGGGGTGATAATAAATTTAATCTCATTTTTAATATTGATTTTTAACTTTTTTTTTAACTATATTATGTACTGTTTTTTTTTTGTTTTTTTTCATTATTTCTTTATTTTAACTGTTTATAAAAGGTTATTTGATGCAAGTCATAATATGGTTCATCAGCCGTCATGATAAAAGGGAAGTGCAACGTTGTGAAACGGGTTTAAGCAAAAAACTTGGGGATGCCTTTTGTCTTTCATTAAATTTGAAAATTCAGGGGGTATTGTTGATTTTTTAAAGTTTAAATTTAAACCAAATGACTTACCACGAAAAGGGGAAAAACCAACATCGATAAACAGCTCTCACGGTTTTTTGGGTTTTTTTTTGGGGTTTGTTTTCGGGGGGTTTTTTTTTTAATTTAAAAGAAAGAAAAAACCAAAAAAAACCTTTAAACTATGTAAGTAATTAAAAAAAAAAACGAAAGAATTTTATATCAAAAAGGGGGGAATTTAAAATTTTTTGTTTATCTAACATCTATCAAATCATTTTACCCTAATTTATATATAATATATTTTTTATATATATATAAAATTTATAATTTTATGTATTTTTAGGTGTTGTATATATTAAAATTTATAAGATTGTGTGTGTGTGGGTTTTGGATTGTGTGTGGGCGCGCGGTGTGTGTGTTTTTTGGGAATAGCAAAGCAAATTTTTTTATCATTCATGTATGAAATTTTGGTTTATTTTTTTTATTTAGTTATTAAATTTTTGGTTTTTTTTATTTACTTTTTAAATTATTTAGTTATTCTCCTTTCATTTTCATTTTTTCAAATTTATTTGACACATTCTTTTGAATTATTTCACCCTTTTATTATAACAAATTTTTTCTTACATTAAATTCAGATTTTTTTAATTTTTAGATATTTTTCAATTTAAATTTTTTCCCTTTCCCGTTAAATTTTGGAAAAGGAAATCGTCGGGGTCGCTTCGTGAAAAAGGACCTTAAAAAAAAATAACCAACAAAAAAACCCACCCCGGTCCCCGCCCCCAGGGTTTCATTCAGGCCTTGACAGCCCCGCGGCCCCACCCCGTATAAATTCCTACTGTCAACCCCAAAACCCCACCCCCCCAACCCACCCCCCCATTCCCCCCCCCCTAACCCCCCCACTCCCCGACCCACCCCTTAACCCCCCCCAAAAAACACCAACCGTTTGTTTCCCCCCTCACACCAACGCCCACCTCTCCTCCTCCCCTCTCTCTCTCTCTCCCTCCCCCTTTTCTCCACCATTCGAATTTTATTCCTACATCGGGCCCCCCCCCCACCCCTAAACCCCCTCATCACTTGTAACGGTTTAGCAACCCCCCCCCCAACCACAGCCCCCCCCCCCACCCCCCCCCCCTCTCTCTCTCACTGCTCTATCCTTCCCCCGTGATCTCTCTCTCCTCCCCTTCCCCAAACCCCCCCCCCCGCCCCGCTCCTCTCCTCCCCTCTCCTCCTCCCCCCTCCCCACAGGGAATGAATCAGTGCTTTTTCACCAGGTGGGCGGATGGAAATTTGGTTTACAAATTTGGGTACAAAATACATAGAGCCCCTGCCACCCATCCCACCCCCCCCCACCCCCCAAACCCCCCCCCCCCCACCACCCCCCACCACCATCACCACACCATCCAAAAAAAGGGCCCCACACAACCCAAACCCCTAACTAATAATACAGCCCCCCACAACCACCAACCCCCCCACCACCAATTTCTCTACTTTTAAAGGCCACCAAACACCACCACCCCCTCACCACCCACCCCCACCCCCCCACCACCGACCACTGACTGACCCAAACCCTGCTCCCAAAAAACGCCAGATTTAAACCCCCAAGGGGATGGGGCTCTTGGAGGAAGGGAGAGGGGAGGCGGGGAGGGTGGGGGGGGGGTAGGGGGAAGGAAGGGGGGGGGAAAACCCTGAGGGACAATGGGGAGAGAGATGAGGGGGGGAAATGGGGGGGGGAGGGGAAAGGGGGGGTGGAGGGGGAGAAAGGGGGGGAAAAAAAGGGGGAAAAAGGAGGGGGGAGGAAAGGAAGGAAAAGTAAAGGGTTTTTTTAAAAATTTTATCCCCCCTTTTTTTGACACCCCCCCCCCTCTCCCTCCCCCCGTCCCCTCTCGACCACAACCCCCCCACCCCCCCCCCCCCCACCCCCCCAGCACACCCAAACCCCCCCCCCCCCGCAGGTTTAGGGGGATCCCTTTTTTTGGGCAGTAATGGGGTGTGGGGTTGTGGGTGGGAAAGGGTGGGTGGGGGGGGGGGAGGTATGGGGGGGGGAGGGGGTTTGGTGGTCGGGGGTGGTGGGGTGGGGGGTTGGGGGGTGGGGGGGGGGGTTTTGGGGGGAAAGGGAAAGGGGGGCGTGCGCTTTCTGGGTTTGATTTAGATTTATCTACTCCTTCCTTCCTTCCTACCCTTACATTAATTTTTTTGTTGTCTTCCCTGTCCCCTTTTGTATTCCTCTGGTCTCTGTCCCCTCTAACTCTCTCTCTCTGCCCCTCTCTCTCTGGGCCTGTTTTTTCTGTCGGGGCTCTCATTTTTTTCTCTTTCTCTATTTCTTTTCTTTCCCCCCCCCCCCCCTCTCCCCCCGCCCCCTCACTGTCTCCAACCCCTCACCTACTCCCTAAACTTGTCGTCTCTTTTTTTTATCTCTCTTTCTAGTTCCTTCTTCCCCTTCCCCCCCCCTCACTCTCACAACACACACACACACACACACACACACCAAAACACACACACAAAACCCCAACCAACCAAACCCAAAAAAAACAAACAAACAAAAAAAAAACAACCACCACACAAACACACACTCTGTCTCTCCCCCGCTCTCTTTAATACACGCACTCTCTCTCTCTCTCTTTTCCCCCTCTCTCTCTCTTTTCCCCCCTTTAAACCCCCCCACCCCCCCCTCTCTCCTCCCCCCTACTCCCCCGTACACTCCCTCTCCTCTCTCTCTCCTCTCTCTCCCCCTCTCCCTTCTCCCCCTCCTTCACCCCCCTCCCCCTTCCCCCCCCTCTCTCTCTCCTCTATCTCCTCTATCTCCCACGACACCCCCTCAAACACTCTCCCACTCTTTCTCTCACCCTCGGGGGGGTTTACTCTCTTTCCCCATCTTGTCCTCCCCCCCCCCCCCCTCCCCCTTTCCCCCCCCTAATCTTTCCCCCTTTTTTCCCTCTCTCTTCCCCTCCCCCCCTCCCCCCCCTATTTTTCCCCTCTCTCTCTCTCTCCCCTTTTCCCCTTCACCCCCTCACCCCCCCCCTCCCCTCTCCCCCTACTCCCCCGTAAAAACCCCTTTTCCCCTCCCCTCTCTCTCCTCCCTCTCCTCCCAAACCCCCCCCCCCTCCCCTCCCCCTCTCTCTCTCTATCTCCCCTAAACTCCCACTACACTCCTCAATCACCTCCCACCTTTCTCTCACCTCGTCTTTCACTCCTTCCCCATCTTGTCTCCCTCCCCCTCCCCTCCTCCCCCTCCCCTCCCCTCTAAATCTTTCCCTTTTCTCCCCTCCTCGCCCTCCCCCCACTCCCCCCCTACTCCCTTTCCTCTCTCTCTCCCATTTCCCCCTTCCCCCCCTCTCTGTCTTTTCCCTTCTCCCCCCTCCCCCTTCCCTTTCCCCCTTGGTGTTGTGTGTGGGGTGGGGGTGTGGAAGTGTGTTTTTGGGGTTTTGGGGTGGGGTGTGGGTGTTGGGGGTGTGGTGTGTGTGGTGTGTTAGTTGTGTGTGTTTTGTGTGTGTGAGTGGTGTGTGTGTGGTTTTGTGTTGTGGGTGTTTTGTGTGTGTGAAATGTTGTGTGTGTGGTGTGTGGGTGGTGTGAGTGTGTGGGGTGTGTGGGTGAGTGAAGGGGGTGTGTGGGTGGGTGTGTGTGTGTGTGTGGTGTGGGGGTTTTGTGCCCTCTTTGGTGGACAAAAGTCCCTTTTTTCACGGTCGGGGGAAAGGGGACGGGTTTTCGCCTTTCCCTTTTTGACCCCATGGAGTGCGGGGGCCCCCCTTCAAAGGGGGCTTTGTGGGGGGGGGGGGGGGGGGGGGGGTGGAGCGGGTTTTGTGTTGTGTGTTGTGGGGGGGTGTGTGGAAGGGGGGGGGGTTGGGGTTTTTTGGGGGGGGGGGGGGGGGTAAAATTGGGTTGGTTTTTGGGGGAACAAAGGGGTTTTTGGGGGATAGGGGAAAGGGGGGGAGAGGGGGTAGGAGGGGGGGGGTGAGGGTGGGGGGATGTTTTTTTTTGTTTGTTTTTTGTTGTTTTTTTTTTTGGGGGATGGAGGGGTTGGGTTTTTTAATTTTTTGCGTTTTAGGATGGGGATGCATATCTTCTTTTTTTCTTTTTCTTTTGTTGGTTTTTTGTTGTTGGTTTTTTTTTTTTGCCACTCCTTTCCCCCCCCAAAGCCCGACCCCCCCCCCCGCCCCCACTCTACACCCCATCATTTCTTTTCCCTTTTCTTCTTTTTCTTCTTCTTCTTCTTCTTCTTTTTGCTTCTTTCCCTTTCTTTCTTTTTTTCTTTCTTTCCCCCCCGTCTTTTTTCCTTCTTGTTTTTGTCTTGTACCCCTTTTCTCTTCTATGTCCTTTCCCCCTGTCTCTGTCCCAGACACACACAAAACCCCAGAATTTCGACACATAGACACACACACACACCAACACACACAGACACCACACACACCACACAACAACACACCACCCACACCAAGAGTTTAGGGGGGGTGAAGAAGGATAAAAGGGGGGCGGGTGGGCATCCCCTTTTCCGACCAAAGGGGGGTGACAAGGGGCGGTTTCACCCCAACGGTCTATAATTCGACCCCCTTCCCCCTATAGTTTCTTCCCCTCCCTATAATCCCCCCCCCACCTACAATTTCAATCCCACCCCCAGCCCCCTCCCCCCCTCCCCCCCCCCCGCTTCCACTCTTGAAAAAATAAATAAAAAAAAATAAAAAAAAAAAGGAAGGGTTTTTTCTGGGTTTTTATTTTTTTCCTTTTTTTAAATTTTATTTTTTTAAACATAATTATTTTTGGGTTGTTGTTGTTTTTGTTTTTTTACTTTTTCTCGTCTGCGAACAATCACATTACACAAACCACGCTTCAATACAGGGCTTCACTTTCCTTATGAAAAATTTTTATATCTCCGTGGCGAAAAAACCTTTCGCCGCGCGCGGCAAAAAATTCGACCGACAACTGACCGACGACGACCACGCTTTCAGCTCTTTCAGCGAAGGTCAGGTTTATTCTCTTCTTTTTTTTGTTTTTTTTGTTTTTTTGTTTTTTTTTTTTTCCGAAAACCACATGGGGCCCCTTTGGTCTTAGACAGGGGATAGAAGAAAAAGAAAAGAAGAAAAAAATTGATCATTGATTGTTTTGAATGAATCTTTAAGGGGAAAAGAATTAGCCAGAAAAGGTTTTTTTAAAATTTCCCTCCCCCATTAACGACACAAAACGAAAAATAAACAACCGACACAAACATAGAAATAAAGAAATAAAAGAAATAATTAGAACACGAATAATTAGAACGGGAAAAGTCCTTTAAAAGGTAAAAAAAGCGTGAAAAGATAATTGATACATATCATGTTTCGTAAGTTACCCCAACACCGCGCGCGCACGCACAACACACCAGACACACACACACCACACACAACACACACACACCCTTTAAAAAAAAGCAAAAAAAGACAACACACATTCCGCCCAACACACAAACACAACACACCCCCACACACATTTATTTTCTTTTTCTAGCCATCACCCATACATTCAATTTTTTCATTCATCAGGAAAATCACAGCAGCAGCAAAGAAAATAACAACTGCAAGACAAGAAGGAAGAAAAAGAAGGGGAAAGGAAGAGAAGCTAAAACTGACCAGAAAAATTTTGTTATTGGGTTTTTTAAAAGAGCGCCCAAACACATACACACAACCACACACACACCCACACACCAACACACACACACAGAGAGAGAGGAGAGAGAAGAGAGAGAGAGAGAAGAGAGAAAATAAGTTCACACCTTCTTGGTGTCTTGGGCTCAGCTCCTTGCAGAAAGCACTGAGGTAGATACCGAGACCGTAAGATATCAAGTAGGGCTCTGCATGTCTGTAAAAACTTGTAATCTTGAAAGCAGCACACTTTCGCTGTTTTAACAGCTTCTTCAGGCAAAGGGCTCCCCCCCCCCCCCCCCCCCCCGTCCCATTTTTGATAACTCTTCCCACTTTCAAACACACTCCCCCCCCCCCTCCTCTCCCTCTTTTCATGAAATTTTCATCCAGTTGCAATGAGTTATTTATTAGAAACTGAATTCGGATTCCAACGTTTCTCTGGGTTGAGTTGATTTCCAAGATTTTTTTTTTTAGCAAATTATGGACATTCCATAACAAAACGAAACCGGGTCCTGTTACACTCACATCACAGCTCATCAGAAGAAGAAGGAGGAGGAGGAGAAGGAAGGAAAGAAAGAAAGAAAGAAAGAAAGAAAGAAAAATAAGACGAAAAAGAAAAAGAAAGGGGTGAAGAAGAAGACGAAGAAGGAGAAGAAAAACAACAACTACTTCCACTACTACCACTACAACTGCAACAACAACAACAACAACAAAAACAACTCAAAGAAGAAGAAGAACGTCGATGATATGGAAGAAGGATGGAGAGAAAAAAAAAGGAAAGGAAGATAGAAGAAAAAAGAGGAAGAGGAAGAAAGAAAGAAGGGACGAAAGAAAAGAAAAGAAGACAAGACAAAGCCTCCTTTCCAAACCTGTACATGTCAAAGGGGGATTATCCTGTGTGCTTCATTCTCCTCGTCACCCACTGGCCACTGACCCCTGAGACCCTGTGTGTGTGTGGGGGGGGGGGGGGTGCGTGGGGGGTGAGAGGGTAAGGAGGAGCGGCGGGGTTGGGGGTGTGTGTGTGTGCAGGCTGAGGGGTGTATGTGGGGGGGGGGGGGGGTGGAGATAGAAGGAAACACAGAGAGAGAGAGACAGAGGGGGGGAAAAAATACAAGAGACAGGGATAAGGATTTTTATTCACGTATGCGCCATTGCCCTTCATGAAGGGACAGACAGACAGAGACAGAAACCGAGGGGGAAAGAGTGAAAGACCGAGTGACCCTGAGAGACAGACAGACAGAGACAGACAGACAGATAGAGACAGACAGACAGAGACAGACAGACAGATAGAGACAGACAGACAGACTGACAGAGACCAAGGGAAATAAAAAGAGAAAGAGACAGACAGACAGACAGAGACAGACAGACAGACAGATAGAGACAGACTGACAGAGACAGACAGACAGACTGACAGACAGACAGACAGAAGCCGAGGGAAAGAAAGAGAAAGACACAGAGACATAGACAGACACAGACAAACAGACAGAGACAGAGACCGAGGGAAAAAGAGAGAAAGACCATGTGAGAGAAAGAGACAGAGACAGACAGACAGACAGAGATAGACAGACAGACAGAGACAGAGACCGAAGGAAAGAGAGAGACAGACAGACAGACAGAGACCGACGGAAAGATAGAGAGAAAGACAAAGTGACTGAGACAGACAGACAGACAGACAGACAGATTATTGACTGTGAGCGGCCTTGCACTGTCCCCCCCCCCCCCCCCCTGTATCATAATTACTTGCTGTTTCCAACACTTGTAAGCCCTTCAGAAAAGGGCCGGGGGGGGGGGATGTGGGGTGTGGGGGGGTGGCAGTGTGGGGGTGGTGACAGACACAGAGACGAGAGGTCACAGTGGAGGATGGATGGGCTGGTAGGCGAGGGCGTGTGAGTGTTGGAGGGGGTGGGGGGCGGGAGTGGGGGAGGGGTTGAGGGATCAAGGAGGGGAAGTAAAGATGGGGGGGGGGGGGACTAGGGAATTTGGCTGGGAGAGTGTGTGGAGGGGCGTGTGGGTGTGGTTGTGAGAAGTCTTGGATTATTACCGAGGGTTCGTATTATTGCTGTTGTTTTTTGCTGTTTCTTTTCTTTCTTTTTATGCACATGAAAATATATACATGTATGTCCTTCTGTCATTCTGACATCCTCTAAGAGATAGAGACAAGCTCTCAGATAGAGAGACAAGCTCTCAGATGGGATTTGTTTCTTTGCTGGGGTTGTTTTCGGGCGTGTGTGTGTGTGTGTGTGTGTGTGTGTGTGTGTGTGTGTGTGTGTGTACGAATGGGGTAGAGGTGAGCGAGCTCTATCGCACGTATGCATTAACACACGCACACACACACACACACACACACACACACACACACACATACTCAGAGACACGCACACAGACACACATACACACACAACGCACACACACACACAACACACACACACACACACACACACACACACACACACACACACACACAACACACACACACACACACACACACACACACACAACACACACACACACACACACACACACACACACAC
>NC_134900.1:27512136-27519636 GCF_041734735.1 Babylonia areolata
TTTTTTTTTTCAACGGGTATAGGACTCTGGAGATATGTCGATAGAACTGAAGAACTGGCAAGTGTACACTTCGACAATATTATTGTTGAGTTTATCAGATATAGCGTTAGCTTTGCTTCGCTGCGACCAAGAACCACGGGGTATGCATATCACCTTTTTTCAACGCTGGCAGCAGGTGGTGATCATGAGATTACAGAACTAACCATCGCCGTCTCAACGCCCACCCGTTCAGCAGGAAGATGAAGCTGGCACCATCTCGCACCCGCTCCTGTGGTCTCGAAGACCAAACAGCAGAACACACTCTCTTCAGACCTGTCCCCTTCTGAAGGGACTCGGAGACATCGTGTGGACGACACCAAACCCTACTGCAGCACAAGAAGCTCCACGGCTCCAGTCAGGATTTGGTGAGGACGACGTCATTCATCAGACGTGCTAGACTGACACTGTCAAGAGGCGAGCAAGAAGAAGAAGAAGAGTTTACCAACTTATTTGCTGGCGTCCTTAAGGTCATGTTATTGGGTGGGAGGTAGACTAAAAAAAATCTTGGTAAAAGTCCACTAACTTGGGATAAAAGAGGCGACGTATCGAGCCACAAGCTCTTCTTCAGGCAAATGAAATGAGTGAGTGACAGACAGAAAGGTACAGACAGAGAGGGAGAGAGACTAAAAGTTCAGGAAAGGAAAGTGATGAGAAGTCACAGGAAAGGACACAAAAAACAATGTGGCAGCCAGAACACCTCCTCCTCCTCCTCCTCATGTTATTGGTGTTTGGATTTTGGATTGGAGAGGGACGGGCGCAATAGCCGAATGGTTAAAGCGTTGGACTTTCAATCTGAGGGTCCCGGGTTCGAATCTCGGTGACGGCGCCTGGTGGGTAAAGGGTGGAGATTTTTCCGATCTCCCAGCTCAACATATGTGCAGACCTGTTAGTGCCTGAACCCCCTTCGTGTGTATACGCAAGCAAAAGATCAAATACGCACGTTAAAGATCCTGTAATCCATGTCAGCGTTCGGTGGGTTATGGAAACAAGTACACACCCAGCATGCACACCCCCGAAAGCGGAGTATGGCTGCCTACATGGCGGGGTAAAAACGGTCATACACGTAAAAGCCCACTCGTGTATATACGAGTGAACGCGGGAGTTGCAGCCCACGAACAAAGAAGAAGAAGAAGGATTGGAGAGGGTTCCGTTGTCCGATGGAGGATTCCTGGGTGTCTGTCCGGGTTGGGAGGGAGGAACTTTGTTTTATGTCCCGTCACACATTATCGGTGATTGAAGAAGAGTTGGGAGGTCCACCTGGCGTTCCAAGGGGGAGTCCTGGCTGTCTCGGAAAGGATGGGGTGATGTCCCGGCTAGGTGTTCTGGCGTGCTGAGGAGGAAGCCCTGCCCGGCGAGGGATTGAATATTCCGTATGCTTGTATCGCTTGTACTGTCAAGGTGTTGCTACCTATCGTCTATTATACCATCTGCCGTTGTTTGTTTTGTGTGTGTGTGTGTGGGGGGGGGGGGGTTGTTTGTTTGTTTGTTTGTTTATTCCAGTTGGTTTGGTGTCAGGAATCTGAACGATAGAACTGGTTCATGTATGTTTCAGCCCTTCGTGTATTCTATTACGTTGAATTTACGGTTGTCAAGATACGGGCAGGGAAAAAAAAAAAAATCCGGGTTGACGAAGGAGATCATGTCAGAAGAACGAAACTTTAAGAGTGTATGTAGCCAGAAACCAGAAACAGTATCCCTCAGGTGATGCCAAGCACAACAGACACCACTGCCGGGTATTGACTGATCCACCTGTCAGGTCTGTCACAAACGACCGACCATTGCCCCCTGTTCCCCCCCCTCCCCCCCCCCCCCCACCCGCCCCCCCCCCCCCCCCAACTTCCACCCCACACCTCCCCCCACAGTCATAACACGGCCCTGAGATAAGCACGGACCCCCAAGTACTGCCATCATTACCAGAGGGACCAAGGTTTGCTTCGACGAAGAAACGTCAAGGTTCCGTCAGCATTATCAGCGGAGCAAAGCAGGGCTGTGTCTTGCCCCCCCCCCCCCCCCCCCACGTTGTTCAGGGGCTTTCTTCTTCTTCTTCTTCTTCTTCCTCCTCCTCCTCCTCCTCCTCCTCCTCCTCCTCCTCCTTCTTCTTCTTCTTCTTCTTCTTCTTCTTCTTCTTCTTCTTCGTCTTCTTCTTCTTCTTCTTCTTCTTCTCATTCCCCCCCTCTTCTTCTTCTTCTTCTTTTCCTCCTCGTTCTTCTTCTTCTTCTTCTTCTTCTTCTTCTCACTGTTCTGCTCATGTGCGGCGCCTTTGGCACGTCATCAAAGGGCGTTCACCTTAAGTCGCCAGAGATAGACAGATAGATAACTGTTTTTCAACCTGCTTCATTTACGCGTGCAAAAGAAAAAAGAGAGAAAAGAAAAAGGAAAAAAATCAGTTCGACCGCAGACTTATAAGAGAGAAAGGTCTGTTTTGCTAATGATGCCGCTCATATCCTATGGTTTAGAAAAAAATAAATCTTTTAATTGTTCAATAGTACACATGAATACAATACAAGCAAAAGACAACAGAGCATATTCAACAAGATTAAGGCTTGTACTTGAAAGCGTGTCAATGCTCTTTTTTGTCTTCGCTTCTCTTGTATTCATGTGTTAGGCCCAACACTCGGCTTATATCACAGATTGACATAAGTTTACATTTGGGCCAACAGCAAAGTGAGAGCTGTATTATCAATGGTTTCTCCAGTCAATGGCAAACCATTTACAGCTTAGTCTTTTGTGAAGGACTATGACTCTCAAACTAGGAGGCAAAATTGCACTGGCTCTTCGTGCTGCAGCCTTGTGGGCTAGTTGGCCTATGGGAACCATCCCAACGCCGACTGTCCTAAAAGCCCTCTTGGCCGAGAGAGTGAGGAAGTAACTTGGGCAAGACACTCTCCACTATAATCAAATTCTGGCCCAAAATAGTCGGAACAGCAGTTGCCTCCTCTGCTGTTCTGATGGTCATGGTCGGACACGACTGACTATCATACATATATCCATGTGTACTTGTATCCTTTTACATGGCACGATGGTGAACTGCCACAGACAAAGCGTGGTATTGGGAGGACAGAATACAAAGTGCTTCATTGCTTCATGGACACACTGAAGGCCTTACTGGGAGCCTCTGTACATAGCTACCGCCATACATTTTGGCCGGAAAGCCCTTGCACAGGATCGCTTCACATGGACCAGCTTCACCCACCCACACTGTAGAGCTGCTGAGAAAGTGGCGCTCAGCTGTCCACAAAGGTGCCAAAATCCTGCGAGGCCAACAGAATCGCTGCAGCAGAGCAATGCAGACAGGCCAGGAAAAGCAGTGCCAGCAAGTCCCCGACAGCCGCCACCATCCCCTGTCCACAACTGTGTCAGAACCTTCCGGGGCGCGGATTGGCCTGATCAGTCATCTGCGCACCCACAGAGCCCAACCCACCCACCCCCAGGATGACTAGATGGTCCTCGTCGATCCCGACGGACGAACCACACACACACACACACCAGAGCTGCTGAGACAGTGCAGGAGGAGGGGTGTGTGTGGGGGGAATGGTGGGGAGGGGGGTGAGGTCTCCGCAAGTCCTAGAGCAGCCGGCCTCACACAGACTGACGGTGCCCTGAAGTGACTGTTTTTCCGTCCGTCCGTTCGTTCGTTCGCTTGCTTGTATCTTTTCTGCTGTCTGTCTCTCCGTCTCTGTCTCTCTCAGCCCCAACCCCCCTCCCCCTCTCTCTCTCTCTCTGTCTCTCTCTCTCTCTCTCTCTCGGCTCTCTCTCCCTCCCTCACCCACTCCCCCTTTTTTTTTCTCTCTCTCCCTCCCTTCCTCATTCCATCTCTATCTCTCCCTCTCTTCACCACTCTCCCACCCCTCTCTCTCTCTCCTTTCCTCCCTCACCGCCACCACCCCCCACTCCTCACTCTCTCCCTCCCCCTTGTCTCCATCTCTCTCTCTCTTTCTCTCTCCTTTTTTTTCTGTCTTGCTTTGTATACACAACCAACCAACTTGTGAACGACTTCACACACACACACACTCTCTCTCTCTCTCTCTCTCTCTCTCTCTCTCTCTCTCACACACACACACACACACACACACACACACACACACACACACACGCACACACACACACACAAACGCTCCCACATGCACCCACATTATAAATAATACATAACATTCCGCCAGTCACGCTGCAGAAGTTCTTTGAGAGGCGGTGACAGGAGGGATGGGGGTCGGGGGGAGGGGGGGGTGCGTGGGGGGGCGGAGGGGGTGAAGAAGGGGGGGGGGGACGGGATGGGGTACGGCCAGGAGGGGCGGAAGAAGAGAATATGGTGGTGGTGGTGGTGGTGGTGGGGAAATGGGAAATATGCAATGCAGGTGAACCCTTGGCACTCGAGGAACGTGTCAGCTGGTTTGTTGGGTTTTTTGAAAAAAAAAAAAAAAAAAAAAAAAAAAAAAAAAAAAAAACCTGCAAGGTGTAGACAACCCTTCCTTGCCCCCCCACCCCCACCCCCACCCCCCCTCCCTCTCCCTTCCCCTTTTCCTCTTTCTTATGTTCCGTTTCTACCCCTTCCTAGAGCTACACACACACACACACACACACACACACACACACACACACACACACACGTGATTCTACTGGTTGACTTGTTAGTTTATCTTATTTCGTTCATATTCTTTTCTTTTTTTTTCTTTTTTCTTTAAAACTAATTGATGAGACAGGAACATGGAAAGTAGTGATGCCGGAATTTAAGGCATGGGTGTGGTGGGGTGGGGTGTGGTAGGGTGGGGTGGGGTGGGGTGGGGGAGATGATGGATTTTCGTCTAAAAATCACAAATGTGGATGGATGTCGGTTAATTAAGCAAAAGAATGAACGAACGCACACGCTCATACTCACCACTCACTCGCGCTCTTTCTCTCTCTCTATCTCTCTCTCTCTCTCCCTCTCTGTCTCTGTCTCTGTCTCTGTCTCTCTCTGTCTCTGTCTGTCTGTGTGTGTGCGTGTGCATGTGTATCTGTCTGTCTGTCACACACACACACACACACACACACACACACACTCATACTCACCACTCACTCGCGCTCTTTCTCTCTCTATCTCTCTCTCTCTCTCCCTCTCTGTCTCTGTCTCTCTCTCTCTCTCTGTCTCTGTCTGTGTGTGTGTGTGTGCGTGTGCGTGTATGTCTGTCCGTCTGTCACACACACACACACACACACACACACACACACACACACACACGCTCATACTCACCACTCACAAACACACAGAGAGGGGTGCGTGGGGAGGGACAGGGCGGGGCGGGGGCACGGGTAGGGAGGGGGGGGGGGGCATTGTATAAAGCCCGTTGCAGACTGAACGTCGCTGCGTCGGGTATTGTGAGAGAAGCGTCGGTCGCAATGTAGAGATCACTCGTGTCGGGTCGGAAACCTGCCAGTTAGTTGAAGGGGTTATTGCCCTCTTCAGGGGTAAAAAAAAAAACAACAACAAAAAAAAAGAACTGCCACTTCTCCCCCTCTCACCTCCGCCCCCCCGCCCCCTCTCTCTCTCTCTCTCTCTCTCTCTCTCTCTCTCTCTGTCTCCCACCACTCTCTCTCTCTCTCTCTCTCTCTCTCTCTCTCTCTCCCTCTCGCGCACACACACACACACACACACACACACACACACACACACACACACACACACACACCCCTTTCTCCCCACAACACCACCCCACCACTCCCCGACCCCCTTCCACCACCACCACCACCCCCACACACTACAGTTCAGTTCCTCGTGTCATAAATCGACATTCCAAAGCATTTTCCTGTCCAGACCTTAGAAGTTACAACTCGCGTCACACATAAATCGACTATATAAAAAAAAATATATAAAAAAAATAAATAAATAAATCTGCGTGAATCCTTCGTCACACCTCAGTAGTAGGGGAGGGGAGGTAACAGACACCCTTTCTGTGAAAACTGACCACGGATTAAGTTTTCTTTCTTTCCTTCCTTCCTTCCTTCCTTCCTTCCTTGATTTATAATTATTGTCATTTGGAGACTGAAACAGAAGCTGTCTCATGTAATTCCTTTCCGACTCACTTTTCTAACAAATAGTCGCTTCCTCACCAGAAACCTTGTCGATATAAATTCCCACCCCGGCTATAAGCTGGATTCTGATACGCATACTCCGGGCGGTTCAAGTTTAAGACGGGAGAGGGGATGGGATGGGTGTGTGGGTGGGGGGTGGGGGGGTCGGGGGGGGGGGGGCTCACTCTGGGTTGGTAATAATCTGTAAACGCTTTTGCGAATGACCTCCCTTGACTGAGGGCGATGGTGGTGAGTGTGTTGGTTGGGGAGGAGGGGGGGGGGTGTGTGGGGATGAGGGAAGGTGGGGGGTGGGTGGGTAGATTTTGTTTTCTGGGGGTCTGCTGGGGGGGGGGGGGAATACACCAGTGGTGTGTTTATCAACCGTGAAAGCAAACACGAGAGAGAGAGAGAGAGAGAGAGAGAGAGAGAGAGAGAGAGAGAGAGAGCCCAGGAATTCAGGAAATTTAACGCAAAGGCAACCAGCCTGCCCACATAAGAACACGCACACATAAGAATAAAGTGAATTTTAAAATAATAATGAAATCAACAATGAAAAAAAAAGATAATTGCTTTGGCAGGCAATTTGAATCAGACATAAAAACGTTGAACGTCACATTCATTACTCTCTCTCAAACGGTTAATAAACATGGCAACATCTCTTATTACACATGTGTCCACATCTGTCTTCATTTTGTAACAAAACAAAATGGAGTTGGCGAACTCTTCTTCTTCTTCTTTTTCTTCTTCTCCTTCTCTTTCTTCTTCTTCTTTTTCTTCTTCTCCTTCTCTTTCTTCTTCTTCTTCTTCTTCTTCTTCTTCTTCTCCTCCTCCTCCTCTTCTTCTTTTTCTTCTTCTTCTCTTTCTTCTTTTTCTTCTTCTTCTCTTTCTTCTTCTTCGTCGTCGTCCTCCTCCTCCTCTTCCTCCTCCTCCTTCTTCTTCTTCTTCTTCTCCTCCTCCTCCCTCCTCCTTCTTCTTCTTCTTCTTCTTCTTCTGCTTCTTCTTCTTCTTCTCCTCCTCCTCCTCTCCTCCTCCTCCTCCTCCTCCTCCTCCTTCTTCTTCTTCTTCTTCTTCTTCTTCTTCTTCTTCTTCTTCTTCTTCTTCTTCTTCTTCTTCTTCTTCTTCTTCTTCTTCTTCTCCTCCTCCTCCTCCTCCTCCTCCTGTTCTTCTTCTTCTTCTTCTTCTTCTTCTTCTTCTTCGTCGTCGTCGTCGTCGTCGTCCTCCTCCTCCTCCTCCTCCTCCTCCTCCGTATTCTTCTTCTTCTCCCTTCAGGCAGTCATAATTCATTTCGTTTCCAAGGGGCGGGTGCATGCTGGGTGTGTGTTTGTGTTTCCACAGGCTAGCGAAGACTGACACAAATTACGGGATAATGTAACATGCGTTTTTGATCGTCTGCATGTGTGTGCACATGTGAACGAA
>NC_134900.1:27534636-27542136 GCF_041734735.1 Babylonia areolata
AATGACTTCTTTTTTTTTTTTTTTTTTTTGGCGTCCCTGAGCATATTACAGAAATTAAAAACCGATTTTGGAGACAAATATTTTTTAGGAACATATCTATTTCGTAACTGATCATAATTGGGACACGCACATACACGCACACACGCACACACACACACACACACACACACACACACACACGCACGCACGCACTCGCACGCGCACACACACACACACACACACACACACACACGCACGGTCACTCACTCGCTCATACACCCACACCCGCTTGTGTTCGTTCAAAACGCTCAAACGAAAAAAAAAAAAAAAAAAAAAAAAAAAAAAAAAAAAAACAACCACCTCTTTGTTCTCTGCTCATCAGTCGACATGACATTCAGCTGATGAAAAGCTAACACGTCTTGAACTATTGCTTTTTTTTTTCCTTTCTTTCTTTCTTTATTCATTCTTTTTTTTTTTCTTTTTTTTTTTTTTCTCATCGCTTGACATGTTTTATCTCACTTCACTTGCGTGCCACTGCGAACAAAGAGTTCTGTTTCATATTTTGACCTAACAAATAGAAGTAATCATGGTTTTTACAAATTGCTTGCTGCCACATTGCATAACATACATGAAGCGATTATTTTTTTAGGAAGATTTTTTTTTTTTTTTTTTTTCATCTCATCGAAAGGTTGGTTGTTGTTTTTTTGTTTTGTGTTGTTGTTGTTGTTGTTGTTTTATTGAACGTCATCCACCATCACAACAGTCTCATTACACACTTCCTCACTTTGGCGGAACGACAACTCGCGACAGAGTTTAGCAACTGTGTTGTGATACAGAGACGTTTGTTTTTTGTTGTTGTTGTTTTGTTTGTTGTTTTTTTTTGGGGGGGTTTGTTTGTTTGTTTGTTTCGTGTTTTGTTTTGTTGTTGTTGTTTTTTGTTTTTTGTTGTTGTTGTTTTTGGGGGGGTTGTTGTTTTGTTGGGGTTTTTTTGTTTTTTTTGTGTGTATTTTTTTGTTGTTGTTGTTGTTGTTGCTTGTTTGTTTTTTGTTGTTGTTGTTTTTGGGGGGGTTGTTGTTTTGTTGGGGTTTTTTTGTTTTTTTTGTGTGGGTTTTTGTTGTTGTTGTTGTTGCTTGTTTGTTTTTTGTTGTTGTTTTTTTGCAAGGGCATTCATCAATAGCAAAATGTGAACAACACAAAACAATACATTAAATGACTCGTGGAACACGTCATATTAGTTGGTCACTCACGGCACATAATTACCAACTGTCAACCTGCCTAGCTCTCGGGGGGGGGGGGGGTTGGGACATCAGAAATACAATAAATCATCACCTTCAAGGACGGGACATTAATTAAAAAAAAAAAATTAATGTGTGTTTTGCGATGGTATGAAAATCGTGTTTTCTAGCAGGCTACAATGGCGACTGATCATCATTTTGTAACTCCCCAGTACCTGTACAAAAGGAGAAGATGAGAAAATGAAAGTAGTATGATGTTCCTTCAGTGGAGTTCGCTTTATAAGGTGTTGGTTTTTGTTGCTTTTCTTCTTCTTCTTCTTCTTCTCCTTCTTCTTCTTCTTCTTCTTCTTCTTCTTCTTCTTCTTCTTCTTCTTCTTTCTTTCTTTCTTTCTTTCTTTCTTTCTTTCTTTCTTTTTTTTTTCTTTCTTTCTTTCTTTCTTTCTTTCTTTCTTTTCTTTTTTTTCTTTCTTTTTTTTCCAGCCAATTGTATGCTTATAAGAACATACCCAGCAGATACATCCCCCCCCCCCAAAACGGAGTATGGCTGCCTACTGCCATGTATGGGTAGGCAGCCTGTTGTGCAAATGACGCCCGTGTTTGTAAAGCGCTTAGAGCTTGGTCTCTGACCGAGGATAGGTGCTATATTAGTATTCAGAATTATTCATTCACTCATTTACATACGACTACAAGAGCACGCTTTTTAACCCTCGGCTCGTTATGCTCAAAAATAGTCATTTTAGTGTCTACTGTTGGCATTGCTTTGTGATTAGTTAAACGACACGAAAGCTCGAATTGTTTCAAACCAGCCCCCTTATCTCTTCCAGGAGCTCTTCGACAGTCTCCCGGCGGCAGGAGGAGGAGGAGGCAGCAGGCCCCGGAACCCGAACCTGAACTCGGTGGTGGAGATGATGTCCCGGGGGGCCAGCAGCAGCCCCCACTACTACACCAACGACGACTGGACGCCCAGCGGCGAGGCGGCGGACTTCAGCGAGCACATCTACGCCATCCCGCACATGGACTGCAGCCAGTTCCGCCACATGCTGGAGGACCGTTGCGGCGCCGTGCCTGGGCAGCCGCTTCCCGTCGTCGGGGGGCCGCCGCCGCTGCCGCTGCCGCTGCCGCCGCCGCCGCTTTTGACGCGCATCGACTCGGAAGGAAGCCTGGAGCGGGAGCTGGCGCAGCTGAACAAGGAGATGGCGGAGATCCAGGTGGAGTGCCAGGAGATCGTGGAGTCGCACCTCCTCAAGGAGCAGCACCGCCTCCTCTCCCAGCAGCTTCCCTCCTTTGTCCACTACGAAGAGCCCGGCCCCCCCACTAGCAACGGGCAAGGAGGAGGGGGAGGAGGTGGAGGGGGAGGTGGAGGAGGAGGAGTCAAAGCGACGGCCGACTCCTCCCTTCGGAGCCCTCGCGTGGTGCCCCGCATGGGCACCCGGCTGGACTTCATCCGGCACGTGCAGGCCCTGGAGCAGTTCGACCTGTGGACTCAGCAGCGGCGCATGGCTCTGGCGGCGGCGGCGGCGGCCTCGGCGTCGGCTTCGGCGGCGAGTTCGGGCACCACCACCGCCGCCACCAACTCCAGCACCCACAACACCAACACCCCCACGACGGCGGCGGCGCGCGGCGCTCCCAGTCTGTCGTCCTCGGGCACTGGCACGTGCAGCAGCCGTGGGGGCGGGGGCGAGAGGGACGTGTCCACCACCAGTGCCTACAACACAGGGGGGGAGAGCTGCCGCTCCACGCCTCTGACCTTAGAGCTGAACGTGGCCAGCGACGAGAGCGAGAGAGGCTTCAAGAACTCCATGCTGTGTCTGGCAGCCTCCTCCTCCTCTTCAGCTCCTCCCCCACCCCCTCACTCCTCCTCGGACACGGAGAAACAGACTCAGACCCCCACGGGCAAGTCACGGAGCAGCTCCAGCGAGGAGTCCACGCAAGGGGCGCGAGGGGGTGGTGGCGGTCCGGACAACGTGCGGGCGGCTGGTGGTGGAGGAGGAGGTGTAGGAGGAGGTGTGGGTGTGGGTGGTGTTGGGGCCCTGTCAGGGGTGCAGGCCGAGTCCCTGCAGGACATGTACATGCGGTCGGCGGACATCATGTACACCAACCACGCCAACCTCCAGCACACAATCGCCGTGCAGCAGAAGCTCTTCCAACAGCAGCTGGAGCAGCAGAAGAGGCTGAGGATGGCGGCCGCGGCCAAGACCTCCTCCTCCTCCTCCTCCTCCTTCCCGGCAGGGGCCCTCCCCCCACTCCCCCACCACCACCACCACCACCACCACGGCGGCAGCGCCGGCCCCACGGCGGACGGGGACGCCAAGCAGGCCAGCGCCAGCAACACCGCCCCGTCGGACAGCGGCCAGATGGAGTGGGTGGTCAAGCGTCGCCCGGACGGCACGCGCTACATCACGCGGAGGCCCGTCCGCAGCAAGATCCTCAAAGAGCGCGCCCGGAAGATCACGGAGGAGCGCAGCGGGATGACGACGGACGACGACGCCATGAGCGAGCTGAAGACGGGCCGCTACTGGTCCAAGGAGGAGCGGAAGCGCCACCTGGAGAAGGCCAAGGACTACAAGCGGCGCAAGGAGACGCTGCTGCGGCAGAGGATGGAGACGCTGAAGGAGAAGGAGGGCGAGGAGAGGAAGGAGGTGAGCATCGTGGAGCTCAGCCACCGCAAGATGAACAAGCACAAGAACAAGAAGGTGCTGGACAACTTCGTCACCGTGCAGGAGATCACGGCCCACGGGAGCCGGGTGCCCGAGGGCAAGGCCCACAGCAACCCTCTGCTGTCCGTCACTACCGTATGACCCTCCACCACCCACCCTTACCACCCCCTCTCCCCTCCTCCCGACCCCTTCCTTCCTTCCTTCCTTCCCCTCTCCCCCCCTCTCTGTCTCTGTCTTTCTCTGTCTCTGTCTTTCTTTCTCTCTCCCTCCGTCCCTCCCTCTCTTTCTGTCACACTCTCTGTCTCTCTCTCTCTCTCTCTCTCTCTCTCTCTCTCTCTCTCTCTATATATATATATATATATATATATATATATATATCTTTCACTCCCTCCCTCTTTCTCCCTGTCTCTCTCTTTCTCCCTCCGTCCCTCCCTCCCTCCCTCTCACACTCTGTGTCTCTCTGTCTCTGTCTCTCTCTCTCTCTCTCTCTTTCACTCCCTCCCTCTTTCTCCCTGTCTCTCTCCCCTCTCTCTCTCTCTCTCTCTCTCTCTCCCCTCTCTCTCTCTCTCTCTCTCTCTCTCCCTCTCTCTCTCCCCTCTCTCTCTCTTTCTCTTCCTCTCTCTCTCCCCTCTCTCTCTCCTCTCTCTCCCTCTCTCTCTCCCTCATTCTCCCCCCCGCCCCCACTCCTCCCCCAACCCACCGTCCCTTCCCAATTCATTTGCCTCTCTCCCGCCATTGTGTTCCGTTTCGGAGGAACACATCATGCACAGTATTTGACCACAAAAAAAAAAAAAAACTTACCTTTTTGTTGTGTATATGTGTGTGAACCGTTCATGACAACAGGGCGGTGTTTTCCTAGAAGGAGGGGAAGAAGAAGAAAAAAAAACAAAACTGGACGTGGGATGTGTTGCACACAGTCGTTGTCAACGCTGAACAACCACAACAACAACAAGTGTTGGCTTCACTCGAGATGGACATTCTTCAAGTGTACTTTAAGCTGTGCCACTCGGTCGTACAGTATACATGCATACCGCTTACTTCGCTGCTGACTCGTCGCGTGTCTTGCCTGTGTCCCCCCCCCCCCCCCCCCACTGTACACCCCCCCCCCCCCCCCCCCAAAAAAAAAAAAAAACTTACTCTCGCCAAACTCGGCTGGACGAACAAGAGTCTATTAGTCACCACGTGCATTAAGACTTCATTAGCTGTGCTGAAAGCCTTCAGTTGCGCGTGTGTGTGTGTGTGTGTGTGTGTGTGTGTGTGTGTGTGTGTGTGTGTGCGCAGTATCACTTCCCACCACTGTTTATTACTATGTACTTGACGGACTCGTTTCCAAGTCGCCATTACTTCAACCTTGGATCATCAATACGGTTGAACATATCCCGTGTCGTGTCACGACTGCATTCTGGATTTTATTTCAACTGGGATGCATATAACTGTGTGTACTCAGAAGAGTTTGATCGTTTTCAGTGTGTTGGAATCACTCAGTTTAGAAAATCATCAGACTGCAATTCTGGATTTTTATTTCAAGTGGGACACATTATGTATGCAGAAGAGTTTGATCGTTTTCAGTGTGTTTGAATCACTCAGTTTAGAAAATCATCAGACTGCAATCTGGATTTTATTTCAACTGGGATGCATATAATTGTGTGTACTCAGAAGAGTTTGATCGTTTTCAGTGTGTTTGAATCACTCAGTTTAGAAAATCATCAGACTGCAATTCTGGATTTTGTTTCAAGTGGGATACATATTATATTATGTGTATGCAGAAGAGTTTGATCGTTTCAGTATGTTTGAGTCACCACTCCGTTTTTGAGGGGGGGGGGGGGGGGGGGGGGGGGAACAAAGCACAGGCAGTGTGTTACTGAGGGCGTACTGTTTCCTACGCGACCTGTGTGTTCCACGTAGCGTTGCAATGCAGTGTGTCGTGTGTAGTAAACCCGGCATTAAGACGCGTCGTAATTTTCTGTGTGAGTGTTTCGGTTATGAACTTTTGAACAAATAAAAATCTGCATGAGACATTGTGACCTCTACCTCTGTGCACGAGGAAGCCAGCTTTATTGTTGTTATCATTAATATTATTATCATTATTATTATTATCACCACCTGTTTTCTTGTACTCCAGATATGACCGCGTAGTCTGCAATGGACTAGTTTGTATATTATTGAGTTCTGTATAAAAAAAAAAAATTTTTTTTAAACCGTGCCCAGATATTAACTTTGTCTTTGTTGATGACTTAGAGAATGTCCCGGAGTCTGGTCAGTGAATATAATAATAATACTTATTCAGAATCGCCAGTTTGCCCCCGTTTCTGAGTTTGCTTGCTCGCGTTCATGCATATAGAAACGGTTCACATCGGGGGTAGGACGTGTTATGTGCTGTATGTATATATGTGAATATGTCTTTCCGCTGTGTTGAGGAGAAAGAATGTGAAGCTCGTTTTGTGTGACGGTGGGGGGGGGGGGGGGGGCGATATACGGGAGATGTTTGGGAAGGGTATGGGGGGGGGGGGGGGAGGGGTTGCAAGGCTTTTGTTTTTTGTTTTTTTTTTATCAAACGTGGGTTACACATCCTACCACAGGTTAAAAATCAAGACCCTAAGAAAAACAGTTGAACTGTTGTTTGTTTGTTTGTTTGTATTACTCAAAGAGTTCAGATTCTTCGGCAGGTTTGGGTGAATCTTTATGACTCGTTGTTTTCGATTATTAGTTTGATCAAACGGGAGTGGGGTAGGAGCATTTGATTTTGAAGCCATAATCATGCCCACGACGGGTTTTTTTTTTTTTTTGTTTCCTAGCCCTCTGCTTGAAAAGGTTTGCCGCTGAAGAATCGGCCTGCACAGCCACCAGAGAGGGCTTGTCGGCAAGGACCTTCTTCTCGGTGATCCCCGGGTCCTCGGGGAACCTGCCATCATCCACTGTGAACACACACACGCACACACACACACACACACACACACATACGCACGCACGCACGCACACACGCACGCACACACACACACACACACACACACACACACACAACCACACGCACACACACACACACACACGCACGCACGCACGCACACACACACACACACACACACACACACACGCACGCACGCACGCACACACACACACACACACACGCACACACACACACACACACACACACACACACACACACACGATCGCTTCACAAAACTCTCGCATTCACCTTCATCCCTGCATCATCCACCCCCCCCCCTCTCCCACATTCCCCCACCCACCCACCCACCCTCCCACCCCGTCTTAACTCACCTCTCCCCCCCCCCGCCCCCCAGTAGCAACCACCCTAGCCACCCCTACTCCCTTTACAATCTGAAATCACACACAAAGGCTGGGGGAGGGAGGGGGGTTGTTTTTTCTTTTTCTTTTGGGGGGGGGGGGGGCGGAAGGTAAAGGGGGGGGGGAGGAGTATTATCTCTGTGACCGATTCACCATTACCCAAGAGAAATTCTAAAATATAAAAAAAATGCTTCCAGACGAATAGGTGTGTTCGGCCTTTCTCGGGGGTCCTGTGAACTAGAATCAAGCCTTATAATAAAAAAAAAAAAGGCTGGAGAGAAAGAAGATGGTCACCACTCTGCATGGTCTTGTGAGGTGCTGTCACG
>NC_134900.1:27562136-27567136 GCF_041734735.1 Babylonia areolata
TTTGTTGTTGTTTTTTTGTTTGTTTGTTTGGGTTTTTTTATGTCACTGTTCCAGCTTTGGACATAGCAGTCAATTAACCGTTGTCTAAACTCAGCCCAAAAAATGCCTTCTCACTGGCGACTCCGTGCCGTTCCCACACAAAGCCAGAACCATAACGACACAAAATAAAGCATGATTATATTAGAGACCCGGTTATTCTTGTCTGTACAGTGAAAGTTAACCATAACGATACAAAATAAAGCATGATTATATTAGAGACCCGGTTATTCTTGTCTGTACAGTGAAAGTTAACCATAACGATACAAAATAAAGCATGATTATATTAGAGACCCAGTTATTCTTGTCTGTACCAGTGAAGGTTATGTAGCATTTTGAAAGAATTTCGTGGAATGCGATCGTCAACACATTCTTGTTAGATTTAGCCAGTATTTAATGTGCCGAACATAGAGGGAGACAGACAGACAGAGACAGACACAGAGAGAGAGAGAGAGAGAGAGAGAGAGAGAGAGAGAGAGAGAGAGAGCACTAAGCTCATGCGATTCAAAGGTTTTGCCGGCCTTTTTTTTTCTTTTTTTTTTTTTTTTTTCCATCTGCCAGCCAGACTTTTATTTCTTTCTTTTTCTTTTCTGTTCCTTTGTTGTTTTTCAACAAGCCGCTTCCACGTCATCGAGTCTGCCTGAAAAAAAAAATGAAAAAAAAGAGAAAAAAAAACAGTGTTGGCCACCCAGGTTTTCTGGAAACAGGGCGGGTAGGAGGCGTTCTGGTGTTGATGTGTGCAGCAGATGTCTGTGTGTGTGTTGTGTGGGTGTGAAGGACTATGACTCTCAAACTGGGAGGCAAAATTGCACTGGCTCTTAGTGCTGCAGCCTTGTGGGCTAGTTGGCCTTTGGGAACCATCCCAACGCCGACTGTCCTAAAACCCTATTGGCCGAGAGAGTGGGGATGTACTTGGGGCAAGACACTCTCCACTATAATCAAATTCTAGCCCAGATAGTCGGGACAGCAGTTGCCTCCTCTGCTGTTCTGATGGTCATAGTCGGACACGACTGACTGTCATATATGTGTGGGTGTGTCGTCGCAGCAGGTTGGTTCAGATTCTGTATTTCTGTATTTCTCTTTTCGTTTTGTTTTTTTTTTAATCACAACAGATTTCTCTGTGTGAAATTCGGGCTGCTGTCCCCCAGGGAGAGCGCGTCGATACACTTGAGAGCGCCACCCTTATTTGGTTTTCCTATCGAAGTGGATTTTTCTACAGAATTTTGCCAGGAACAACCCTTTTGTTGCCGTGGGTTCTTTTACGTGCGCTAAGTGCATGCTAGCACACAGGGACCTCGGTTTATCGTCTCATCCGAATGACTAGCGTCCAGACCACCGCTCAAGGTCTAGTGGGGGGGGGGGGGGGGGGAAATATCGGCAGCTGAGTCGTGGTTCGAACCAGCGCGCTCAGATTCTAACACTTCCTAGGCGGACGCGTTACCTCTAGGCCATCACTCCACCAGATCTGACCAGTCCTGGTATGGACACGACTCACATCCGTTCAGTGTGTGTGTGTGTGTTTGCTTGTGTGTGTGTGTGTGTGTGTGTGTGTGTGTGTGTGTGTTTGTTTGTGTGTGTGTGTGTGCTTGTGTGTGTGTGTGTGTGTGTTTGCTTGTGTGTGTGTGTGTGTGTTTGTTGTGTGTGTGCTTGTGTGTGTGTGTCTTTGTGTGTGTCTTTGTGTATGTGGTCTTGTTGTTGGTGTTGATAATATAATCATTGTTTTTGTCTTTGTTTTCTTCTTCTTCTTCTTCTTCTTCTTTCCCATATATCCTTGCCTGTATTTCATTTCAGTATACATACATACATGCATACATACATACAGCCATACATACATACATACACGCAAAAACGCACACACACACACATACACACACACAAACACAAACACACACACACAAACACACACACACACACACACACACACACACACACACACACACGACACCACACACGACACCACACACACACACTCACACACACACGCACACACACGCACAACACACACACAACACACACACACACACACACACACACACACACACACACATACACACAAACAAACACACACATATACACACACACATATATATACGCACATAACACACACACATACACATACACACACACACATATTCAGAGGCACACAGACATGCGCTCAAGTTACATGTACACAGTATAAAGTGATGTTTCAAGTCATAACACAATATCTAACAAAACAATCAGCCGAGAAAAAAAAACAACAGAAAAATTAATAGTCTGGAGATACACCACTCAAGATAAACTAGTGTGTGAATTTTCAGCCTTCCAGAGTTAATTTTCTTTTCCTTTTTTTCAGAGGACGTCATCAGTGACGTCACTATGCACCTACGTGACTATTACACGTGTGTGAAGTATGTCAGTATAAGACCCCCGAGTTGTGTCAGTATACAATTTGGCCAAAGTGAAATACAATCGTGGCGCGGAGTTAAAAGTTGTACTCTCAACATTCACGCGATACAGTAAAATGAAATTATTCTTCTTCTTCTGCGTTCACTCGTATGCACACGAGTGGGCTTTTACGTGCATGATCGTTTTTACCCCGCCATGTAGGCAGCCATACTCCGTTTTCGGGGGTGTGCATGCTGGGTATGTTCTCGTTTCCATAACCCACCGAACGCTGACATGGATTACAGGATCTTTAACGTGCGTATTTGATCTTCTGCTTGCATATACACACGAAGGGGGTTCAGGCACTAGCAGGTGTGCACATATGTTGACCTAGGAGATCGTAAAAATCTCCACCCTTCACCCACCAGGCGCCGTCACCGTGATTCGAACCCGGGACCCTCAGATTGACAGTCCAACGCTTTAACCACTCGGCTATTGCGCCCGTCAGTAAAATGAAATGAAGTTTTGAAGCGAAGTGGCGAGCAGTTCTCTGCTTACGCGAGTCTCCGCAGTGTGCCCGTGTTTCCATGCAGAAAACTATTTTCAGTGCACAAAATACTGTCGGGTTCTTTTTTTCTTTTTCTTTTTTTTTTTTTTTTTTTTTTTTTTCCCCCTTCTATTTTTGTTGTCTTCTTTTTTTCTTTTTTTTTTACCTGTGTGGGAAAAAAAAAACATACAAAAAAAACCAAACAAACAAACAAAAAAAACCCAACCCTTTCTGAATGTACTGTAGATACGGCACATAAAGCACAATATGTTCAATTCACTTTGCTTGTGGGAAACTGAGCTTTATCGCTGCGAAGGGCATTGAGATCGTCAGTGATACAGAGACAGAGACAGAGAGACAGACAGACAGAGACAGAGAAAGGTAGGGAGGGTGGGAGAGTGACTGTGTTTGTGTGTGTGAGAGAGAGAGAGAGAGAGAGAGAGACTATACCAGGCTTTGTTGGGTTTTTTTTGGTTTTTTATTTTGTTTTTGTTTTTGTTTTTTTAATGTCTTTTTAACACGCCCTTACTTTGGGTAGGGTGGAGAGTAGAGGAGGGGGGGTACAAGTTTCGTCCTGTACGTCAGTCAGTCAGTCTGTCTGTCTGTCTGTCTGTCTATCTGTCATCGACCACGAGACACGCCCACATCTTGGAATCTGTGGGGTTTCCCGATTTTTGTTGCAGCCAGTGGAAAGGATTAACACGCGTGTGTTTGAGGGAAGAGGCTGCTGCAAGGGGTGGGGTCGATTTGTGTGTGTGTGTTTGTGTGTGTGTGTGTGTGTTGTGTGTGTCTGTGTGTGTGTGTGCGTGTGTGTGTGTATGTTGTTTGTGTGTGTGAGTGTGTGTGTGTGTGTGTGTGTGTGTGTGTGTGTGTGTGAGTGTGTGTGTGTGTGTTGTTTGTGTGTGATTGTGTGTATGTGTGTGTGTTATTTGTGTGTGAGTGTGTGTGTGTGTGTTGTGTGTGTGTGTTTTGTTTGTGTGTGTGTGTTGTGTGTGTGTGTGTGTGTCAGTGTGTGTTGTTTGCGTGTGAGTGTGGTGTGTGTTGTGTGTGTGTGTGTTTGAGTGTGTGTGTGTCTTGTATGTGTGTATCAGTGTGTGTTGTTTGTGAGTGTGTGTGTTTGTGTGTGTGTGTGTGTTTGTGTGTGTGTGTGTGCGCGTGCGTATGTGTGTGTTGTGTATGAGTGAGTGTGGTGTGTGTGTGTGAGTGTGTGTGTGTGTGTGAGAGAGAGAGAGAGAGAGAGAGAGAGACAGTGTTGTTTGTGTGTGAGTGAGTGTGTGTGTGTGTATATGTGTGTGTGTCGTGTGTGTGTGTGTGTGTGTTGTTTGTATGTGTGTGTGTGTGTCACAGTGTCACGAAATGTGGCTGTCTGAATGTAGCTCCTTTCATTTTTTTTTTTTTTTTTTTTTTTTCCCTTCATCCCTGTTTCGGTTTCAAGTCATTTCTGCTAGGTTCTAGGCTCAGTCGCCTTAGTCAGTGATTCAGTTCCTTGTTTTCTTCAGTCCCTTGCTGATCACTGTGCATGCTTAGATGCTGAAATCCTATTTTGACGAATGGCCCCGGTTTCACTCTGTAATCTCTCTCTCTCTCTCTCTCTCTCTCTCTCTCTCTCTCTCCCTCCCCCTCTCCCTCCCCCATTACATTACTCCTTAGGTGATGTCCACTTTCCAGTGTGTTATTATTGTTGCTACTATGTTAACTCACTCAATACGGCCAGTCCTCTCTTCTCCTCTACACAGACCCCTCGGATGTCCAGTGGGTGTCTCAATGACCCAACCTTTAGCTTCCGTTGTCAGAATTGTGGTAGTCTTTGTCAACATTCACCTCTTCAGTGTAAGAGCCTTCCGCTTGTAATATTTTGATGGTGGTAATTGGGGTGAAACGCTGTTAACGTCGTCTCTTTCGCCGTTCGTATGGAGAGAGTTAAGTATTAGTATTATCATTAATATTATCATTGTTGCTGTTGTCAGTGGTAGTTGTGGTAATAGTAGTTTGGGTTTTTTTCGTGTGTGTGTGTGTGTGTGTGTGTTTTTTTTGTTGTTGTTTTTCTTGT
>NC_134900.1:27577136-27579636 GCF_041734735.1 Babylonia areolata
GTGTATGCGACGCAGTTCGGTTCAGTTAACTCAAGGAAGCGTCGCTGCGTTCGGACAAATCCGTATACGCTGCACCTTGACATTTTGCCAAGCAGATGCCTGCCTGACCAGCAGCGTAACCCAACGCGCCCAGTCAAGGCTGGAGAGAGAGAGAGAGAGAGAGAGAGAGAGAAGAAGAAAAAAAAAGAAGAAAGAAAAGTAAGCAGATATATACTGAAATAAAATACAGTGCGGGGGGTGGGGGGGATATATATAATTTGTGTTTGCACATTAATTTTCTTCTGTCTTTGCTGCTGTGTGCACATGTCAGATGATCGGTATAAGGACAGGCCTGACACTTCCTTTTTTGAGGAAGTGTCTGGGGTTTGTTCCAATGTACCTTTTATTTACCTGTGTGCTAGCTGAATCGGTAACGCAAGCAGCACTGACTTGAAGTTGTGTACCTTGTGTGTGGAGAGAGTTACCAGAGTGTGGAGAGTGTTAATTATATATATATATATGTGTGTGTGTGTGTGTGTGTGTGTGTGTGTGTGTGTGTGTGTGTTATATATATATATATATTATATATATATATTGTATAATATATTAATATATATAAGTAAAAAACTGAGAAAAAATACAAGAAAAAAAAAGAAAAAAAAGAAGACAATAATGGTAGGGAGAGGGATGCAGGTCTTCCCTTGATGTTCCTCTGCCCTGTACCACTGTTTGTCTGTCTTCTGAAGGCGTGTTGAAATTGAACAGTTTTTGTTTGTTTGTTTGTTTGTCTTTGTTTTGTGTGTTGTTGCTGCTGCTGCTGTTGTTTTTGGGGTTTTTTTATCCTCTCACTGATCCCTGGGTTTGACGATAATGACAATGGTGATGGTGATGAAACAGTGCTATATTGATGTGTGACCTGCTTGTGTTGTTGTTGTTACAGCTGTTGCTGCTGGTACGACTACTGCTGCTACTAATTATAATGATGATAAATGATAATAAAACAATAATAATAATAATGATTATAATGTCACTGCTATTACCACTACTAGTATTTTCATCATCATCATCATCAATAATTATTGTTAGCAATAGCAGCAGTACTGGTGATGGTGGTTGGAGTAACAGCAGCAGCAGCAGTATCGGCAGTATTATCATTTTCGTTATTATTGTTGTTGTTGTTGTTGCTGCTGCTGCTGTTGTTGTTGTTTCTTCAGGGACGCTGTCAGCCGTACATCAGTACAGTGCCAGGATGTGCTGTCAATCAGTCAGTCAGTCAGTCACAGTGTTACGTTTTAACTCACTCAGTACGGCCAGTCCTCTCTTCTCCTCTACACAGACCCCTCGGATGTCCAGTGGGTGTCTGAATGACCCAACCTTTAGCTTCCGTCGTCAGAATTGTGGTATTCTTTGTCAACATTCACCTCTTCGGTATAAGAGCCTTCCGCTTGCAATATTTTGATGATGGTAATTGGGATGAAACGCTGTTAACGTCGTCACTTTCGCCGTTCGTATGGAGAGAGTTAACGCATGCGTCGTCACCACTCTTGCTCACTTCCACACACACCAGTGGACGAACACAACTTCCGGTTTTGAACGTACGTCTTTATTCATGAACAATTTTGCCAGCTCCGAAGGAAAGCAACACTAATTAATTAATTAAGCTTAGGTTGCGTGTGATATATATAACATGAATATGGTGAGGAAGGACAAACGCCTTCTCCCGCCCTCTCCTGCTCCCCCACCCCCCCCCCCCCACCCCCACCCCCACACCCCCGGGCCACCCCTTACTCCTTAACCATCTCAAGATTTCTCATAATTATAAGCAGCTGACAAGGCCTGTAACATTCCCAGTAACTATTGTCTCTCCCAGTTAAAAACACATCATACCCCATGTTCAGGGATATTGCTCACTCGTGTGATTGATGCGTAATGATTAGATAATCAACACTTAAAATGATGAGTGTGTGTGTGTGTGTGCGCGTGCGGTGTGTGTGCGTGTGTGTGTGTGTGTGTGTGTGTGTGTGTGTGAAAAATGACAGATTCACGACAAGACGTGACCAAACCATTGATGTAATATTACACGTTGTTTAATTTAAAGTAACAAGCTGATTAAACATTATGTGTATGCAGTCAAGCAAACGATGTTTGATTAAATGACGAAAATGTTTAATAATGAAATACTATCCAACACAAATTTGATCACGAAGATTGTGTTGGTGTGTTTGTCTAGATATTGCAGTCGGCTGATGTTCACGCAACTGCCCCCCCCCCCCCCCCTCCCCACACCTCCTCACACACAGTGTACACCATGCATGCGTCTAGGACACGTTAAAGAACCCGTTTAGAAATCCTTTTGGGGAAACAAAACATACATTCAGACAGAAGTTTTTTTGTTTTTTTTAATCAAAGTGGACGGCGCTGAATTATGGCAACTTCCTTTTCCCCGGGGAGAGTTAAAACAACCCGCATTCCAGGCAGAGAAGCGATATTGCGTCGTGCTTGAAGTGCAATACAGTGACAC
>NC_134900.1:27584636-27592136 GCF_041734735.1 Babylonia areolata
TTTTTTTTTTTTTTTTTTTTTTTTCCTCGCGCGCGCGCTCACTTTTGTCACAACAAATTCTTTGTGAACATGTGTGGTCCTTCATTCACCACAGTGTGTTTGTGGTTCGAAGCCCAGTCAGACAACGAAGGTTGATTTGGGGCTGTTCCTTTTACTAGTAGTGTACCCACCATCACAGAATTACCATCACATACAGTGTTTTATTGTCTCACTGGAGTGTAGGAAACTGTGACGAAGTTTGTTTGTTTTTTGGTTGGTTGGTTGCTTGTTTGTTTTGCTTTTTTTTTGGGGGGGGGGGATAGGGGTGTGGGAGGTGGGTATCCTCGCTCGTTCTGTGTTTGTTCCTGGGTTTTGTACACAGGGATCCGTATCAGCGTGAAATATCCTGCTTTTTCCAAGTCATTTGTCAGTGTCACTTTCTCTGTGTGTGTGTGTGTGTGTGTGAAACACGTGCAAACCATGTCAGTATGAAACCGCATGGAAATATCCTTAACAACACATAGTTTTGTTTTGTTTTTACAAGCGTGTTACACTCGCGCATGAGTGTGTTCGCGCTCACTTGCATACATGTGTGTGTCACACAACAAACACACATCCGTCACATGTTGCACACACGATAATTATATCCGATGCTGGACAAACTTTTGTCACTGGAGGAACTGTTTACTTTGCATTGATGCAATGTCACTGTCATAGTTTTAGTTTTTTAGTTGTTTGTTGAAACTTACACAAGATGAGTCATTTGACAGTGTTAATAAGCATACATGGTACAGAGGGCACTGACAGGCTAGAAGAAAAAAACACCTGTAAAACACAGTTAACGTTTGGGTCCGCACTGATAACTAGTGCCTCTTAAAACACTGGTTTCCCCAAAAACGGAAAGGCAGCGCGGGTTGTGGCTGTCGTTTCTGTGTGAAATTGTCTCTGATGGGGAGATGGCTAGAAGGTTGGTATGTGGGAGGGAGAGGGACATGGGGGGGGGAAAGGGGGCATATGAGAGGGGTAGGGGGGTGGGGGTGGAGGCGGGGTAACGGGGGTTGTATCCCCTGCCACGGTCCACCCCGGACACGTGTGACGTCACAGGGTGCCCGCCGCCTTGGTGTGCCCAACGTGCAGCCTGTCCAGCCGTGCCTGATCCACATCCATCACCTCCCCCTCCCCGTCACACAGCCCCGGCTGGTCGAACACCTCGCTCAGTGACCTCAGCTTGTCCTCCTTCTCCTCCAGGCTGACGTCAGCTCGGCTCCCGCTGACGCTTCTGAAGGTGGAGTCCAGGTCGCTGAAGTTTCGCGAAGAAGAGGAGGAGGAGAAGGAGGAGCCAGAGAGGGAGGAGTAGGCGCTGTCTGACGACGACACGGAGCGGTTGACGTCAGCGTCGTCGGTGAACACGTCCGAGACGTACCTCCCCCTCAGCCTGGCCGGTGAGAGGATCCTGTGGGCGTGGTGGATGTGGTAAGGGGGCTGCCTGGTCTTCACCAGAGCGACCTCTCCCTGCCCGTGTCCCTGGGAGGCCTCCACGAGCCTGCTCAGCTGGCTGTGACGCACGCGGAACGTCCTGTGACCCCTCAGCTTGCTGTTGTGCTTCTTCCTCAGGAAACGCTTGAACCGGAAGGCGGGCATGTGATCCTCGACGACGGGGCATACGTGGTTCTGGCGGTTTTCCAGGTGCTCCCGGGTGAAGAGTCGATACAGATCGTCGCACGCCTCCGACTGTTTGTCAAGCGCCGTGCCCCCGTCGTCGCCTCTGCCGTGTCCGACGTCCATGGCTACCATCTCCTCCAAAAGCTTCTGCTCGGAGGTCTTGCTCTGAGACTCGAAGTCGTTGAGCAGTTTCTGGAACAGAAGGACTTTCTCCTGCACCCACCTGGATACTTTGGGACTTCTGTGAGTTGTTGAAGCTGAGCTGCCGAGTCGCCTGCTCGTCGGTTTGGGAGGAGACAACAGGGACGGTTCTGGCAGCTTGTTTCCGGTTCCGGGTTCTGATGTCTTCTGGACCTCGGCTGTAGCGGAGGTGGAGTAGGGTGATCCTTCAGACGGGGTGGGACTGCCGCGGGCAGAGCCATGAGACATAGGGTGATCGGGATCATCGTGTGGGTGAGAATTACGTGCAGGGTGCATTTCGGAGGACGCTTCACCGATGGAGAAGAGTCTGTCAGTGAGGTCTTCCAGAGGGTGTACCTGGAACAGCGTACGAACACTGTCCTCAGAACTGGTGACGTTCGCCCCATCAAGGCCTGTGCTCTGAGGTTTCAGGTCCGCCACGGACGACACCGACAGGGTGTTGGAAGGAGCGGTCTCTGGAACACAGAAGTGCAGACTGCTCTTGAAGTGGTGGATGATGGCGGGGTAGGAGACGTCGTCCTCCTCATCCTCCGTGCTCTCCTTCTCGTCGTCCGCCTCAAGGATGGTCTCCTTGATGAAGGGTGTGCGAAGCAGGTAGTGGGGAGGGGAAGGGGGAGGGAGGTCCTCCTCCATCATCATGTCCACACTGCGGTGCAGTGAGGGCTGGTCAGCGGGGAACTGACCGTAGTACAGGCCAGGGTCCCAGGACGCGTGGACAGCGCTGTGATGTCCCTCCACCTGACCCTCACTGTCGGTGTATGGGCGAGGACGGTTGTTGCCGTCAGTGATGCTGCTGTTGCTGTTGGGGGTGCAACGATCGTCGCTGTCGTTGATGTCCGATGAGGAGCCTGTGAGGCCCCACGAGGATGTGTTGGTGGAGTGGGGAGGAGCAACCATATGGGCGTCGTCTCTGTCGTCACTGTGCGGTGATGGAACTGTCTTTCCAGTTGGCAGGATCTGACCCGCACGTGCTAGTGAGTCATTGTCACGAACGAGGTCTGTTTTCCAGACTGCAGCGCTCTTTTCGTCCCTGTCATAAGTATGGCCGTCTGGCTGAGTCAACCCCTGGGTTCTGTCCAGAGTGAAGAAAACACTGCCGGTACCACTGATCACGCCGCGGCCGTTGCTGGACGTGCCACACGACTCAGCTTCGTTGGTTTGAGGCAGTGACGCTGCTGCACGGTCCGTGTACCCTCCACAAGGTGGCCTGACCCCCTGGGCTGGTGAAGGAGGGGAGTCAAAGGACGGAGGACCTTCCATCACAGTTAGCATGGACAGCTGCTCCTGCAAGCTGTCCAAGAGACGGGAACTGTCGTTAGCTCCTGGACACTGAGCTTCTCTGGCCATGGTGTGAGCGCTGTCTTCTGTGGGTCTGCCGCTGGGGTGTCTGGAAGCGTGATCAACAGCTGCAGGAAGTACGTCGTTGGCGCCAGTGTGTGACAGAGGCTGTCGGGTGGTGGTGCTGCTACTGCTCCTCCTCCTCGTTGTGGTTTCCTCCCTGTCACTGTTCTCCTCGGTCAGCGTGGTCTTGCACACACTTCTGTCCGTCACCTCGTCCACCCAGGCTCTCGTGTCGTCCCCCTCCCCAACGCCGCCGGCGGGTGGTGGGTGGTGACGTACGGTCGTCGTGCGGCACGTGGTGACCGTCTCCTCCACCGTGGTGCGCGTGCGGTGCACGTGACGCCGGCTGGCCTCCTCCTGAAGGGTCATCCCGTCAGGTGGTGGTGGTGGTGGTGGTCCATGTCTGTGGTCATCTCTTCTTCCCCCACCACCCGCTGCTGCTGTCCGTCACCTTGCTGTTCGCTGGGTTGTTCCCCTTGCTCTTCAGGGGACACGATTTGAATCAGTCGGGCGTGGTAGAGCGTGGATCCTTCTGACTCACTTTCCTTGTCCGCTCTGTCGTTCCTCAGTGCCTCCTCGCCCGTGTCAGCACTGTCTGCTGTGTCGGAGAAAGCAGAAAGCAAACTGGTGAATCCTTTATCATTACTGTCTGTGCGATCGGTGTTACGTCCGTCACGGGGCGTATCTCCGTTGACGTTTCGGTCTACATCGTTATCCGGCCGAGGACTGATGGTCACTCCAGTTCCGACGTCCTCGCGGCGGTCAGCTCCTCCAGCAACGTGTGTTGTTGTGCAATCGCCGTTGGTGCCGGCATCGCTGCGTTCTGTGCGGTTACTAACACCAGATGTAGCGCTGGGTCCACCACCATACCTCACAGTACTGGCGGAAGGAAGGGTAAGGTGTGGGTGTGCGGTGGTGGTGGTGCTACAGGCGTCTGTATTGTTGGCAAGCCTGTCATCAGCACTGGCCGCTAGGTAATAATCATCAGCGTCCGACAGCTGGTCAGCGGCGGGTGAGGAAGTTTCCCGCGGCCCACCGGCGTTAATGACTTGCAGGCGCGTTTCTCGGCGTTCCTGTCCCTGGTAGCCTGGAATTATGCCTCCACTCTCCTGGCTGGCCGTCTGCCGGTTTTCTTTTTCCTTTTCCTCTGTCAGAACGGAAGATGAAGACAGTGAAGTTCGTTTTTCACCTTCATCGGGGAAATCCGGTTCGTCATCGTTAACAAACCCACTCCTGTTGAAGAGTAGTTTTCTGCGAGCACCCTCAGCGGCAGACACGTTGCTTTCATCCCCGATGCCGGGTGGAGGAGGAGGAGGAAGAAGACCGGGTGCGGGCGTTTGGAGGAGCACTGACGCAGTTTCAGTGCCGGGGTACGGGTACGGGTGATGCGGGGAAACCCTGCTAGTGTCGGCCCCACCCCCAGTTTTCAAGGCGAGCGGCTGCTGCGTGCACGTGGTGGCTGAATCAGAGTCCGCCGCGCGCCCACCTTTTTCTCTCCCCCTACTTCCACCACTACAACACTCCTCGCTGGTCTGTAGCAGTAGTGCCGGCCCCTGTGTCTGTGTCTGTGCAGTGTCTGGCTGGCCCTTCAGGGAGTCGGGGCCTCGCTCTATCGCCCGCACCCTGTCCCGCACGCTGATCCCGCCCTCATCACCTCCTCTACCCCCGACAGCAGGAGATGGGGGTGATTGCTGGTGGGGCCGCTGGGGGTGATGATGGTGGTGGTCCCCATCGGCGCGGAGAGCGAGGGTGTGGGGTTGGGGGTGCCCGGTGCTCAGCCAGGACTGAACCGACTCCCCAGCGCTCTGCTGCTGCTCCACCAGCTTGGGACAGTCCTGCAGCGAGGATGAGGGTGAGCAGGAGAAGGAGGAGAAGAACTGCTGACGTCGCCTCCTCAGAGCTTCCTTCACGGTGTCCTCGGAACTGCTGATGAGGTCCGCGGCTGACGTTGGTTGTTTCTGTTTCGTCTTCTTCTTGTCCGCACAGCTGTCCGGTGGCGACGTTGCTGGGAGAGGAGGGGGGAGGGACTCTGGGAGGTCTAGGGGGGACAGGAGGGAGTCTGCAGAGCTGTGGTTCAGGGAGTCCTGGAGGGAGTCTGTAGACAGATGGTGGTGGTGGTGGTGGCTGGGGAAGTGGACGTCCTCTTCGTCCCCGGGGAAGATGGACAAGACGGGGGAGCCCCGCTTGGTGGGCGTGCTATGGTAGAACTCCTTCTCCTCCTCCTCCTCCCCCTCATCCCTATCTCCACGGGGAGAGCTTCTCCCGCTAGAGGCGGTCAGCTCGGCCAGGAACCTCTCCCTGCTGCCACTGTCATGACGGGACTTGACCCTCCCACCCCCCAGGCCGCCGCTGCCGTGTCGCCCCCCACGGGCCCGGTGGGCGGAGTCGCTGCTGTCGTGAGCGGCCGTGACGCCGTCGTCCGGGCGGTCCATCTCGCTGTCGCACGTGATCTCGTGGAAGGCGCTGGAGCTTCCGAAAGAGCACTGCGACACGCCGTCCACGTCCTCCAGACCCAGGCAACAGGAGGAAGACCCCAGGTCCGTGCGGCTGTCGTTGAGGGACACCCCGCTTTCTGACAGCCTCGAGTCCCATGTCGTCGTTAATGTTGTTGCTGTGACGTTCGTGCCCCGGAACACGTCCTCGCAGCTGGTGGCTCTCCTCTCGGGGGTCTTCTTCTCCTTCCTGGGCCGGAGGTCCTCCCTGGAGCAGTACACCCCCGTGCGGGACAGCTCCACTGTGGAGGAGCTTCTGGTCGCCTTCTCGTAGGACCCCGAGGGTCCGCAGAGGATGAGGCGGCGCGGGGAGCGGGACGGGTTGGGGTAGGAGTCGGCGCCGATGAGCGTGGTCCGGACGCCGCCGATGTAGTAGTCGCGGCGGGTGCGTCCGCGGGAGCTGCGCTCGGGCCAGAACGGGGAGAAGGCCCTGCGCTGCTGCCTGACTGAGGAGAAGCAAGGGGAGGGGAAGAGGAGGAGGGGCATGCTGCGGCTCATTCTGCGATCCATGGTTATGATGATGTCGTGACAGCTGATGAGGTTGTAGACTTTTCTTTATGCGGAGAGATTTCTCTGGACAGTTGCCGACAAGATTTGGTAGTAGACTTTTCTTTATGTGGGGAGATTTCTCTGGACAGTTGCCGACAAGATTTGGTGGTGGACTTTTCTTTATGTGGGGAGATTTCTCTGGACAGTTGCCGACAAGATGGGGTGGTGGACTTTGTAGGGTGATGAGTTTGTTAGACTGTCTGTCTACGGCGTTTCGTCCTTAGCTTTTCTTGTTTTGGTTTTTTGTTGTTGTTGTTGTTGTTTTCAGGGCATGAGGATTGGTTATGTGAGAGTCTTCACATGAATGTTCTCAGTCCTAAAGTTTTCAGTTCTAGACGTCGTTTGATTGTCCAGTCTACTCAAAAACCCTGCTGCAATTCTTCACGTACTTGAGTAAGTTGAAATCTTGGTCCACTGTTCATCATAGAGAGACGCTGAAATCTTCTTCATTCATGAAACAGTCGTCGAAAGTTCTCAAAGGGAACATCCATCCGAGAGAAGAAAAAAAAAAACGAAAACGAAATCTGTGTCAGAAGAAGAGGAAAATATAAAGCGAAACATATGTTCTTCTGCGCCAAGTCGGGGCAAAGAAGGGCTTCCCAGATAATGAAGACGATGGCAAGCACCTCGCTGGAATATTGTCTCTGGCACAGCTAGCCGCCAGATTAATGAGTTTATGTTACCCGCAGGGAAAGAGGGAGGAGGAGGTTAGGGGGGTGGGTTGGGGGGTGGAGGGGGGGGGGTCTTAAAGAACTTGGCTCATACCCAAGGCTTTTTTTTTTTTCAATATGTATTGGAATCGCTTTTCCTTTACCGCAGTGTTAAAAAAAAAAAAAAAAAAACGCGATATTTCCAAACAGCTGTGTGGACAAGATTCTGCAAGTCAAAAACTCGTCGAAGCAGTGGTATGGAGAAAGCTTCGGGGTGTTGATGGGATGTGGTTGAATGGAATGAGAGGGCGAGGCGGTGGGTTGGTGATTGGTGGTGGTGGTGGTGGTGGTGGTGGAGTGTTGGAAGGGGGCAAGAGGGACCGAGGGAGAAGAATCTTTCCCTCTCTCTCTCTCTCTCTCTCTCTCTCTCTCTCTCTCTCTCTCCGTCTCTCGTTCTCTTTCCAGCTGCTTCGCTGATGAGTTCTCTCCAAGGTACAAAGGAGGCCAGCCGCCTTTCAAAGCGGACCTTTCCCCCAAACAGGAAAGGAGGGCCAGGTATACAACACAAAGTGCCTTGCGGTCCGGGCGGCTGAAGTCAATGGAAATAATGAGGGATGAAAGCTTGT
>NC_134900.1:27597136-27607136 GCF_041734735.1 Babylonia areolata
AGAAATACAAATACAAATACCCTGCCATTGTTCTTGTTATTGTTTTCCGTTGTCAATGATAAAAATCGACGCAAAGCCCGGACTCGTTAAAAGACAAATCAAATACATACCCTGCTTTTGTCCTGGATAATTATTGTTTTCCGCTTGTCAATGATGAACATCAAAACAAAAACCGAACTCGTTAAAAAAAAAGAAGCATATATCAAAATACACACCCCCTATATACCTGGCTGGGTTTGTAGGTATGTCAGGCCGTAAACTACCCTGTTACCAGGACCTGATACTTCACTTCTAACCCTTTGTCAGTACTGTTACCACGACCAAAAAAGGAGAGAAAAAAAAAAGAAAGAAAAAAAATCGACCGACATGGTTCATTGGCAAGTCAGTGAGCAAAGGAAATATACCGTGAAAGAATGTCCTCCAGACTTGTATATAGTAGCTATTGGGGGAGGGGGGAGACTTGTATATAGCAGCTATTGGGGGATGGGGGGGAGACTTGTATATAGCAGCTAATGGGGGAGGGGGGAGACGTATATAGCAGCTATTGGGGGAGGGGAGAGACTTGTATATATCAGCTATTGGGGGAGGGGGGAGGACTTGTATATGTCAGCTACTGGGGGAGGGGACAGACTTGTATATATCAGCTATTGGGGGAGGGGGGAGACTTGTATATAGCAGCTATTGGGGGGGGGGGGAGACTTGTATATATCAGCTATTGGGGGAGGGGGGAGACTTGTATATAGCAGCTATTGGGGGAGGGAGGGGGGAGACTTGTGTATAGCAGCTATTGGGGGAGGGAGGGGGGAGACTTGTATATAGCAGCTATTGGGGGAGGGGGGAGACGTATATAGCAGCTATTGGGGGAGGGGAGAGACTTGTATATATCAGCTATTGGGGGAAGGGGGAGACTTGTATATAGCAGCTATTGGGGGAGGGGGGAGACTTGTATATAGCAGCTATTGGGGGAGGGGGGAGACTTGTATATATCAGCTATTGGGGGAGGGGGGAGACTTGTTTATAGCAGCTATTGGGGGAGGGGGAAGAGACTTGTATATAGCAGCTATTGGGGGAGGGGGGGAGACTTGTATATATCAGCTATTGGGGGAGGGGGGAGGACTTGTATATGTCAGCTATTGGGGGAGGGGAGAGACTTGTATATGTCAGCTACTGGGGAAGGGGAGAGACTTGTATATATCAGCTATTGCGGGAGGGGGGAGACGTATATAGCAGCTATTGGGGGAGGGGGGAGACTTGTATATAGCAGCTATTGGGGGAGGGGGGAGACTTGTATATAGCAGCTATTGGGGGAGGGGGGAGACTTGTATAATTATAGCAGCTATTGGGGGAGGGGGGGAGACTTGTATATAGCAGCTATTGGGGGAAGGGGGGGGAGACTTGTATATATCAGCTATTGGGGGAGGGGGAAGACTTGTATATAACAAAAAAAATATTATTATCAGCTATTGGGGGAGGGGGTAGACTTGTATATAGCAGCTATTGGGGGAGGGGGGAGACTTGTATATAGCAGCTATTGGGGGAGGGGGGAGACTTGTGTATAGCAGCTATTGGGGGAGGGGGGAGACTTGTATATAGCAGGTATTGCGGGAGGGGGGGTGACTTGTATATATCAGCTATTGGAGGAAGGGGGAGACTTGTATACAGCAGCTATTGGGGGAGGGGGGAGACTTGTATATAGCAGCTATTGGGGGAGGGGGGGGGAGACTTGTATATATCAGCTACTGGGGGAGGGGGGAGACTTGTATATAGCAGCTATTGGGGGAGGAGGGAGGGTATCAGCCGTATTAATGTAACCCGTGTTCCCCATAGGCTGGGTTTACTCTTTCCTGCCATCGCGTGGTGGTGGAGGAGTCGGATTGTCCTTGTGTGCTATACATCCTCATTGTCGACCCCCCACGCCCCACCTCTCCGCCTTCCCGCCCCCTCTCTACTCCCCATCCACACCCCTTTGCCCCCCCCCCCCCCATCCCCCCACCCCCCACCCAGGTGCTACGACCTCATTGTTGACCGTCTCCCCCCCCCTCTCCCCACCCCTCCCTTGTCTCTCCCCCCCTCTCCTACCTCCCTCCAGCCCCCTGTCCTTCCTATAACGTCTTTTTTTTTCTTTCTGTCCCCCCCCCCCCCCGCCCCCCCCCCCCCCCCCCCCCCCCCCCTCCTTCTTTCTCCCCGTTTCTGTTGTTGAGCTTGGACAAGGCTGTGTGTTTGGCACTGGCCAAGTTTTTTTTCTTCTTAACTCTTGAAGGGTTTTGCGGGGAAGTTATAGGAGGTGGAGGGAGGGGGGGGGGGCTGAGAAGTTTAGCTTTAGCTTTGTTTGCTGTACAGGCTGAGAACCGTTGTCTTGCTTTTTGTAGAAACTAAGAAAAATGGGAGTCGTTTCCAATGGAAGCTAAGAAAGTTTTGCTTTGTTTAATTAAGAAGTTTGGTCTAAGAAGTTTTTGTTCTCTCGTTTTCTGTAGAGTCCAAGGAATGTTGCTTTGTTTCCCATGGAGACTGAGACGTTTTTTTTTGTGTGTGTGTGTGTGTTTGTTTTAGAAGCAGAGGAACTTTTGTTGTTTGCTTTTAAAGGCGGAGAAGGTGTGCTTGGTTTGCTACAAATCCTGGGGACGTTTCCTTTGTAGACTTTCAGAGATTGGAATTTTTTTTTTTTCTTTTCTTTTATTAGCTAAAGGGGCTGGAAAAGTTTCTGCTTCGTTCACTTTTGGGGGCTGAGGAGTTTCGCTTTGTTATCTATGTACTCTGTTGACTGTTGTCACGTATTCTCTGGCAAGTCCTTTCTGTTGACACATTTGTTGTGATCATTATAATAATAATAATAATGGATACTTATATAGCACACTATCCAGAAATCTGCTCTAGGTGCTTTACAAAAACGCTTTGTTAACATAAAACATTACATCTATGTTACATACACACACCAAAATATGACTACACACACACACACACACACACACACACACCACACACACACACACACACACACACATACACACTGCATACATACATTTTAACAATACATGTGTGTCTAACAGCTACCCTAACACATACGCACACATAGGCAGGCACAAACTTACATAAACGCATAAACGCATCATTCATACACAGAATGTTTTCATCTTTTTGAACGAACAATCATTGGTAAACAAGGTGATGGGACGGATATCAACTGCACAAAAAAAACGATGCATGCACACGCACGGGCACACACGCAACACACACACACACACACACACACAGTTGTTACACTCTAAATCATAATGTAATAGTATCTTACCCACATGTTTTTCTTTTTACATAATAACTGATGTGTGCATGGTGATAAGTGAAGGGTGTGTCAGTTGTTTGGGTTTTTTTTCTCTTTGATTTTTGCTGACGGGCATTTTATTTTAAGTAAGCCTAAAGAGAATTTTCTGTTTTTGGTTGAAGCAGATGATAAAGTACTTTGAATTGAATTGAATTGAATATACTAGGTAACACCTCGTACTCATTTGATTTTTCTTCGCTCCAGTTTATCATGACGAAAACGAAAAAAGGTCCAGGATCGCGAAAGATCTCCCTCCCTCTCGCCTGCCTTCCCATCGCTGATTGCGTCACAAGAATGTGGAGTGACGGCCTAGAGGCAACACGTCCGCCTTTCCACTGCTGATTGCGTCACAAGAATGTGGAGTGATGGCCTGGAGGCAACACGTCCGCCTTTCCACTGCTGACTGCGTCACAAGAATGTGGAGTGGAGTGATGGTCTAGAGGTGACACGTCCGCCTTTCCACTGCTGATTGCGTCACAAGAATGTGGAGTGACGGCCCAGAGGTAACACGTCCGCCTTTCCACTGCTGATTCCGTCACAGGAATGTGGAGTGATGGCCTAGAGGTAACACGTCCGCCTTTCCACTGCTGATTGCGTCACAAGAATGTGGAGTGACGGCCTAGAGGTAACACGTCTGCCTTTCCACTGCTGATTGCGTCACAAGAATATGGAGTGGAGTGATGGTCAAGAGGTAACACGTCCGCCTTTCCACTGCTGATTGCGTCACAAGAATGTGGAGTGGAGTGGAGTGATGGTCTAGAGGTAACACGTCCGCCTTTCCACTGCTGATTGCGTCACGAGAATGTGGAGTGGAGTGATGGTCTAGAGGTAACACGTCTGCCTTTCAACTGCTGATTGCGTCACAAGAATGTGGAGTGATGGTCTAGAGGTAACACGTCCGTCTTTCCACTGGTGATTGCGTCACAAGAATGTGGAGTGGAGTGATGGTCTAGAGGTAACACGTCCAACTTCTCATTGCTGATTGCGTCACAAGAATGTGGAGAGGAGTGATGGTCTAGAGGTAACACGCCCGTCTTTCCACTGCTGATTGCGTCACAAGAATGTGGAGTGATGGTCTAGAGGTAACACGCCCGTCTTTCCACTGCTGATTGCGTCACAAGAATGTGGAGTGATGGTCTAGAGGTAACACGTCCGCCTTTCCACTGCTGATTGTGTCACAAGAATGTGGAGTGACGGCCTGGAGGTAACACGTCCGCCTTTCCACTGCTGATTGCGTCACAAGAATGTGGAGTGATGGTCTAGAGGTAACACGTCCGCCTTTCCACTGCTGATTGCGTCACAAGAATGTGGAGTGACGGCCTAGAGGTAACACGTCCGCCTTTCCACTGCTGATTGCGTCACAAGAATGTGGAGTGACGGCCTGGAGGTAACACGTCCGCCTTTCCACTGCTGATTGCGTCACAAGAATGTGGAGTGGAGTGATGGTCTAGAGGTAACACGTCCGCCTTTCCACTGCTGATTGCGTCACAAGAATGTGGAGTGGAGTGATGGTCTAGAGGTAACACGTCCGCCTTTCCACTGCTGATTGCGTCACAAGAATGTGGAGTGGTAGCCTAGAGGTAACACGTCCGCCTTTCCACTGCTGATTGCGTCACAAGAATGTGGAGTGATGGCCCAGAGGTAACACGTCCGCCCAGGAAGCGAGAGAATCTGAGGACCCTGGTTCGAATCACGGCTCATGGGGGTTGGGAGATGTGGTCAGTCCAGGCCTGAGGGGTGGGGAGGGGGGGAGAAAAAGATAAACGTAGATAGATAGATAGAGAGGCAGACAGACAGAGAGAGACGAACGAGCGAGGGTAAGGGAATAAGCACAACTGCTTTTTTTACATTTGACCCTTGGGCAAAATGAGAGAGAGAGGCAGAGACAGAGAGAGAAACAGAGACAGAGAGACAGAGTATGGCATGTAATATTCCCTCACGCGTGTATACTCCCCCCCCACCCCCACCCTCCCCCCCGCCCCCTCCCCATACCAGACCCCTTCCAACTAACCCCTCTCCACCCTCCTCCGGGCAAAAAAAACAACCAAAAAACAAAAAAAAACATAAAACAAAACCAAAACCAACCAACCAAACAAAACCCCCGCAAAACCTTCACGCTTGACTTGGGCCATCGCTGTTGGCTTGTGCAATGGCCCAGAACTGTCAACACCTTGTCTAGGGGGTGGGGTAGGGGGGGGGGATGGGGTGGGCGGGGAGGGAGGGTAAAGGGTGGTGTGTGTGTTGTGGGGGGGGGGGACGTAACGGAGAGACTGTGTACCCCTTACTAGAGCAGGTGGGGAGGTGTGTGTGTGGGTGGGGGTGGGGGGGGGGGGACTGATTGTTGGTGATAGGATCAGCTTACCTGTTCGGTGGGTTGGGTTGGATTAACGGACTTGCTTGTCAGGGGAAAGAAAAGAACAGAGAAGGAGGAGTGTGGGGGGGAGGGGAGAGGAGAGAGAGAGGGGGGGGAGGGAGGGAAGGGGTGTGTTTACAGTAATACATCCAGTCTTCTCTCGCCCCCCCCCCCCCCCCCCCCCCACCCACCCCCACCCCTCCCCTCCCCTCCCACTTCCGCCCCTCCTGCCCCCTCCCACCTCCACCCCCCGGCCCCCTACACCACCACCCCACCCCCCGACCCCCCAACCTCTTCCTAAAAATAAATAAATGAACGAATAAATGAAGAAAGAAAGAAAGAGAGAGAGGGGGGAGAGGGGGGAGACAACAGGAAGGCTGGAGTGGGAGGGAGGTTGAGGGGGAGGGGGGGAGTTGTGTGTGCGTTCGTGCGTGCGTGCGCGCGCGCACATACTGTCAGTGCACGCTTCTATCTATATACCCTCGAATAGCGTAGGTACAATATAATTCATGTCACATTCCCCACTCGACATACCAAGTGCTTCGATGGGTAAATACAGCGATTTATAACGATGGATAGCGCCGTTGCGAAGATTTGCGGGTTTTTTTTTTTTCCATGTTGATCTGTCTAAAATGAATAACGTAGGCTTGGCTTACGTAGGTGTAGTTAGTTATTTCGCCTTCAGCTACCAGCTCTCTCTGCCATTAGAATGTGACAGTGCGGTTAGCGCCTAGCAACGTGACGCATTGACTCGCGTTTGAAGTGGTTGTGTGTGTGTGTGTGTGTGTGTGTGTGTGTGATATCATTATATATGGTTGTTAAGGAGTTTGGGGAGAGTGAAGAGAGAGGTTGTTTTCGATTCGTTTTTGTTTTTGTTTTTTTTTTGTGGGTTTTTTTTTATTATTTTTTTTTTTACCGTAGTGATATCGTCGTATAGTGTGGTGTGTGTGTGTGTGTGTGTGTGTGTTCTCAAAAGAAAGTTTTATTCACTTTCCTTTCCCTTTACTGCTAACACCTACATGGTTAACTTTTCTGTTTGTTATTCTACTGTTTGCATGAGGCAGGTGGCCCGAAGAAACGTTATCAATCATGCTATTGTATTCTACAATATTCATATACATAAATATATGTATATATATATATATATATATATATATATATATTTATATATATGTGTGTGTGTGTGTGTGTGTGTGTGTGTGTGTGTACATACATACACACACACATACACACACTATCTATCTATAATTATTTCTAAATAGATAGATAGACATACTATACGTATATTGCGCGTGCACGCGTACACGCATGCATGTACACGAGCATGCACACACACACACACACACACACACACACACACACACACACACACACACACACACACACACAAAACACACTGTATCACAATCTGTCGTTAATTGTGACCGACAGGTAATAAGGGGAGTGGGGGGGGGGGGAGAGAGAGAGAGTAGGGTAGTAGTTGTAGTACTGGGTAAACTGTTGTTAATGGAGCTTATTGTGTGTATGCTTACCTGTACAGAAGGGAGGGGGGGTTGGGGGGGGAGGTATGATTTGCCTACCTGTTCTCAGATTCTGTTCATAAGGTACTTGTGTTATATCCGATGGCTGGAAAATCGATGTTTGAGTCCGTGCATTTTTGAGTAGGCTCCTTATACGAATTCTCTCTCTCTCTCTCTCTCTCTCTCTCTCTCTCTCTCTCTCTCTCTCTCTCTCTCTTTCTTTCTTTCTTCTCTCTCTCTTTTTTTTTTTTTAGTTTCGATAGCAAAACTCCGGAAAACACCCAAATGTTTTGCTATGTGAATGTTGAATCACACTGATGTCGTGAAATGTCAAATATAACCTTTTGTGTACAAGGGGGGAAAAAATTTTTAAAAATAAAAATAAATGTCACATACCTGTTTCACATGGTGACAAGTCGTGTTGTATACTGACTGAATTTCCTGTGTTGCCGAGTCCACTTTTATTCTTTTTTTTTTTTCTTTTTTTTCTTTTTATGTCACACAACCACTTGTACTGTACTGACACTGTAGCCCTGAGGCGTCAATTACAACGGCGGCCGAAGAAGACTGGAATACATTGTACTACTGACTGTGTCGTCTGTCTGTCTATCTATATCTTGTCTTATCTCGCAGCGCAGTGCGTGAGAGAGAGAGAGAGAGAGGGGGGAGGGGTTGGGGGAGAGAGAGATTGCGACATGCATAGTGTCTCGTGGGGGTGGCATTCCTGGTGAACAATGTGGATAAGAAGAACCTATGAAGACCTTGTGAATTATGTGATCGGTGTGATCTGGTCTGATAAGCTCGACGTGTTGTTGTGATGGTGGTGGTGGTGGTGGTGTGTCTGTGTTAGTCTGTGGGGGGTGGAGTTTGAGAGGGGGGGTGGGTATTGTGGTTTGTGGTGTGAAGGTTTGTTGTCAAAAGCACAGAGGAGGGAGAGTGTATTATATGTATTGTACTGACACTGGGCGTTGAGAAAGAGCTGAGAGTTAGTTCTCTCTCTGTCTGTGCCTCTGTTTGTCTGTGCTTCTGTCTGTCTGTCTGTCTGTCCGTCCGTCCGTCTGTCTCTGTCTCTCTCTATCTCTCTCTGGTCTCATCCCCACCAAACCCCAATGCAATTGTAATTATGCCGGTGGCCGATATGCAATTCAATAATTCGCATTCGCATTCTGTCTCTCTCTCCGTCTATCTGTCTGTCTGTATCTCTCCACCACCACCCCCACCCCCACCCCCCACCCACACCCTCTCCCCCCTCTCTCTTTCTCTCTCTCTTTGTCGTACGCGCCGCGCGCGGGCATGGACAGATTTGACATGGCAGAAAATAAGAAACAGGTGTGCATGCTTTGCTTTCTTTTTTTCTTTTTTTCCACATCTAGCCATAGACAGCATTCGAAAACAAGAGCCGCTGATACAGCAAGGTAAATATTCCACAGAATGCCTTAAAAAAAAAAAAAAAAAAAAAAAAAACCGATATAAAGTAAACAGGTGATGTACAGTACATACAGATAGATAACATGCGCAAGCTAAAAAGAGGGGGGACTGAGAGAGAGAGACACACACAGAGACAGAGACAAAGAGACAGAGAGAAGAAGAAGAAGAAAAACAAACTGGCAACGGCGCATGCGTACGTCTACAAAGCGTTTATTAAACATGAGGACAAAAAAGACACACAGGGTTTATCATCGTTGTCATCCACCTTTTGCAGAGCTCTAAATGCTCGGAGCGTTCTTATCAGCCTTTACCAGTCCTTCGTGGTCATACACACAACCAACCGCGATTTCTTTCTTTCTTTCTTTCTTTCTTTCTCCTTTTTTTTTTTTTCTTTTTTTTCTTTTCTTTTTTTGGAGGGGTGGGGTTGGAGGTAGGGGGTGGGGGGGCTGTGTGGGGTTGGGTGTGTGTGGGGGGTGGGGTGGGGGGTGTGTGGGGTTGGGAGTGTGTGTGGTGTGGTGGGATAGGGGTGGGGTGGGGGAGGGTGTGGGGTTGGGGGAGGTTTGTGGGGGGTGGGATAGGGGTGGGGTGGGTGAGGGGTGGGGGGGGTGGTGTTCTCTTTTGTTTTTTTCCTCCTTCTTCCTCTTCTTCCTTCTTCTGTCTCTCTTCAATGACTTCCATTTTTATTCATTCCTTTAGTCAGTTCATTACTTACTTACTCGTTTTGTTTATTTACTGGCTTGCTTCATTGATTGGCTGGATGACGAGGATAATGATGATGATGATAATAATAATAATAATAATGATGATGATGATAATTATTATTATTAATGATAATCATCATCATCATAGTAATTATAATAATAATAAGAAGAAGAATAGTAATAATGACAATATGATGATGATGATAATAATGATAATAGTAATGATGATAATGATGATACAACAACAACAACTACTACTTCTGCTACTACTCCTACTACTACTGATCATGATGATAACAATAATGATGATAAGAAGAAGAAGATGATCATGTTGATGATGATGATGATGATGATGATTAATGAAAGTAAGAAAAAGAATATGCATTTATATAGCGCTTACTCTGCGACGATTGTTGCAAGCTGTATTGTTAAACACAATCGATTGTTGCAAGCTGTATTGTTAAACACAATCGATTGTTAAACACAATCGATTGTTGCAAGCTGTATTGTTAAATACAATCGATTGTTGCCATGCCTTTTGTGCGCGCGCGTGCGTGCGTGCGTGCGTGCCTGGTTCAAAGACTGGGTATGTAAGCTGCATGAGTAAGTACAGACAGACGTGTATGTTCAAGTGTCGGTTCTTCATGGTGACAGACTCTCTCTGGAGAGATAACAGTAA
>NC_134900.1:27612136-27619636 GCF_041734735.1 Babylonia areolata
GCTGGGAACATTGGGAGGAAGAAAGAAAGAAAGAAAGAGGCTCACTGCGAGGGGGGTGATGCTTGTGCAGGTAAAAGAAAATGAACACTCTGCAGGGAAGGATGGAAGGGAGGGAGGAGGAAGAGGAGGAGGGGGGGGAGAAAAGAAGGGAGGGGGGGAGGGAGGGAGGGAGAAAGGAAGGAAGGAAGCGAGGGAGGGAGGGAAGGGGGAAGAATGGAAGAAAGGAAAAAGGAAGGAGTGAAAGAAAGGAGGGAAGGAAGAAAAAGGATGGAAGGAAGGAAAGAAGGAAGAGAAAGAAAGAAAGGAATGGAGAAAGGAAGGAAGGAAGAAAAAGGAAGGAAGGAAGGGAGGAATGAAAGAAGGGAGGAAGGAAGAAAAAGGAGGGAAGGAAGAAAGAAAAGAAAGGAATGGAGGAAGGAAGGAAAGAAGGAAGAAGAAAGGGGAAGGAAGGAAGAAAAGAAAGAAAGAAAGGAATGGAGAAAGGAAGAAAGAAAGGAAGGAAGGAAGGAAGGGCTGATAAAAGGAACACAGCACACGCTGGTCTCGCAGAAAGGAACGATGCCTGGAACCTTATTGCCTGGCTCACAGCGGGGGTGATGCTTGTGCAGGTAAAAGAACATGAACACTCTGCAGGGAAGGAAGGGAGGGAAGAAGGGTGGAAGGAAGGAAGGAAAGGAGGGAGGAATGAAGGAGGAGGAAGGAAGGATAGGGAGAAGGAAAGAAGGAAGTGAGGAAGGAAGAAGGGTGGAAGGAAGGAAGGGAAGGAGGAAGGAAGGAGGAAGGAAGGGAGAAAGGGGAGAAGGAATGAAGAAAGAAAGAAAAGAAAAAAGGAAGGAAGAAAAAGAAACGAAAAAGGAAGGAAGGAAGAGGGAAAGACATGAAACGAAGGAAGGAAAAGAAAGAAAAGAAAGAAGAAAGAAAGAAAAGGAAAGAAAGAAAGAAACGAAAGAAGGAAGGAAGTGAAAGAAGAACAGGATAAAAAAAAAAAGGGGTGAAAATCACCCACGGCATAGTTACCAACATCAGCATGCCACTGATTTGCCTTTAAACACGTAACTCTAAGCTCTGGAACCCTGTTTTGCGCTATGGTGGATCGAGCCGTTCATTTGGGACTAGTCTGCTTGGTTTGAGGGAAGAGAGAGAGAGACACAGAGAGAGAGGGGGGCATGGGGGAGGGAGGGAGGGGTAACTGGGTGGGGGAAGGGTGTCGAGGAAACAGGGCGGAGAGGGTGGAGGTGGATGGGGTGAGGGGGTGATGGTGGGTTCTTACAGACGATGTTTACACGGTGTAGCGTCTGGTATGGGTGTCGCCGCCAGCCAGGTTTTTTTCCCGCGATGAATTTGATCGGTTTCTGTTCTAGGTTGAAGCGAAACTCTCAGGATTCTATTATCGCCCCGCCGCCTCTACCCCTGTCTATGAATCTCTCTCTCTCTCTCTCTCTCTCTCTCTCTCTCTCTCTCTCTCTCTCTCTCTCTCTCTCTCGTTCTCATTATCTCTTTCTCGTTCTCTATCTTCCTCTTTCCATGAAGACTTTTGAATGTATGACCAGCATTTTTTTCCCCCTTGTACGCAAGGTTATATTTGACATTTCACGACATCAGTGTGATTCAACATTCACATAGCAAAACATCTGGTCCATCAATGATCATCCCCCAAAAAAAAATCATTAATTTGTTGAGATACAAGGGTTATTTTTCAATATGATGATACTTATAATAGTAATAATAAGATGAAGAACAATAACAAATAATAAAGAACAAGATAAACAAAATACTAAATGTCACATCATGGCATGTATTCATGTTGACATAGCTTCAGCATTTTACTGTATATCCCCCTTCAAAGGAGCTGTGGCCTGTATAAATAAACCATCTTAATCATTCAATCAGTCAATTTCTTCCTCCCTCCCCCCCCCCCCCCCCCCCCTCTCTCTCTCTCTCTCTCTCTCTCTCTCTCTCTCTCTCTCTCTCAAAAGTGTGTTTGCGTTTATGTGTACAGTTTCCATGTAGTGCTTTCCATGATTTGTAATGTGTAGAGTGTAAGGAGTTAAAGGCCCGAAACACTTGACTGAGGGGGGCCTTCTTCTCTGAGACCTTGTACTGTCCAGCTCTCCCTAGAGTTTCTTATCACTATATATATATATATATATGTGTGTGTGTGTGTGTGTGTGTGTGTGTGTGTGTGGTTTGTGGTCACTGGTTTGTGGAAAATGGATGTATGGACGAAACGTGTGCCATTATTGTGTACAACTTGCAGTATGCCAGATGGAAAGAAGAGGTCTGAGGGTGTGTTTGGGTGTGTGTGTGTCTGTGTCTGTGTGTGGTGTGTGGTGTGTGTGTGTGTGTGTGTGTGTGTGTGTGTAGTGTGTGTGGTGTGTGTGTGTGGTGTGTGTGTGTGTGTGTAGTGTGTGTGTGTGTGTCTGTGTCTGTGTGCTATGTGGGTGTGTGTGTGTGGTGTGGGTGTGGTGTGTGTGTGTGTGTGTGTGTATTTGTGTGTGTGTGTGTGTGTGTGTGGTGTGTGTGTTTGTGTGTGTGTCTGAAGGAAACACGATAAACGCAAGAAATTATTTTCCCATTTCTCGGCTGCACACAACAGCACAAATGCACATCAAAACAAAATCAGTGGAAGGAGAGAGAGAAAGAGAGAGAGAGAGAGAACAAGTAAAGAGCTAGTTAATCGCTGGGGAGAAGGAGGGTGGGGGAGAGTGAATAAGAACAATGGGGGTCGGAGGGGGGGGGAGGCTGAACGACAGAGTCCTGCCCTCCGGAAGACGTTATTGAAAATAATAATAATAATAATAACAAGAGAAACAAAGAAACAAACAAAGTAAACTAGCTATTTGTACATTTGAAATAAAGACAAAAGGGGTGTAGAGAGAGAGAGAACTGGAACACTGGAATTATTTATTGTCATTGCCAAGAAAGGTCTTTTGACAAGGGGGCAACAACATAAATGCATATAGAGAGAGGGAGAGAGAGGGAGAGAGACGCAGACGCAGGCACAGACGCAGGCACAGACGCAGACGCAGATGCTTTAATCATTTAGGCCAAAGCCCCATATGAATGAGAGGCGATAATAAGACATGTATACATTACCGTAATTGGCAATATGCATTCAACTGCTTACACAATTAAACTATAGAAATTAGGACAATACTGTTTCTCTTAACTTAAAAGCTTTGTATAAGTACAATGCGATATTTCTTATAACGCCGTCATCAGATGATGCCATCACAGACACACACACACACACACACACACACACACACACACGCACACACTCACAATCGCCTCCACACACACACACGATACTCGCGCTCGCATACGCGCGCGCGCGCGCACGCTCCCAAACATTCAGTATTGAGCCCTCATATACTCACTCTTCTTTTTCTTCTTCTCAATAATAATAATAAGAAGAAGAAGAAGAAGAAGAAGTATATTGTTATTGTGTTTGGGAACCATCCCAACGCCGACTGTCCTAGGAACCCTCTTGGCCGAGAGAGTGTGTGGGTGGGGTGGGGGGGATGTAACTTTGGCAAGACACTCTCCACTGAAATCAATTGAGTTCATGCCCAGATCAGTCGGGACAGCAGTTTGCCTCCTCAGCTGTTCTGATGGTCATAGTCGGACACGACTGACTGACCCCCACACACACACACACACACCCCACCCCCGCCACACACACACACACACACACACACACACTACACTCCTTTTATTTCGTCTCAAGCAGAGTATGATTTGCGTTGCATTGTATTGCAAGATCACAGTCCTTCGCAGGCCGTTGTTGTCAAGCCTCTGCAATTACCCCCCCCCCCCCTCCCCGCTCTCCCCCCCCCCCCCGCCCGCAACCCTTCCCCCCACCCCCCAATTACCATTCAGCCAATGACTGTGATTTCAGCACTGCTGTGCACACAGTTAAGAATGATGACAGCACGTGATACTTGTGGCTTCAGCGCAATAATGACAGTAATCTGTGGTGAGGTTGCATGTCTTTTAAAGCGGCGTTTTACATGTCCGAACTGGGAAAGTATGTGGTTTTTTGTTGTTTTTTTTTAAGTGTCACCGTTGAGAGAGAAGGAGTGTGGGAGGGGAGGCTGCAGTGGATGACTGAGTAATATAACCTACAGTTGTAATCAGCTTACGTAATCACACAATGCTTGTGTGGGTGGGGAAAGACTTTGGAAAACAGGAGTGTGTGTGGGAATGTGCGAGTATCGCGAATCACACACATGCTATGCAGTCAAGTCCGGGCATTCACCACGCGCGTGCGCGCACACACACGCACGCACGCACACACACACACACACACACACACACACAGGAGAGAGAGAGAGAGAGAGAGAAGCATGCAAATTAATTTGTATTTGGCAGAATTAATGCCAAACGTATAGACTTTAACCTACATCTCTCTCTCTCTCTCTCTCTCTCTCTCTCTCTCTCTCTCACTCTCTCCAATCTCTCTCCCTCTCTCTTTCTCACATAACACACACACACACACACACACACACACACACACACACACACACACACACACACACTACACTACACTACACTACACTACACTTCACTACACAATAGCCCCCCATATAAGCTAAAGCTAACACGACCACACACTGGAATGTCAATCCCTTCAAAAGAACCCCTTTTTTTTTTGTTGTTGTTGTTGGAGGCCCAAAACACACACACACACACACACACACACACACACACGCTGTTTTCTTTTTCATTGTCACTGTAGTCACACGGCTGTTGTGTTGTTGTGTGCTGTTGATGACGTCACTGACACTGACGTATTTCTTTGTCAAGTGAAGCTTCAGACCCGTAATAATAATATGAACAAAAAAGTTTGGCACGATAAGAGGAACGCTTCGACAGTAAACAGGACACTGATTGATACGATAATTGACGTATTTCTTTATCAGTGCATGACGTAAGTTTTCTTCTTCTTTTTTTTTTTTTTTCTCGTTGTTGTTACTATTAGTTGGGTGGCAATGCCCAAACTAACAGTCTAGAAGGTAAAAGGTTGACTCGATTCAGTCTCATGTTAAGTTATTGTCCCTCTTGAAGTGAAAGAAATGAAATGAATAAATAATGCAAATGAACTAAAATATGAGATATGACACAATAACATAAAAGTGTCATTCAAACCACACGAAAATAGGGCCTTCATGCTGAATTATGTTAGCACCATATTCGTTTTATTGGGAAAGTAAAAGAGGACAGTAGGTTTTTAAAAAAAATATAAAAAAAAAAAAAAAAAGTTCACATGTTGGGCAAAAACAACAACAACAACAACAACAACAACAACAAAAAACGACGGCGACAGTTCATTGGATTTCCCCAATAATCTTAGCTGATAGTAAATCGATTTCAGAAAAGAAAAAAAAAATCCCTTGCCAAGACAGAGTTTGCAATCGTTCCAGCTTTTTTTTTTTTTTTTTCTCTGACATTTGTTTGTTCCACTGTGTTTTATGCTTCAATAACTTGTTTTCCGTTTCGCTAAGACAAGTCGATTTTTTTTTCCTTCAGATAATTGAAACATAGAGACAAAGAAAAAAAAACCATGTAAGCACTGTGACGAATTTCAGTTCTGGCTCTGTACAAGAAGAAAACAACAACAAAAACAAAATTTATAATAAAAATAAAAATTTAAAAAAAGGTTGACGGAGTGTGTGTGTGAGAGAGAGAGAGAGAGAGAGAGAGAGAGAGAGAGATGGAAGGAGGGAGGGTGGGAGGAGGGAGGGAGAGAGAGGGGGAGAGAGAGAGAGGGATGGAGGGGAGAGAGAGGGTGGAAGGAGGGAGGGTGTGAGAAGGGAGCGAGAGAGAGAGGGGGAGGAGGGAGGATGGGAGGAAGGAGAGAGAGGGGGGAAGAGAGAGGGGAGAGATAGAGGGATGGAAGAAGGGAGGGAGGATGGAAGGAGGGAGGGAGAGAGGGAGGGGGAGAGAGAGCGAGAGAGAGAGAGGTGGAAGGAGGGAGGGAGAGAGAGGGGAGAAGGGAGGGTGGGAGGAGGGAGGGAGAGGAGAGAGAGGGAGGAGACACACACACACACACACACACACACACACACACACACACACACACACAGAGCAAATAGGAGCAGAGGGCAATCTTCAGAGGGGCCAGCTGGAGTGCAGTTTTAACGATCCACTGGCCAACAGCCATTAGTTAAAGGCCGAGTTGTACAGGGGGCTGGGAACCGGTTAAGGGGTCAGGAGGAGCGGGGGGCGTGGGGGGTTGGGGGGGTGTAGTCTTCAGATGACTGATGATGACCACTGCCCATCACAACAAACCAGCCAAGGGGTACTGCACGCCACTAAGGGCAGAGAATGATTGATCGTGTTTTCCCCATTACAACGAACCAAGGGGACTATACACTACTAAGGGCAGAGAATGATTGTTAGTGTTTTCCCCATTAGAACGAACCAAGGGGACTATACACTACTAAGGGCAGAGAATGATTGTGAGTGTTTTCCCCATTAGAACGAACCAAGGGGACTATACACTACTAAGGACAGAATGATTGTGAGTGTTTTCCCCATTAGAACGAACCAAGGGGACTAAGGACAGAGAATGATTGTTAGTGTTTTCCCCATTAGAACGAACCAAGGGGACTATACACTACTAAGGACAGAGAATGATTGTTAGTGTTTTCCCCATTACAACGAACCAAGGGGACTATACACTACTAAGGGCAGAGAATGATTGTGAGTGTTTTCCCCATTAGAACGAACCAAGGGGACTGCACACCACTAAGGGCAGAAAATGATTGATCGTGTTTTCCCATTACAACGAACCAAGGGGACTCAGGACAGAGAATGATTGTTAGTGTTTTCCCCATTACAACGAACCAAGGGGACTGCACACCACTAAGGGCAGAAAATGATTGATCGTGTTTTCCCCATGACAACGAACCAAGGGGACTAAGGGCAGAGAATGATTGTTAGTGTTTTCCCCATTACAACGAACCAAGGGGACTCAGGACAGAGAATGATTGTTAGTGTTTTCCCATGACAACGAACCCGTGGGACTGAGGGCAGAGAATGATTGTTAGTGTTTTCCCCATTACAACGAACCAAGGGGACTAAGGACAGAGAATGATTGTTAGTGTTTTCCCCATTACAACGAACCAAGGGGACTGAGGACAGAGAATGATTGTTAGTGTTTTCCCCATGACAACGAACCAAGGGGACTAAGGACAGAGAATGATTGTTAGTGTTTTCCCCATTACAACGAACCAAGGGGACTAAGGACAGAGAATGATTGTTAGGGTTTTCCCCATTACAACGAACCAAGGGGACTGCACACCACTAAGGGCAGAGAATGATTGTTAGTGTTTTCCCCATGACAACGAACCAAGGAGACTGAGGGCAGTGAAGGTTGTATAAGAAATTAAGAGAAAGAAGTAGGGGGTTTTTTTGTTTGTTTGTTTGTTTTTTGTTTTTGTGTTTTTCGTGGGACAGGAATGAGAAGACGGATAATAAACTGAACGACGTGTC
>NC_134900.1:27632136-27639636 GCF_041734735.1 Babylonia areolata
TGTCTTTCAGGCCCACTCTCACTCTTTCTTACTCTTGTATGTGTTTGTGGAGTGTGTTTTTTGACAACGATTCACTGGCTCATGTACTGAAGGTCATGTTTATTCGGTACTTTCGGTCTGGATTTGGTGAACGTTTCGTTGTGTGAGGGGGAGTGGAGTCCGCGTCTCTACTCTCCTCCCCCTCCCCCTCCCCCGCCTCTCTGCCACCTACCCCCCCCCTCCTCCGCACCCCTTCCCCACCCCACATACACACGCCCTATTAGTAGTCGTAGTAGTAGCAGTAGTAGTAGTAGTGGTGGTGGTGGTGGTGGTGGTAGTATCATTATGAGCATTTACGCCTAATCTTGAAAATAAGCCCTAGGTGTTTACAACTAGAACACATATGTAAATATCAAAAAGGCAGAAATTGACCACAAGATATAAAACATTATCAAAAATTAATCAACCCCCCCCCCCCCCTCTCTGTTCCCCTCCCCCCTCTCCCACACGCAATACACACAACAATATAAACACACGCGCACGCACACAAGCACACAATCGTATATAGTACACAATCAAAAATACAACCAACAATTTCTAAAACTATCAAAACTCACCCCCTCACTGATAGTCATTTTAGTTCATACTGGAAAGGGACGAGCTGTTGAGAATTATTCAGGAGGGGAAAAGGTGACGTGGGTCTTCAGACTGGATTTAAAAAGAAAGCAGCGAAGATGAGTGACGGAGAGGCTGAGGAAGTTGATTCCAAAGAAAGGAGGCTTGGTATGGAAAAACTTGCGTTGGCCATACGTTTTGATTCGAGCAGGGGGGGGGTGGGGGGGGTGTGGGGGGGGGGGATCCTAAGCATACGGGTGTCAGAAGAAGAGCGGAGTTGGCGTGAGGGTACGTAAGGATGAATGAGATCAGAAAGATAACTGTGGACCAGAAGCCTCCGTGGACTTGCAATAAAGAGAGACGACTTGGTCACAGATAAAGAATTAATGATCTTATTCTTGTGACAGATTCTGTTTTGATGAAGATGGGAATACTCCCAGATATATATGTGTAATTTTGGTAAGGAAGAAAGAGATACAATTCTACATTATCTATGGGGATGTAACCATGTACAACATTTTTTGAACAGAATTTGTGAGGTATTTAAGAGAAAAGTGTTTACATTGTGATAGACTAAACCTGAATGACACACTGGTGTTTTTTTGGACACATCAAAATGAAAACTGATGAATGTTTCTCATATATTTTATTGATGGCTAAATTCTATGTATACAAATGTAGAATCAACAAAGTAAAACCAACACTACAAATGTTTAAAAAAAAATTTTTTAAAGACCTCAAACAGGCATATGAAGTAGACAAGTATGCCTTTAGCATAACTATGGAATATAACAAGTTTGTGGAAAAATAGGCACTTTATAATTGTTTAATACAAGATTAAGCTACACAATGCTACCTTGGAATTTTGCCATTGAACATGTATCGTTTTGCTGTTGTGGACTTGTCAGTACTTAATTATATGCTTACCCTATACTTTCTAATGCACAGAATATATAAATTCTGCATCTGTAAACCTTTGTTTGAATTTTTTTTAAATGTTGAAAGAAAAAAGAGAGACGACTTTGTAAGTAATTATTTCTTGTACTGGAAGCCCTAACCCTATCTTCTACCCACATCCCCCTTTCTTATGTAAGCTTTTTCTTCTTCTTCTTCTTCTTCTTCTTCTTCTGCGTTCGTGGGCTGCAACTCCCACGTTCACTCGTATGCACACGAGTGGGCTTTTACGTGCATGACCGTTTTTAACCCGCCATGTAGGCAGCCATACTCCGCTTTCGGGGGGGTGCATGCTGGATATGTTCTTGTTTCCATAACCCACCGAACGCTGACATGGATTACAGGATCTTTAACGTGCGTATTTGATCTTCTGCTTGCATATACACACGAAGGGGGTTCAGGCACTAGCAGGTCTGCCGCACATAATGTTGACCTGGGAGATCGTAAAAAAAATCTCCACCCTTAACCCACCAGGCGCCGTCACCGTGATTCGAACCCGGGACCCTCAGATTGACAGTCCAACGCTTTAACCACTCGGCTATTGCGCCCGTCTTTTATGTAAGCGGCGTGTGTGTTTCTGGCCCTGTCGTCTTGTCCTGACAGAACCTGGCGGTGAAAGTTCCACAGACAGGGAATGAGTCATACACACACACACACACACACACACACACACACACACACACACACACACACACACACACACACACACACACACACAAAAGCACAACACTAGAGTGAGTGACATAAACCTGCCACTGGAGAGCCCGATAAAGATAACACACCTGCGTGGGGGGGGCGGGGTGGGGGTGGGGGGGTGTGTGTGGGGGGGGGGGGGAAGAGGGGCACTGTCTGTAGACTTCTTCTCGGTAAATTGAGTGCAATGGTTTCGAGTCTTTCACTGTCTTAAAGAGAGAGAGAGAGAGAGAGAGAGAGAGAGAGAGAGAGTTTTACCGTCCGCAAATCGTAAAGCGACGACTAATATAGTGTAATTGTCGGAGGATCTTTGGAGAGACTGGGATAGTTTCAGCATGGTATACTTGCCTACCCGGTAAGTAATCGGAATTGGAATCCAGAGCATTCAATTATTTTCATGAACCTTGTTTGCACTGACTTTTTTTTTTTTTTTTTTTTTTTTTTTTTTTACTCAACTGGATAGTCAGTTAATAAAAAATTATAAAAAATAAAAAAAAAAAACCGCTGAAAACTGTTCTTTATTTAACATGTTGCAGTTTGAATTTAAGGTCTTGCGTTTTTTTGGTTGTTGTTATAGGAGTAATAAGTATAGCGTCAGTCGAAACCTTGCTCTTTCCATGGTAACAGTGGAAGAAATGTGGCAGCAGCTGTTGCAGTTGCAGTAGCAGCAGCAGTAACAATAAAGGAAGTAGTAGTAGCAGCAGTGCAAGAACATCGCTATCTATCAGATAGTTCTCGTTGTGCCTTTAGTTGCGGTTATTAGAACGAACACTGATATTAATCGTGTGATTATCGTTTGACACACACTCTGTCCTCGCATCTCGTTGCCTGTAAAATCGCTCTTCATCTCTCTCTCTCTCTCTCTCTCTCTCTCTCTCTCTCTCTCTCTCTCCCTCCATCTCTCTCTCTGTCCATCTTTCCCTCTCTCTATATATATATCTCTCTATCTATCTATCTCTCTCCATCTCTCTCTCTCTATGTCTCTCTATCTCTCTATCTCTCTCTCCATCTCTCTCTCTCCTCTCTCTCTCTCCATCTCTCTCTCTATCTGTCTTTCTCTCTCTCTCTCTCCATCTCTCTCTCTATCTATCTGTCTATCTCTCTCACGCACGCACACGCACGCACGCGCACACACACACACACACACACACACACACACGCACACACACAGAGGCAGGTATGCACACGCACGCACGCATACACATATCGAACTCGCACACGTCCTCCACAACTCGATTCCTACAGTCGAACAACGAAACCTTCACAAAAACAAAAACCCAAACCTTGAAAAGGTTTACTTTGAGGACGCTAGCCAAAACGTTGTTTACACTCAACTCTTCTTGCATACGTTTGACAGAGAGAGGGATGGGGGGGGGGGGACGAGAGAGTGTTTAACCCTCCCCACCCTCCCTCCCTCTTTACACCCTCCAGGTAACCCCTCACCCCTCAACCACATCCACCAGCTGTAAATCACCTTCAGTGAAGTCAACCAAATTCTTCGTTAAGTTCTCCGTAACTTCAGCTGGTAACGTTGCCTGTCTCGAATGCGCCGTAATCCAAGCTTGGATGTGTGTTCCTAATTCATGTGATTGCAAATTCATACTGCTTTGGCATTCACCGTGAAAAAAAAACACAAACAAAACACACACACACACACACACACAACACACACACACACACACACACACACACACACACACACACACACACACAGAGAGAGAGAGAGAGAGAGAGAGAGAGAGAGAGACAAAAAAACCACGTAGACTCTCACGTCCGACCTCCAGAAGAAGAATCCAAGCCATGGAAACAACGAGATGCTTCCGAAAACTACTAGGCATCTCCTGCACTGAGATCACGTCACGAACACTGAGCTGAGGTCCGAGAGAAGATCACCCAAGCCATTGGAACCCCCCCCCCCCCCACCCCACGACGACCTCCTAACGGTCCTCACAAGGAGGAAGCTCAACGAACACGTCACAAGATCCTACGGACTCGCAATGACCAGTCTACAGGGCACCCGTACCAGGCAGGAGGAAGAGAGCTTGGGCAAACGGAAATGTAATGTGGCAGGACAACATCAAAGAGTGGACAGAGGCTGAGTGTCCCAGATTAACTCTCTCCATACGAACGGCGAAAGAGACGACGTTAACAGCGTTTCACCCCAGTTACCATCATCAAAATATTGCAAGCGGAAGACTCTTATACTGAAGAGGTGAATGTTGACAAAGAATACCACAATTCTGACGACGGAAGCTAAAGGTTGGGTCATTCAGACACCCACAGGACATCCGAGGGGTCTGTGTAGAGGAGAAGAGAGGACTGGCCGTACTGAGTGAGTTAACAGAGAGCTGTGAGAGACAGGAACCGATGGTCTGGAAATCATCTGCGGTGCCCAGGCTGGCCAGACCCCATCCCATATTCTCCAAGACTGCCCCCTGTATGAGAAGATGCGGCAGCAGTCCTGGCCTGGGGGTGCTGACCTCAACACCAAGCTCTGGGGGGACGGCAGCCGATCTTCACCGGACGTCCGAGTTTGTGGCATCCCTCGGACTTCGACCCTGACTGCGTAGCTGTCGAACGCAAAGAAGAAGACGAAGAAGATCTGCGGTGCCCCCAACGACCACCTTAAGGTGAAGGTTAAAAAAAAATTAATTAAAAAACACGATTCTGTTTAAGCCAACGAAAAGCTAACCAAACAATGATAAATACTGGACCCAGACAAAGAAACGAAAAATTCGCGTGAACTCCAAAGTTGATTTAGGGTGGTTGGTGCCGAACGGTACACCAGGGGTGTGTCCCAGATGGTGTCTTGTTGCCTTTTTTTTTTTTGGTGGACATGTTATTGACGCCCGGGAAGAGGTGATATACGCACGCACGCATGCTTATTCACGCACGCATGCTTATTCACGCACGCATGCTTATTCACGCACACATACACGCACACGAAGAAGAAAGGGGGCATGCGGTGTTTGCCGACATCCATGCGCACGAGTGCACACACACTGGCATACACGCTTGTGCAGGTATATTTTCGCTCGAACGCGCGACTTCACACATTCTCTCTCTCTCTCTCTCTCTCTCTCTCTCTCTCTCTCTCTCTCTCTCTCTCTCTCTCTCTCTGTGTCTCTGTCGGAATCTCTGTCTATGTCCCTCTGTCACTGTCTGTCTGTCTGTCTGTCTGTCTGTCTGTCTGTCTCTCTCTCTCTCTCTCTCTCTTCAATAAAACCCCCTTCAGTATGGGAATCTGTCCTGTATCTGAAGAAAACAATCGTTATCATTATATATCTCTCTCTCTGTTTCTGTCTCTGTCTATCTATCTATCTCTCTCTCTACCCCCTACCCCACCCCCATACCCCCACACCCCCCCACACACACACGTACACACACGTAAAGGCGATAACGCAGTAACCCTGACTGAGCCCGTCCTCTAATAGAGCACACAGGAAAACCAGCAGGTAGAAAGAAAAGGGGTTAACACGAACAGGCCCAGTGGCGCATGAGTGTATCCTGGCTACCACGGATATGATCATACCATGTCTCTCTCTCTCTCTCTCTCTCTCTCTCTCTCTCTCTCTCTCTCTCTCTCTCTCTCTCTCTCTGGGTCTGTATCGGCTGGAGCAACGATCGTGAAATAGGAGTAAAGGGTGTGTGATTTGGGAGAAGGTTTTCGTGACAGCGTGAGTGTGTGCGAGAGAGAGAGAGAGAGAGAGAGCGGAGGGGGAAGAGAGAGAGAGAGGGAGAGAGTAAGTGTGTGTGTGTGCGCGTGTGTTTGTGTTTGTGTGTGCGTGTATGTATGTGTATGTGTGTGTATGCGTGCATTTGTGTTTGTGTGTGTGTGTGTGTATGCGTGCGTGCGTGCGTGTGTGTGCGTGTGTGTGTGTGTGTGTATGTGCGTGCGTGCGTGTGTGTGTGTATGTGCGTGCGTGCGTGCGTGTGTGTGTGTGTGTGTTGCATGTGTGTGTGTGTGTGTGTGTGTGTGGTGATGAGTCTCTGTCTGTCTTCTGCCTCTGTCTCCCTCCTTCCCTCCGCCCTCTCTCTCCCATTTATCACTCTCTCTCTCTCTCTCTCTCTCTCTCTCTCTCTCTCCCTTTCTCTCTTTCTCTCCCTTTATCACACTCTCTCCCTTTATCACTCTCTCTCTCTCTCTCTCTCTCTCTCTCTCCCTTTCTCTCTTTCTCTCCCTTTATCACTCTCTCTCTCTCTCCCTTTATCGCTCTCTCTCTCTCTTTCTCTCCCTGTATCGCTCTCTCTCTCTTTCCCTTTATCGCTCTCTCTCTAACTCTTCCTTTATCGCTCTCTCTCTCTCTCTTTCTCTCCCTGTATCGCTCTCTCTCTCTCCCTTTATCGCTCTCTCTCTCTCTCTCTTTCTCTCCCTGTATCGCTCTCTCACTCTCCCTTTATCTCTCTCTCTCTCTCTTTCTCTCCCTGTATCGCTCTCTCTCTCTCTCCCTTTATCTCTCTCTCTCTCTTTCTCTCCCTGTATCGCTCTCTCTCTCTCTCTCTCTCCCTTTACCACTCTCTCTCTCTCTTTCTCTCCCTGTATCTCTCTCTCTCTCTCCCTTTATCGCTCTCTCTCTCTCTCTTTCTCTCCCTGTATCGCTCTCTCTCTCTCTCCCTTTATCTCTCTCTCTCTCTCTCTCTCTCTCTCTTTCTCTCCCTGTATCGCTCTCTCTCTCTCTCCCTTTATCTCTCTCTCTCTCTCTCTTTCTCTCCCTGTATCGCTCTCTCTCTCTCTCTCTCTCCCTTTATCACTCTCTCTCTTTCTCTCCCTGTATCGCTCTCTCTCTCTCTCTCTTTCTCTCCCTTTATCACTCTCTCTCTCTCTCTCCCTTTCTCTCTCTCTCCCCCTTTATCACTCTCTATTTCTCTCCCTTTATCGCTCTCTCTCTCTCTCCCTTTCTCTCTTTCTCTCCCTTTATCACTCTCTCTCTCTCTCCCTTTCTCTCTCTCTCCCCCTTTATCACTCTCTCTCTCTCTCTCTCCCTTTATCGCTCTCTCTCTCTCTCCCTTTCTCTCTTTCTCTCCCTTTATCACTCTCTCTCTCTCTCCCTTTCTCTCTCTCTCCCCCTTTATCACTCTCTCTCTCTCTCTCCCTTTATCGCTCTCTCTCTCTCTCCCTTTCTCTCTCTCTCCCCCTTTATCACTCTCTCTCTCTCTCTCCCTTTATCGCTCTCTCTCTCTCTCCCTTTCTCTCTTTCTCTCCCTTTATCGCTCTCTCTCTCTCTCCCTTTCTATCTTTCTCTCCCTTTATCACTCTCT
>NC_134900.1:27644636-27649636 GCF_041734735.1 Babylonia areolata
TTGGGGAGAGAGAGAGAGAGAGTGTGTGTGTGTGTGTTTGGGGAGAGTAGATGTGTGTGTGTGTGTGTGGGAGAGTGGATGTGTGTGTGTGTGTGTGTTTGGGGAGAGTAGATGTGTGTGTGTGTGTGTGTGTGTGTGTGTGTGTGTGTGTGTCTCAAAATATTTGTTAGGGATCTGTATTATAATAAACACGAGGCCCTGAGCAGAGATTCGCTCTGAGCAGGTTCTGGTTCTCCAAAAGGGGGTCCACAGAAAACCACACACCTGTCGGGGGCCGATTGAAATCATGCCGTGAAAAATGATATGATGTGTCCGATCACACACCTGAACTGGTTCGTCAGTTATCGATCCGTATTGGCTGCCAATCGATACATTACTACCACTGTTGTGTTTGGGGTAAGTAGGTAGGTAGGTAGGTGGGTATGAATGAATGAATGAATGATACGGTTACTTAATACAGCGACTATCCTCGGTCGAAGGCCCCAGTTCTAAGCGCTTTACAAACACGGAGCCATTTCTACAACAGGCTGTCTACCTACCTTGTGTAGAGCCGAACTGATAGCTAGCTGCCATTTAGGCGCTCATCATTCGTTTCCTGTGTCAGTCAATCAGGTTTAAGCCACGCACACATAATTTGTACTCATACAGACATGTCATATTCTATTACATGTATGACCGTTTTGTTTATTTACCCCGCTGTAATATAGGCAGCAGCCATACTCCGTTTTCGGGGGTGTGCATGCTGGGTATGTTCATGTTTCCTGAACCCAACGAACGCTTTATTTTATTTTCATTATTATTATTAATTAATTAATTTATTTATGTTTAATTATATTGTTATTTAGTTAGTTTAGTTTTATTTATTTATTTCTTTTTTTTTTCTCAAGGCCTGACAAAGCGCGTTGGGTTACGCTGCTGGTCAGGCATCTGCTTGGCAGATGTGGTGTAGTGTATATGGATTTGTCCGAACGCAGTGACGCCTCCTTGAGCTACTGAAACTGAAACTGAAACAACGAACGCTGACATGGATTACAGGATCTCTAGCGTGCGTATTTGATCTTCTGCGTGCGTATACACACGGAGGGGGTTCAGGCACTAGCAGGTCTGCACATAATTTATGTTGACCTGGGAGATATGAGTAGGTATTGTATTTTGGGGGGATAAGCTTGCGGGTACCATGGGGGGTATGGGTGTCTCCTTCAGTCACTGTCTGTGCACTTTGCTGTGCTAAAAGGGGAGATTGATATGTGTGTGTTTTGGCTTAGTGAGCGCATGGGTTAGGTGATTGTGTGTGTGTGTGTGTGTGTGTGTGTGTGTGTGTGTGTGTGTGTGTGTGTGTGTGTTTCTCTCTGTCTGTCTCAAGTGAACTGCACTATGTAATAGAAGATAGTGTGGTCTTATGTGTGTGTGTGTGTGTGTGTGTAAGTGCGTGACGAAACCTGATTGAACAATGACACAGGAAACGAATGATAAGCGGGCAATAGCGGCTGTTGGTTGGCCCTAACCAGGTGGGCAGCCTGGTGTACAAATGACTCCGGGGTCTGTAAAGCGCTTAGAGCTTTGTGTCGAACCGAGGATAGTCATCATCATCATCATCATCATCATCATCATCATGGCCTAATGATGGCCTAGAGGCAACGCGTCCGCCTAGGAAGCGAGAAAATCTGAGCGTGCTGAGTTCGAAACCCGACAGAGTCGCCAGTATTTTTCTCCCCCTCCACTAGACCTTGAGTGGTGGTCTGGACGCTAGTCATTCGGATGAGACGATAAACCGAGGCCCCGTGTGCAGCATGCACTTAGCGCACGTAAAAGAACCCACGGCAACAAAAGGGTTGATCCTGGCAAAATTCTGTAGAAAAATCCACTTCGATAGGAAAAACAAATAAAGCTGCACGCAGGAAAAAATACCAAAAAAAAAATGGGGGTGGCGCTATAGTGTAGCGACGCGTTCTCCCTGGGGAGAGCAGCCCGAATTTCGCACAGAGAAATCTGTTGTGATGAAAAGAAATACGAATACAACAAATACAAATCATCATCATCATCTTTTTCTATCTCTGTCTCTCTCTCCCTCTCTCTCCTCTCTCTCTCTATCTCTCTCTATCTCCTCCTCCTCTCTCTCTATATATACATAGATATATAGAGATATATGCATATATAGATAGATAGATGGATAGATAGATAGATAGATAAAGCCATAATACCGTCGTTAATGTGTTTAGGACTCACCCCCCCCCCCTCCCCTTTCGAACAACGGCAAACTTCATTGGAACCAAGACCCGAGCACTGAACAATTCAACGGTTATTCCAAATTGAAGAATATCGGGGGGGGGGGGGGGGGGGTTCAAACCCATTAACAGAAAGAGAGAGGGACTGGCAGATATCAACAGAAAATGAAGAAGAAAGAAAGTAAGAAAAAATGACGGAGTATAAGGCGGAGGAGGAAGAGGTGGAAGAGGAGGAGGAGGAGGAGAAGAACAAGAACAAGAAACAGAAGCACACCACCAACGTTAACAGTAACACGAACAACCAACCAAACACGCACACACACACACACACACACACACACACACACACACACACACCCTACCCACCACCCACCCCCTCACAAACCCCCCAACCCCCACACCCTCACCTCCCCACCCAATACACATACACACACACACTGTCAAACATTGTCACACACACACACGCACACACACACACACACACACACACACACACACACACACACACAGCTGCCCCCCCACCTCTAACTAACCGCAACGAGGGAAAAATGTAGAGACCCTGTCACGTACAACGAGCCACTCCACTTTATCAGAAGGGAGCTCTGTCTGTAATATCCTTTCGGTGAGGGTGCAGGGGGGGGGGGGGGGGAGTGTGTGGAGGTGAAAAGGTTAATAATGGGCAATAGAGAACAGTTCAACCTTACCTTGAACGGACTAAAGGGTCTGTATGGAAGCAGGACGCGCTTGGAATCATAACCCCCCTCTAGCCCCGCCCCCCCCCCCCCCCCCCGGGCCCCCACGCCCCCACCCACCCTGCCGCCACCCCTGTAGTTAACACACACACACACACACACATGCACACACACACACACACTAACACACACACACACACAAACACACACACACACACACACACACACACATGCACACACACACACACACATGCACACACACACACACACTAACACACACACACACACACACACACACACATGCACACATGCGCGCGCTCGCTCACTCACTCTCTTTCACACACACACACACACACATGCACACACGCGCGCGCTCACTCACTCACTCTCTTTCACACACACACACACACACACACACACACACACACACACACACACACACACACACAAGCTGTCCCCCCCCACCCCACTCCCACCCACACCCCCACCCCCACCCACACCCCTCCCCCGCTACCCAAACCACAAGGGGTGGGGGGGTGGGGGGAAACTGTAATTTTCCCTGTATCGCAGATTGACAGAAGTTTACAGTGGGACCAGCAGCAAAGTGAGAGAGCTGCAGGATCAATGGTGCCTCCATTGCAGCGGGGAAATCGTTTACCAAACTTAATTAATTCTCGCCCCAGATATTCGGGACAGCAGTTGCTGGCAGCCTTGTCTGCTGTTGGTCGATGGTCCTGGTCGGACACGTCACGACTGACCTATCATAATTACGTATACCACCCGCTCCACTCTATTAGAAGGGATCTGTCTATAATAACCTTTTGGGAAGAGGGGAGGGTGTGTGTGTGTGTGGAGGGGGGGGGGATATGGTTAGGGTGAAAAGGTTAATAATGGAAAATAAGAGAACCGTTTAACCGTGGAGTGATTGGCCTAGAGGTAACGCGTCCGCCTGGGAAGCGAGAGAATCTGAGCCGGCGCGCTGGTTCGAATCGAATCGCCAATAATTATTTTCTCCCCCTCCGCTAGACCTTGAGTGGTGGTCTGGACGCTAGTCATTCGGATGAAACGATTAAACCGAGGCCCCCCGTGTGCAGCATGCACTTAGCGCACGTAAAAGAACCCACGGCAACAAAAAGGGTTGTCCCTGGCAAAATTCTGTTGAAAAATCCACTTCGATAGGAAAAACAAATAATACTGCACGCAGGGAAAAAAAAAAAAATGGGTGGCGCTCTCAGTGTAGCGACGCGTTCTCCCAGGAGAGAGCAGCCCGAATTTCACACAGAGAAATCTGTTGTGACAAAAAACGGAGGGAAGTGTCTGGTTGTGTGCAAGCGGGAATCTTTGGTGATCATAAATACCCCCTCCCCCCATAGTTAACACACACACACACACACACACACACACACACACACACACACACAGACAATGGGGGTTTTGGGTGAAAAGGTTAATAATGAAAGGGGAAAAAAAAAAGAAAAGAATAATTCAACCTTACCTTCAACGGAGCGAAGCAGGTAGCGCTTGGAATCGTCGGCGGTGATCTGATAATTATCATAAACGCTACCCCCACCTCTCCCCATAGTTAATTAATTTTTTTGCAGAAGAAACGTAGCCGCCTTGTGTCAAATCCAGAGACTGCTTGGACCGAACTAGTTTGACCAGCAGCAAGGTGACACTTTAGTTACTGACTGACTTCACGTCATGTGTACTGGGGAGTCCAGGCAGCCAACACACACACACACACACGTGCGGTCAGTTAGTCAGTCAGTCAGGAAGTCAGTGACCGAGACAGAAGAAGCAGGCTTTGTCCGGTGTTAGGAAAACTGACACCTTTTTTTTTTCTTTTTTTTTTTCTTTTTTTTTTTAACTCTGTGTCAGAAAGAAGAGAAATGGCTGGACTCCAACAAGGTCTCTTTCCTCACAGCACCAACAACGAAAAACAGTCTTTGTTTTTGTTTTTGTTTTTACTGTTGTTTTTTGTTGGGTTTTTTTTTCTCTCTCTCTCTCTTCTCCCTTCATCCTCTCTCTCTCTTCTTTCCTCCTTCTGTGTCTTTCTTTCTGTCTTTGTCGCCGCCACACACAG
>NC_134900.1:27654636-27662136 GCF_041734735.1 Babylonia areolata
TAGACATAGTATCCCACACTTTCCCAGGGTAGACATAGTATCCCACACTTTCCCAGGTTAGACATAGTATCCCACACTTTCCCAGGTTAGACATAGTATCCCAGACTTTCCCAGGGTAGACATAGTGTTCCACACTTTCCCAGGGTAGACATAGTATCCCACACTTTCCCAGGGTAGACATAGTATCCCACAGTTTCCCAGGGTAGACATAGTATCCCACAGTTTCCCAGGGTAGACATAGTGTTCCACACTTTCCCAGGGTAGACATAGTATCCCACACTTTCCCAGGGTAGACATAGTATCCCACAGTTTCCCAGGTTAGACATAGTATCCCAAACTTTCCCAGGGTAGACATAGTATCCCACACTTTCCCAGGGTAGACATAGTGTCCCACACTTTCCCAGGGTAGACATAGTATCCCACACTTTCCCAGGGTAGACATAGTGTCCCACACTTTCCCAGGGTAGACATAGTGTCCCACACTTTCCCAGGGTAGACATAGTGTTCCACACTGTCCCAGGGTAGATACAGTGTCCTAGACTTTCCCAGGGTAGACATAGTGTTCCACACTTTCCCAGGGTAGGCATAATGTGTTCCACACTTTCCCAGGGAAGACATGGTGTGTTCCACACTTTCCCAGGGTAGACATAGTGTTCCACACTTTCCCAGGGTAGACATAGTGTTCCACACTTTCCCAGGGTAGACATAGTCTATTCTGCACTTTCCCAGGGTAGACATAGTGTGCTCTGCACTTTCCCAATACAGACATAGTGTGTTCCACACTTTCCCAGGGTAGACATAGTATCCCAGACTTTCCCAGGGTAGACATAGTGTCCCACACTTTCCCAGGGTAGACATAGTATCCCACACTTTCCCAGGGTAGACATAGTATCCCAGACTTTCCCAGGGTAGACATAGTATCCCAGACTTTCCCAGGTTAGACATAGTGTTCCACACTTTCCCAGGGTAGACATAGTATCCCACACTTTCCCAGGGTAGACATAGTATCCCACAGTTTCCCAGGGTAGACATAGTATCCCACAGTTTCCCAGGGTAGACATAGTGTTCCACACTTTCCCAGGGTAGACATAGTATCCCACACTTTCCCAGGGTAGACATAGTATCCCACACTTTCCCAGGTTAGACATAGTATCCCAGACTTTCCCAGGTTAGACATAGTATCCCACACTTTCCCAGGTTAGACATAGTGTTCCACACTTTCCCAGGTTAGACATAGTGTCCCACACTTTCCCAGGTTAGACATAGTGTCCCACACTTTCCCAGGGTAGACATAGTGTTCCACACTTTCCCAGGGTAGATACAGTGTCCTAGACTTTCCCAGGGTAGACATAGTGTTCCACACTTTCCCAGGGTAGACATAGTGTGTTCCACACTTTCCCAGGGTAGACATAGTGTGTTCCACACTTTCCCAGGGTAGACATAGTGTGTTCCACACTTTCCCAGGGTAGACATAGTGTTCCACACTTTCCCAGGGTAGACATAGTATCCCAGACTTTCCCAGGTTAGACATACTATCCCACACTTTCCCAGGTTAGACATAGTATCCCACACTTTCCCAGGGTAGACATAGTATCCCACACTTTCCCAGGGTAGACATAGTATCCCAGACTTTCCCAGGTTAGACATAGTATCCCAGACTTTCCCAGGTTAGACATAGTGTTCCACACTTTCCCAGGGTAGACATAGTATCCCACACTTTCCCAGGGTAGACATAGTATCCCACAGTTTCCCAGGGTAGACATAGTATCCCACAGTTTCCCAGGGTAGACATAGTGTTCCACACTTTCCCAGGGTAGACATAGTATCCCACACTTTCCCAGGGTAGACATAGTATCCCACAGTTTCCCAGGTTAGACATAGTATCCCAAACTTTCCCAGGGTAGACATAGTATCCCACACTTTCCCAGGGTAGACATAGTGTCCCACACTTTCCCAGGGTAGACATAGTATCCCACACTTTCCCAGGTTAGACATAGTGTCCCACACTTTCCCAGGGTAGACATAGTGTCCTACACTTTCCCAGGGTAGACATAGTGTTCCACACTGTCCCAGGGTAGATACAGTGTCCTAGACTTTCCCAGGGTAGACATAGTGTTCCACACTTTCCCAGGGTAGGCATAATGTGTTCCACACTTTCCCAGGGAAGACATGGTGTGTTCCACACTTTCCCAGGGTAGACATAGTGTTCCACACTTTCCCAGGGTAGACATAGTGTTCCACACTTTCCCAGGGTAGACATAGTCTATTCTGCACTTTCCCAGGGTAGACATAGTGTGCTCTGCACTTTCCCAATACAGACATAGTGTGTTCCACACTTTCCCAGGGTAGACATAGTGTTCCACACTTTCCCATGGTAGACATAGTGTGTCCCAGACTTTCCCAAGGTAGACATAGTGTTCCACACTTTCCCAGAGTAGACATAGTGTTCCACACTTTCCAAGAGTAGACATAGTGTTCCACACTTTCCCAGAGTAGACATAGTCTGTTTTACACTTTCCCAGAGTAGACATAGTGTTCCACACTGTCCCAGGGTAGATACAGTGTCCTAGACTTTCCCAGGGTAGACATAGTGTTCCACACTTTCCCAGGGTAGACATAGTGTGTTCCACACTTTCCCAGGGAAGACATGGTGTGTTCCACACTTTCCCAGGGTAGACATAGTGTTCCACACTTTCCCAGGGTAGACATAGTGTTCCACACTTTCCCAGGGTAGACATAGTCTATTCTGCACTTTCCCAGGGTAGACATAGTCTATTCTGCACTTTCCCAATGCAGACATAGTGTGTTCCACACTTTCCCAGGGTAGACATAGTGTTCCACACTTTCCCAGGGTAGACATAGTGTTCCACACTTTCCCAGGGTAGACATAGTGTTCCACACTTTCCAAGAGTGGACATTGTGTTCCATACTTTCCTAGAGTAGACATAGTGTTCCACACTTTCCCAGGGTAGACATAGTCTGTTTTACACTTTCCCAGAGTAGACATAGTGTTCCACACTTTCCTAGAGTAGACATAGTCTGTTTTACACTTTCCCAGAGTAGACATAGTGTTCCACACTTTCCCAGGGTAGACATAGTCTGTTTTACACTTTCCTAGAGTAGACATAGTGTTCCACACTTTCCCAGGGTAGACATAGTCTGTTTTACACTTTCCCAGAGTAGACATAGTGTTCCACACTTTCCCAGAGTAGACATAGTGTTCCACACTTTCCCAGAGTAGACATAGTGTTCCACACTTTCCCAGAGTAGACATAGTGTTCCACACTTTCCCAGAGAAGACATAGTCTGTTTTACACTTTCCCAGAGTAGACATAGTGTTCCACACTTTCCCAGGGTAGACATAGTGTTCCACACTTTCCCAGGGTAGATACAGTGTCCTAGACTTTCCCAGGGTAGACATAGTGTTCCACACTTTCCCAGGGTAGACATAGTGTTCCACACTTTCCCAGGGTAGATACAGTGTCCTAGACTTTCCCAGGGTAGACATAGTGTTCCACACTTTCCCAGAGTAGACATAGTGTTCCACACTTTCCCAGAGTAGACATAGTGTTCCACACTTTCCCAGGGTAGACATAGTGTTCCACACTTTCCCAGGGTAGGCATAATTATTGTCCCAGACTTTCCCAGGGTAGGCATAATTATTGTGTCCCAGACTTTCCCTGGGTAAACTCCCAGTGTTCCAGACACTAATTCCTACTCCGGAGGAAATCTAGGACACTGGAGAAAAGACGACAAACCGGGAGGAAGACAGAAAGACAAAAGAAAAAGAAAAAAAGAAATCTATAAAAGGGAGCAAACCAGGATGAACGAACAGACAGTACAGAGGTAAATTGTGGTGCCCTATGCCGCCCCCTCCCTCCCTCCCCGCCCCCCCCCCCCCCCCCCCTCCCCGCCCCCCCTACCTCTGTCAATCAGATGACTGCAAACAGTGGGGTCAGTGACATGGTTCGCCACAGTGACCACTGGCCAAGGAGGACGTCTGGTCAACAGTGGCACACCTCAGTGGTCAGTGCGTGACCGGGCGTCTAAAAGTCCATGGAAGCTTTCAGCTCACTCTCACTTTGGAAAGACCCTGTGTGTGTGTGTGTGTGTGTGTGTGTGTGTGTGTGTGTGTGTCACAGAGAGAGAGACAGACAGACAGACAAACAGACAGACTGACAAAGATTCGAAGCGAAGTGAGAGGTGACAGAACTTCCTTCACAAGGCCCAGGCGATTCCGAATCCAATTGGACGAAAAGAGCTTGGGCGATGAAGCATATTTGCACTTACCACACAGAACAAATTTGCTTTCTGGCTTGACGGATATCAAACTGGGCCTAGTTTTGTGAGTCTCGATCAGTGTATGTGTGTGTGTGGGGAGGGGGGGTCGGGGTGGGGGGGGGGGGAGGAGGGTTGGTTGGTGGTAAGAATGCGTGCGTTTGCGTTTATGTGTGTGTGTGTGTGTGCGTGTGTGCGTGATTGAGTGTGTGTGTGTGTGATTGAGTGTGTGTGTGTGTGTGTGTGTGTGTGTGTGTGATTGAGTGTGTGTGTCTGTGTGTGTGTGTGTGTGTGTGTGTGAGTGTGTGTGTGTGTGAGTGAGTGAGTGAGTGTGTGTGTGTGTGTGTGTGTGTCTGTGTCTGTGTGTTTCGCAGTGAACTGCACAGTGGAGTGTAGTGCAGTGTACCTGCGCTGGGTTTCGCAGCAACTTGAGCACGCACCACCCATAAGCGCTTCTCTACCACCACATCAATCAGCCAAAATCTTCGCGGGCGTAGCTTCAGTTTGTAGTTCCCTTTACGACTTATGGAATAATGTGTCAGAAAAAAAAAAAAACAATGGAAGGGGCGGAGGAGAGGAGGCACAATCGTTATGTATGATATTTCTTTCAAGTATATGTAACTGTCTTTTACATGACAACGTACTTTTTTATGTTTACAGTTGGGCCAACAGCAAAGTAAAAGCTGTCTTATCAATGGTTTCTCCATTGCACTGGGGAGGAAGGAGAAATTTTTTGTTTAATGTCCCGTCACACATATCGGTGATTGAAGACGTTTTGTTAAAGTATTTATGAATACATCTGAGTATTATCGGTTAGAAGGGGTGGGAGATGTGGATGAATGGAGGGTTGGGGGGAAACTGGGCAAATGAGGGTAAAAATGTGGGTGAAATTTGGAAGAAGAAAAAAACCCTCTAGATACAGTTACAGGAAATTACTTAAAGGACTTCGTAAAAGAGAAGTCGTTAAACTGAGAAGCGAAACAACTGATAATGAATGCAAAAAGTCAAAAACATCAACGTTCTCAGTCACTTGTGAAGACACACTTTCCTGTACAAAAGGCACTGGGGAATCATTCACAGCTTAGTCTTTTTGCGAAGGACTACTGACTCTCAAACTAGGAGGCAGAACTGCAGCCATGGGGTGGCTAGTCGGCCTTTGGGAACGATCCCCAACGCCGACTGTCCTAAAAAACCCTCTTGGCCGTAGAGAGTGGGGGATGTAACCTTGGGCAAGACACTCACTCTCCACTGTAATCAAACTCCAGTCCAGATAGTCGGGACAGCAGTTGCCTTCCTCTGACTGTTCTGATGGTCATAGTCGGACGACGACTGACTGTAATACTTTCTTATATGACGTGAACATTGCAGAAAACAACCAAATTCACGTGGCTTGCCTCTCTCTCTCTCTCTCTCTCTCTCCAAACCCATCTCTCTTTTTAAACGCGGCAAGCTGCAGAACAATCAAACGAGTGAAAGAAAAGCCCGCGTTTTCCTGAGCGCCAAGCTTATGAATATTCATGAGTGCGAGCGAACATGAAAATACGCCCTAAAATGCCCAGCAGTCTTGTTTTTTTTGCTTCGGTGGTTAAGTGTTGCTGGGTTTTTTTGGAACAGAGAATGGTTTAACTGTGTGGGGGAAGGAGGAAGGGGGATGTGGGGGGGGGGAGAGCAGGTAGCTTCTGTTTGTGGTCGGGAAGTCGCATTGGTGCGCACGTGTCTGTCCGTGTGTGTGTGTGGGTGGGGGGGTGGGTGGGTGGGGGCTTGAGTGTGCGTGCACGTGTGTGTAAACGTGTACTTGCACGTGTATGTTTGCGTGACTCGGCTTGGAGGCAGCGTGTTTGTGTGTCGTGGAAATTGTCCCACCCATCAAAAATCGTGATACGTATGTATACGTGTCATGATCGTTTTTGTTTATTGTGTGATGGCTGGTACTGAAAAGTGCGCGCCCTTCGGTTATTATGGGCTATTTGGGGGAGTGGGAGGGAAGGAGGGAGGTTGTGGGGGGGCGGGGGGGGGGGGGGTTGAGTGCGTGCGTTTGTGTCTGGGATGGAACGATTCCTTATTTGGTTGTGACGAGTCTTTGTGGGGGGTTTTTTTTTGGAGCGTTGTGCTGGTTTGAGGGGTCCTTTTGCTGCAGCGTTCTTCAATAAGATTTTGTTGGTGGTGGTGTTGAGAGAAAAATGGTTTCGTTTGATTTGATTAGGACTTGCATCGGGGTCATTTGGGCTTCATAACTGTAAATGAATGTTTGAACCAAAAAAAAAAGTAGCAGACATATAAGACTCCCCCACCCCACCCCTTTCTCTTAAACAATGGATGGATGGGTGGGTAAATAAAAAGACATGGAAGAACTAGGAGGCAAAATTGCACTGGCTCTTAGTGCTGCAGCCTTGTGGGCAAGTTGGCCTTTGGGAACCGTCCCAACGCCGAACTGTCCTAAAAACCCTCTTGGCCGAGAGAGTGGGGATGTAACTTTGGGCAAGGCACTCTCCACTATAATCAAATTCTAGCCCAAATAGTCGGAACAGCAGTTGCCTCCTCAGCTGTTCCGATGGTCATAGTCGGTCACGACTGACTATCATATATATATATATATATATATATATATATATATATATATATATATATATATATAGTTACACGCATCACTGATACAAGTGTATTGTACAGGGTCTTTTACGAACTAGGCCAGTGAGGGTACCAGTTAGTGATTGAGTGGAACATACGAATCGATGGAAAAAAAAAAGACAGATTTTTTTTTAAGCTATGGAACTCGGTCGATTCTTTTTATTCTTTTCCTCTCTCTCTCTCTCTCTCTCTCTCTCTCTCTCTCTCTCTCTCTCTCTCTCTCTCTCTCTCTCTCTCTCTCTCTCAATAATTCGGTCATTACATTGTGGAAAGGAACTCCGTCGATATTTTTGACGCGAGGACGGTCGTGTATTATGTAATTATAGGCTGTAAGGTGGGTAGTTTGTAGCCACAGGGCTGCCACCCGTAATTAACTACTTTGTACATGGTCTGAGTGGGGGCGGAGGCGGTGGGGGTGGGTGGGTGGGTTGAGGGTATTGCAGTGTGGTGCGGTACCCGCCAGTATGTCTGTATATATATATATATATATATATATATATATATATGCATACCTCTCTTACTGCCACCCTGTGATTACACTACACGCTGCTTTTAGTTGCTAATGCTTATTTTGTGCGAAAGTGATTGCTCGGT
>NC_134900.1:27664636-27677136 GCF_041734735.1 Babylonia areolata
GAGAGAGGGGGGGGGGGGGTTTAGATCGTGCATCGAATTCTCAGCATACTGAAATCACCACCGGAACGATGATTATCCCTCTCCTTCCATTTCAGCCAACGCAGCATGCGCGCGTGCACATACACACACACACACACACACACACACACACACACACACACAGAGAGAGCACATTTCGTTGGAACGTTCCGAATGTTGTGTGTTCGATTTCTATCCACGGGGCACCGGATTTTTTTTTTTTTTTTTTTTCTTTTAACAGCAACAACCAAATGCAATGTTTTCATTAGGCCAAGGGCTGTGCGCTTCGGGGGAGAACAAGGCTGGAAAGGTCATCCCTCTGTCTGTCTGTCTGTCTGTCTTTCATGGGGAGAGGAGTTGGGGGTGGGGGGGGGGGGAGTGCGTGATGATAAATGTATGTTGGTGTAGATGTGTCGCTTTCTCTCTCTCTCTCTCTCTCTCTCTCTCTCTCTCTCTCTCTCTGTCTCCCCCTCTCTGCCACTCTCTGCCACTCTCTCTCTCTCTCTCTCTCTCTCTCTCTCTCTCTCTCTCATGGGGAGAGGAGTTGGGTGGGGGGGAGAGTGCGTGATGATAAATGTATGTTGGTGTAGATGTGTCGCTTTCTCTCTCTCTCTCTCTCTGTCTCCCCCTCTCTGCCTCTCTCTCTCTCTCTCTCTCTCTCTCTCTCTCTCTCTGTCTCCCCCTCTCTGCCACTCTCTCTCTCTCTCATGGGGAGAGGAGTTGGGTGTGTGTGTGGGGGGGGGAGAGTGCGGTATGATAAATGTATGTTGGTGTAGATGTGTCGCTTTTAGTAGGGGGCATTAAATATAAATCCTGCACTTTGTGATAAAAATATAATAATTGACATACATGTACAATAAGTCCTAATGAACCCATTAAGCCAGGGATCCACTTTTCCAGTGGCTTGTGGCAAGCGTAAAAATTAATTAAAATTAATTACGAAGACCATTTATACCACTCACACGCGAATGGGACACCATAGTATTTAGCAAGGCGGGATGTGGCATGACCCCGGCCTGACCCGCAGCTGTCAGCACCTTCCCTATTTCAGAGACTGGCGCTTAGCGCGCACTGCGCTGGTTTGGTTGTTCTCATCGCCCATGGCAGACCAGAAACTGAAGTACGGCAATCCTTAGCGACAAAAGTTAGATTTTTAAAACGAAGGTGTTATGCCTTTTTCTTTCTTTCTTTTTAAATAAAAAAAAAATCATTAAAAAAAATCTGCTATTGAAGTAGGGTAATCAACAATAGGGTATTGCTACTGCGTTTAATTTTTAGATGAAAGTATTATATAACTGTAACTGTACAGTTAACAAAAAAAGTGAATAAATAAATTAATAAATAGATAAATTAATAAATAACGAAAGAAAGAATCACACACACACACACACACACACACACAGAGAGAGAGAGAGAGAGAGAGAGAGAGAGAGAGAGAGAGAGAGAGAGAGAGAGAGAAGAAAATTAAAAAGGGATTATTTAGTTTGTACAAGACAAAATGACCTAATTAATTTACGGACTTAATGGTAGCTATTGACAACCCTGTAGATTGCATATTCTGTAACGAAGTATGCTTAAATTGATTTTTTCGTATGATTAGAGCATATAGCCCTGAAGAGGCCTTCACAGTCGACAGGGTTCTAAACAATGTGAAATTGAAACTTAAAGAAATGAGCTCGCCACAACTGTCTTGCTTTGTTCTCAGAGAGTTATGTCACATCAATGCAGACAAGTATGTGGTTGCTGTGATCCGCCACAGTCCAGGTCGATGACTGAAGACGTGGTGGAAATCAGCTGGAATTTTTGTGGGTTATGTCAAACAGCATCACAAGAAACTATGATCTGCCCAACCAAGCGAGAATGTGCTGGTTACGCCTATGTTACTGAAACCCTTGCTGATTTTAAAAGATTAGGACATTGCCCAATTCTGTTGATCTGTCTTTGATGAAGGAGATGGATATGAAGCAACGTTTCTACATTTTTCTAAGTGGCAGAAGAGATGTAGAACAGAGGAAAGCAGGGACAACCTCTAAAAGGAGACTGGGAGCATATATATATATATATATATATATATATATATAAGAATTTCAAATCCAGTGCTAGTCCTGTGAAAACAAGAAACATGTTTGGTATTCATGCGAATAAATTAATGCATTTTTTTAAACAGTGATCAGGGTATACTGCAAGGAGCTGGACTTAGGACTTGATTACAAGATGAGAAACTGTGCAGAAGAGCTTCAGGATAAAAGTCTTTTAGTTAAATTTGCTTCAGGGGACATGGTAACAATAGATGTGTACCATACACATGCTCATTTAACTCTATAGACGTGCTGACAATCCGTCAAATGCAAACTCACGAGAGAAAAATAAAGACATGGACGATGATATGTCTCAGTTGTGTAGAATATACACGTATGGACTGGCACAATCAGGAATCGAGCAAACTGAAGTGCATTCATCACGTATCAAACATAAACTTCGCACAGCTCTTCCAGACCCCATTGCCACTTTACAAAGCAGAGAAGTGTCCTAATGTTTGACAAAAACCTCGGTGACACCATCAAGAAACGAGCAGTTATGATTCAGAAGCCTCACATCTGGCAAAAACCGCTGAGCTGATTAGAAGTGATCTGTTGTAGCCAGATAGTTCATTCAATGTCAAATTCATCCACAGAATGTCAAGAAAATTGTATACATTTCACCTTAAAGGCGCCCATCAGCATGATGACCAGTGGGCCAGATTCCACTGAAGAATTAACCACTCCACACCAGATTCAAACTGTTGTCAGTATATCACAGATAATTGCATATAAATGCAAAAAAATCATTAAAAGCAACATCACATATGCAGCGCAACAGGACACAGACATCATTCCTAATCTGCTAGCCTTAAAGTTCATTGTCAGACAAGAAAGCTAGGGCTGGTTGAAATCCTTCATAGCCTTGGCCTTGGAATCTCATACAAGCATGTGTTGTCTATTTCAACAGATATTGCAAACAGTATATAGCAAAAATTTGAAACAGACGGTGTAGTTCTTCCGCCAAGAATGATGACAAACATTTACATAGTTGGAGCGGTCGATAAAATTGACCACACCTCACAAGATTGACAACAGCGGGAAACACCTTCCATGGGATATTTGATGCAGAATAAGCATGAAGACGCAGATGCAATTATGCACTTCACACCCCTAGTTCAGCAATCGGTGTCAGCCAGAATGGAAATAATGCCCCCCCCCCCCCTCTGTCACCTACACAAAAGTGCATCCAGTTGCTCTGACCTCCAAAGATGTCTAAATACCACCATGTAACGTCAGTGCAAAACCAGCCGTCAGACTTGAAAGCAAGACGCGCAACACTGAAAGTGAATGGTTGGTGTACTGCAAAGGTGTCAGCGTAGTGAGCAAGGCCGGAGGGGCGGATGAAGACATCAAGAATCGCATCAACAAAGCGAGGCATGCCTTAAACACCCTGCAGCCAATTTGGAACTCTATATCTCTTTCCACTCACACCAAACTGAGGATCTTCAACATCAACGTTAAGGAGTCCTCTCGTGTGGCTCTGAAACATGGCGAACAACCAAGACGAACACAAGCGAACGACTGGCCTTCATCAATAGATGCCTGCACCATGTTTCAAATGATCAGATGACCAGAGACAGTATCAAATGCCTGCCTCTGGAGAAGAACCAACCAGGTGCCTATTAGTGAGGAGATCAGGAAGAGGAAATGGGGCTGGATAGGCAATACCCTTCGAAAGCCTCCAGACGACACCACAAGACAGGAGGCGAGCTGGCTGACCAAAGCAGACCTGGAAAAGAAGCTTGGAGGATGAGATGAAGGCACAGCCGGATGGACATAGGCCCGGCTGAAGAGAGCAGCCAAAAACCGAGTCCGCTGGAGTACTGTTGCATCCCTATGGTCCAGAAGGAGTCAAGAGGCAAAAATCAAATAAGAAAGTCACTGCAAAGGTGTCATTGAAGATGAACATGAGATCGCCACTGGTACACTTTCCTGGTCAGACTTCCATGCTGCACGTCATGAGTATCTGGACAGACATACTAGCAACATTGGCCATGCTATCAGAAAATGTGCACTGAATCGCAATGACAAAACATGTAATGGACGTCGTGCAACCTGCGGTGGAGCATCCAGGGCAGCATGGAGTCATTGGACCAATCTGTGTATGCCCTGGGCAAGAAAAAAAGTGAAATGTGAAATTACAGTCACCAGTGTGCGCAACGGTATATTAAAATTTCTCCTTATCCTCCCACATCGGACTGCTGTAAAGGACTGCAGGACAGAAGGCAGTCAGGCATCAGCGACAAGACCCACCACCCTTCCTTGGAAGCACTCTTTACCCTTATGAGAATGAGAAGGATTTTACTATTCTACAATCATTCTTCTCCACATTGAATCTAGTACGATATTGTCTGTCAGTGCTGAATGAAAGGCAAAACAAGCGAATTGAGCATATACTATATGTTTGCGGTTTTTGGTGAATGCTTGATATGAATTAAAAACGTATCCAAGCAAAAATGTTTTAGACATGCGTGTGGTGCCTCTGGAAATTGGCAGAGCTGATCGACCTTGATTATACTTACATTCACAGATTTACGATTGATTTTCTTTAATTACAAGTATATAATAAATAATAATAATAATAATAATGGTATTTATATAGCGCTGATAAATGTTTGCATGGACAGTGTGTTGTTAAGGACAACGCCGAGGTTCCTGACTGAACTGGACAGAGGGATGGATGTACTGCCAAGTTTGATAGTATTAGTTGTAATGGAAGAGAGTTTTTGTTTAGTTCCTATGATCATTGCTTCAGTTTTGTCCGCGTTCAACTGTAACTTATTTAGAGTCATCCAATTTTGAATATCCAGGAAGCAGTTAGATGTTTCTTGCAAGAGCGACAACAGTTTTTCAGGTGTATCACTCTTCAGGAGTTGAGTGTCATCAGAATAAGAATGATGACTGACATTATGGCGGTTGATAATTTCAGCGAGAGGAGCAGTGTACAGTGTGACGAGCACTGGGCCTAAAACATCCCTGTGGGACTCCATGTTCAATTTTAACGGGTTCAGACTGGAAATTATCAACAATGACAGACTGGAATCGATCAGTGAGATAAGATTTGAACCAGTTTAGAACAGTGCCGTTGATACCAAATGTAAAATGAAGACGGGAAAGAAGGATTGAATGGTCTATCGTGTCAAAGGCGGCTGACAAGTCGAGAAGAGTGAGAAGGGAGATCTGTCCTGAGTCGGACGCTAGCAGTAGGTTATTCAGGATGTGGAGGAGAGCGGTTTCGGTGCTGTGGTCAGCACGATAGGCAGACTGAAATGGGTGGATGAGATTGTTGAAACAAAGGTGATTGTTGAGCTGCTATATCAGTTTCATCAATGTCATATCTTAAGAGACTGAAGTACTTTGCAAAATATCAACTCATAGCAGAAGAAATTCAAAAAGAGGCTTAGTTGCTATCATAAACGGCACCCAAAGATCTAGACACATCTTTTTTCCCCTCCCCCTTCTTTTTTTTGTTTATGTTTAATTTTTGTTGTTGCTGTTTTATATATATATATATATATATATATATATATATATATATATATATATATATATATATATATACATATATATATTGTTTAGGGTACAAGTAGCCCAGAGAAAGATGAAAAATATGTACATGTTCTTTAAAGTGTATGAGCAACATAACAGTGCACGTTGAGATTAAAAAACGACCAGTTAGCATCACTGACATTGTGACCTATTTTCTATTTTTATTTTATCTTTATTATTTTTGTCACGAAACACCCCTGAAGACATTTACATAACATAGCAAGTACATAACAGCATAATTAACATTCGGAGACCACATTCTGGACATTTCCACTTGTGAAATTGGGTAAGAAAACGAAATAACCGAGAAAATAAGTGTCATTTGTTTTGAACTCAGTGACCTACTTTAGACGCTGACCACACCCACTTCCGGTGCAGTGATAAGGTGGATCCCTTGCTTAAATGAACCACAAATGAATAAGGAATAAGAAAAACCAAACAGAATGTTTTTATCACGAAGTGCAGCTTTCACCTGTTTTTCGGACTTAATGCCCCCTACTATTTCTCTCTCTCTCTCTCTCTGTTTCCCCCTCTCTGCCACTCTCTCTCTCTCTCTCTCTCTCTCTCTGTCTCCCCCTCTCTGCCTCTCTCTCTCTCATGGGGAGAGGAGTTGGGTGGGGGGGAGAGTGCGTGATGATAAATGTATGTTGGTGTAGATGTGTCGCTTTCTCTCTCTCTCCCCCTCTCTGCCTCTCTCTCTCTCTCTCGTGGGGAGAGGAGTTGGGTAGGGGGGAGAGTGCGTGATAAATGTATGTTGGTGTAGATGTGTCGCTTTCTCTGTCTCCCCCTCTCTGCCACTCTCTCTCTCTCTCTCTCTCTCTCTCTCTGTATCCCCCTCTCTGCCTCTCTCTCTCTCTCTCTCTCTCTCTCTCTCTCTGCCACTCTCTCTCTCTCTCTCTCTGCCACTCTCTCTCTCTCATGGGGAGAGGAGTTGGGGGGGGGGGGGGAGAGTGCGCTATGATAAATGTATGTTGGTGTAGATGTGTGTGAATGTATGAGTGGTTGTGCGTCAGCGTGTGCGAGTGTGGATGAGCAAATTTTGGTTCATTATTGATTGTTTGCTTTTGGATACGTGTTTCTATTTTTCAGCCAAACAATTTTGGTCAATGGTCAATGCTTATAGGCACTATGTTTTGTAACCCCCTTGTCAAAAGGGTATCTTTTCCAATGGCAATAAAATCAGTGTCAGTCTCTCTCTCTCTCTCTCTCTCTCTCTCTCTCTCAATGACACGCACACACACACTCTCTCTCTCTCTCTTTCAATCACTCTCTCAGTCTCTCTCTCTCACTGCACAGACGCATACAGACACACAGCCAGACAGACAGAGTGAGAGAGCGTCTGCTTGCTAATTTGAATTTTGTGAGAAACTGAAACTGAAACTCACTGAGGAAAAAAAAGACGACAACAACAACAACAACACACACACACACACACACACACACACACACACACACACACACACACACACACACACACACACAAACTAACAAGTCTGACATTCTCTGCTGCCCACCTTATAGACTTTGTCAGTTGTGGCGGAGACAAGACTGCGTCAGTATGGTACCAGAGACAGGTCCCCCCCCCCCCCCTCAATCGGCAATAATTCATTGTCGTTCGAGGTGGATGTTGACGTTGAATCCAATCTAACAAACTTAACCCAGCGCGTACTTGAAATCAACTTCTTGGCTTGACTCTTTGCCTTGACTTGCGTGTTTTAACTGAAAGGTGTTTTTTGAAGGATCTGCGTGGCTGGAATGTGTGTAATACGACACTTTTCTTTTCTTTGTATACGTCGTTCAATTTTGGAAACTATTTGTTGTTGTTATTGTTATTGTTGTTATGACGATCTTTGACGCACGATCGCAGTCGAGATCAGTCAGGCATGAACAGGCAGTCAATAATTTGTTTATTCGTGATCACTCGGACGTGTCCATTGTGTGTGTGTGTGTGTGTGTGTGTGTGTGTGTGTGTGTGTGTGTGTGTGTGTGTGTGTGTGGAATGCCTCAAAGCCGAACAGGACTAGCTTGTTTCAAAAGCACAGATCTTGACACACCGCTCTTCACCCTTCGCTCCTCGTTCTGTCTGTCTGTCTCTGTCTCCCCCCCACCCCACCCCCCCTCTCTCTCTCTCTCTCAATTATTCTCTGATTCTCTCTCTCTCTCTTTGTCTCTCTCGATCATTCTCTCTTTCTCTGTCTGCCTGTCTGTGCCTGTCTGTCTCTGTCTCTCTCTGTCTGTCAGTCTGTCACTCTCACTCTCTCTCTCTCTCTCGGTCTCTCTCTCTCACTGCCTTTATATCTCTCTACTTGCTCCCTCTTTCTCTCTGCCTCTGTCTCTGTCTCTCTCCCTCAGTCATACTTTGTATCCGATTGTCATGGCAACATTCTTCTTCTTCTTCTTCTTCGTCTTCTTCTTCTGCGTTCGTGGGCTGCAACTCCCACGTTCACTCGAAAATACACGAGTGGGCTTTTGCGTGTATAACCGTTTTTAACCCGCCATGCTTGCGTATACACACGAAGGGGGTTCAGGCACTAGCAGGTCTGCACATATGTTGACCTGGGAGATCGTAAAAATCTCCACCCTTTACCCACCTGGCACCGTCACCGTGATTCGAACCCGGGACCCTCAGATTGACAGTCCAACGCTTTAACCACTCGGCTATTGCGCCCGTCATGGCAACGTTCATTCAGCATTAACGCCGAAGCGATCCGTGATTGTAGGCGTGCGTGCATTTACGCTATCACACGCGTGCGCGCATGTACTACACACCCGCATGCACGCACGCACGCGTACACACAAACGCGAGTGCGCGCGCACGCACGAACACACGCACACACACACACACACACACACACACACACACACACACACACACACCGCTGAACCACACCCATCTATACCAGTTTACCATGGTCCAGAAGACTGATGTTCTGGGAGTCGTTTTAATAATAATAATGATGAGTCGCTATGTGCGTGCGTGCTGTTCTATGAAGTGTGCAGTTCAGGCAGCAGAATTCAGTGTACAACTTGTCAGTTATGTTTCTGTCTCTCATACTGTCTTTCTCCCCCCCCCCCCCCCCCTCTGCCTTCCTCTCTCTGTGTCTCCTGTCTGTCTGTCTGTCTGTCTGTCTCTCTCTCTCTCTCTCTCTCTCTCTTGGAAGAGTGTGTAGATAAGAGGCAATCAGTTTCAATCCGTTTATTATAAGTGGCGATCGTGCATACACTTACGTGTTATACAAATATCATCGCCCTTGACTTAACAACAACAAGAACAACGATAAAAAAAAAACAAAAAAAACAACAAAAGTGTATGCACGGACACGTTTTAGACCCGTCCATAACGAATCAACAGACACCTGCTTTGTAATAGTATATAATTTTTTTTTTAACTCACTCAGTACGGCCAGTCCTCTCTTCTCCTCTACACAGACCCCTCGGATGTCCAGTGGGTGTCTGAATGACCCAACCTTTAGCTTCCGTCGTCAGAATTGTGGTATTCTTTGTCAACATTCACCTCTTCAGTATAAGAGCCTTCCGCTTGCAATATTTTTTATGATGGTAATTGGGGTGAAACGCTGTTAACGTCGATTCTTTCGCCGTTCGTATGGAGAGAGTTAAATCTGGTCCCGGTCGACCATGATTGCTACTGATTAAGTGTGGACTAAAAAAAGAAAAAGAAAAGGGGAGGAAAAAAGAAAAGAAAGAAAGACAGGAAGACAGGTGGGGATAAAGAAATGGGTTAAAAAAAATTTTTTTTAAACCGGTTCGGAGACACACACACACACACACACACATACACACACACACACACACACACACACCCCCCGCCCCCCCATCCCCAAACCACCACCACCACCCCTTCCAACTTTTTTTTTTTTTTTTTTTTTTCCATTTCGATTTATGTACTCTTCTCCAAACACACCATCGTAAAACTGTGGAATGAAACTTTGTGGTGTTCTGGGTGACCGTGTCACAGAATTATTTTCTCAGTGGGGGAGACTTTACTTAACTTATGAGCATGTCCTCTTTTATTGTACCAGCTTATAAATAGCTATGATAGTGATATATATATATATATGTATATATATATACATATATATATATATATATCAGCATTACGTCGAAGCAACCCATAACCATACGTGACGTGCATGTATGCATACACGCATGCGCTGTACACACACACACACACGCGCGCGCACACACACACACACACACACACACACACACACACACACAGGTTGATAGATAGGTAGATAATACGAGTCAGTCAATTTGAACTTACCACGATTTGACTTTCAGTCTGTGTATGCAGTCCAGAGGGCCACGAACACATACCCGCACACGTACACACATTTGTTTTTTTGCACGTATATACATACGTACCTTTACCATGTATGCGAAAAGTGTTTCGTCCACTGGCACACACACACTGTGGAGTATTATTATTATTCGCTCATTCACCGACACATACAAAACACAGAGAGAAAACGTTCCTTCCTTCCTTCCCTTTTCACAGAGCGTGTGTTCAACAACAAAAGAAGAGAGCTTGCAGCGTGTCAACACGGATGTCAAGCGAGTGTGTGTGTGTGTGTGTGTGTGTGCGTGTGTGTGTGTGTATGTATCACACCAAGTGCAGCGTTGATACCTCGTGTCACTGTCCTTGTATAATAGAACAGACAGGGAGGGAGGCGGAACTTGTCAGTGACAAGTTTGGTTTTGTGTGTGTGTGTTGTTTTCTTTTAAATAATCATAAAAGTGAAGTAAAAGGAAAAGGAAGTTGAATAAAAGATCTTTTGTTGACTTGAGGTTTGAGGGGGGGGGGGTGGAGTGGAGGAGAATGGTGGGAAGGGGCGGGAGAGGGAGTTGGGGGGGGGGGGTTGGGGGGGGGGGGTTAGATGTTAAAGGGAAATATCCCGTCAACTGAAAGATCTTGTGGTGACTGGAGACGATGGATTGAGGGAGGTGGAATAATAGAGGGGGTTGAGGCGACGACAGGGGAAGGAGGGGGAGGAGGAGGAGTAGGGGGGAGGGGTTAGTTGTTATGAGACAGAAATTTCGAGTGAAACATCGGAGGGAGGTTGGGGTGAAAGTGATAGAGAGAGAGAGAGAGAGAGAGAGACTGGGGAAGAGGAAAGGAGGATTGTTGTGGATTAGGGGGGTGCGGTGGGGGGGGTCTCACTTACGTTGTCGTAAGAAAGAAGTGTCGCCAGACTTTTAAAAAGAAAGAAAGAAAGAAAGAAAGAAAAAGATCCGCGCATGGACGTGAGTGGAAGGGTGAGGGTGGAGAAGGTGGTTGTGTGTGTGGACAGGTATATGTTGTTGTTGGGTTTCTTTTCCTTTTTCTACTTCTTTGTTTTTGTTCTCTTTGTTTGTTTGCTTTTGTGTCGTTTTTGTTGGGGTTTGTTTTTTTGTTTTGTTTTTTGTTGTTTTTTTGGGGGGGGGGTCTTTTTCGAGGGAGGGGGCGGGCAGGTTGCAGGGTAGCCTGTTTTCAGAGAACGAAAGTATTGCGTGCAGTTGTTGTCGTTGTTGTTGTTTTAATGGTGACACATATATATGATAGTCAGTCGTGTCCGACTATGACCATCAGAACAGCAGAGGAGGCAACTGCTTTTCCGACTATTTGGGTTAGAATTTGATTATAGTGGAGAGTGTCTTGCCCATGTTACATCCCCACTCTCTCGGCCAAGAGGGTTTTTAGGAGAGTCGGCGCTGGGATGGTTCCCAAAAGGCCAACTAGCCCACAAGGCTGCAGCACTAAGAGCCAGTGCAATTTTGCCTCCTAGTTTGAGAGTGAAAGTCCTTCGCAAAAGACTAAGCTGTAATTGATTTCCAATTGACTGGAGAAACCATTGACAATACAGCTCTCACTTTGCTGTTGGCCCAAATGTAAACTTATGTCAATCTGTGATATAAGCCGAGTGTTGGTGACACAACTTGGTGTATAAAAAAGAAAAAGCACTCCTCCTTTCGTGCGTCCTGGCTATCATTTATGACAGGGTTATATAACTTGCAATCCGAATGCGTGTACGAAGTCAGGCTGTTCTTTCGATAATTGTTTTTGTTTTTGTTTTTTTACCTTCTTTATTTCTTTTGTCTGTCCTTTTTTTTCGTGAAGCAAGAACGTCAGATTGTTATCAATCTTTCCGCGCTCGTGCGTGTTGTGTATGTACAAAAAGAGAGAGAGAGAGAGAGAGAGAGAGAGAGAGAGAGAGAGAAGCTTAGAAAATGCGGCCGAGTGTGTATGCATAAGATGAACAACAGTGGGAAAGAAAGGAGAAAGCGGATATGTGACACCACCCCCACGCATATAATTATGTACACACTATGATTTGTGTGTGTGTGTGTGTGTGTGTGTGTGATTAACAGTTCACACAAATGCAATTTTGTGTGTATACACAGAGAGAGAAAGAGAGAGATAGTGTGAGTGTGTGCGTGCGTTTAGCAGTTCACACAAATGCAATTTTGTGTGTATACAGAGAGAGAGAGAGTGTGTGTGTGTGTGTGTGTGTGCGTTTAGCAGTTCACACAAATGCAATTTTGTGTGTATACAGAGAGAGAGAGAGATAGTGTGTGTGTGTGTGTGTGTGTGTGTGTGTGTGTGTGTGTGTGTGCGTTTAACAGTTCACACAAATGCAATTTTGTGTGTATACACACAGAGAGAGAGAGGGAGGGAGAAAGACAGAAAGTGTGTGTGTGTGTGTGTGTGTGTGTGTGTGTGTGTGTGTGTGTGCATGACCTTACTCATGGGATGACTGTTTCTCTCTGCATGCGCGCAAGAGTATAAGAAAGAGCTTACTACCTAAACATTCGTCACTGCGTGAATGTTCAACTAGTTACGTGGGCGAGGAA
>NC_134900.1:27682136-27824636 GCF_041734735.1 Babylonia areolata
ACAGAGAAGTGGAAGTCAGAGAGACAGAGAGAGATGGACACACACACACACACACACACACACACACACACACACACACACACACACACACACACACATAACGTGTTTCTGTTTATCCTGCTTAAAGTGAGTTTGGTGTACATTTTCAAAGCTTGGATTCAAAATATCGTTTTACATGTTACTTTGGGATCGATATCGTGTTGCTTGTGTATTACTGGGACTGATGTCCTGCTGGGAAATCAGATCATGCTGGCCGGCTGCTGCATTATTCATCGCTCAGCTGATCACCAAATTATTCATTTCAGTGCATGAAAAAAAGTAACTAAGGATCATTCGGACCGTGAAACACTTGAAAACCTTATCACACACACACACACACACACACCACACCACCACACACACACACACACACACACATATATATATATATATATAGAGAGAGAGAGAGAGAGAGAGAGAATTATTAATTGTATATAATTAATAATCAATTAATAATTGTTAATATTGCCCAAAATTTCAAATGCGGATATCTCGGAACTGAGTTGATGCAGGTCTATTTATGTGGTATTTTTGGACTCGGGAGGTCAAAAACTATACAGAAAGATGTGCTACACACATTATCCCGACATGTCCATTTTTCGCCAATTTGACAGGCCGCAACCTGAAACAAATCTTCAACTTGAGGTTGCTATGTGAGAGGTACCATCAACACCAACAAGACCTCTACCATGTCTTCATTGATTTTAAGAAGGCATTTGACAGGGTCTGGCATGCAGCTTTGTGGGCTACCATGAATCTGTACAACATCAACGCCAACCTGATCAGACTGATACAGCACCTCTATGACAAAGCCACCAGCGCCGTCTACCTCAACAATAGCATCGGGGACTGGTTCAGAACCACAGTCGGAGTGAGACAAGGCTGTCTACTCTCCCCAACACTCTTCAACATCTTCTTAGAAAGAATAATGACTGACGCACTGGAAGAGCATGTAGGAACAGTCAGCATAGGCGGCAGAACAATCACAAACCTACGCTTTGCCGACGACATTGATGGACTGGCTGGAAAAGAAGAAGAACTGGCAAGCCTGGTCAAACATCTAGACAAAGCCTCCACATCGTATGGAATGCAAATCAGTGCGGAGAAAACCAAACTGATGACTAACAACACCAACGGCATCAGCATTGACATCAAAGTCAACGACGAAAAGCTTAAAACAGTCCACAGCTTCAAATATCTGGGAGCAATCGTGTCAGATGAAGGATCTAAACCAGAAGTACTCTCGAGAATTGCCCAAACAACAACGGCACTCAAGCTGAACACCATCTGGAACAACAAAAACATCGCTCTCAGCTCAAAAATCAGACTGATGCGTTCCCTGGTTATATCAATATTGCTCTACGCCTGCGAGACTTGGACCCTGACTGCAGACATCGAGAGAAGAATCCAAGCTGTCGAGATGAGATGCTTTCGTAGACTACTTGGCATCTCCTACAGAGACCACATCACTAACACGGAAGTGAAGAACAGAATCCAGCAAAGTATTGGACCCTACGAAGACCTTCTGTCCATAGTGAAAAAACGCAAACTTAGGTGGTATGGACACATCTCCCGATCATCTGGTCTTGCCAAAACGTTCCTGCAAGGCACCGTACAAGGAGGCAGAAGGAGAGGACGGCAGAAGAAGAGATGGGAAGACAACATCCGGGGGTGGACAGGCTTGACGCTCGGTGACGCCCTGAGGAAATCAGAAAACCGTGAAGAGTGGAGAGGGGTGGTGGCCAGGTCAGCAGCGGTGCCCCAACGGTCTGAACCCAGACTACGGGAGAGGTGAAGGTGAAGGTGAACCTGAAAAAATTGTGAAAATTTTTAAATGCCGATATCTGAGTTGATGAAAGTCTATTTGTGTGGTATTTTTGGACTCGGGAGGTCAAAAACTATACAGAAAGATGTGCTACACACATTATCCCGACATGTCCATTTTTCGCCAATTTGACAGGCCGCAACCTGAAAAAAATTGTGAAAATTTTTAAATGCCGATATCTCGGAACTGAGTTGAAGGTCTGTTTATGTGCTATTTTGGGACTCGGGAGGTCAGAAACTCTACAGAAAGTTGTGTTACACACATCATCCTTACGTATCCATTTTTCGTCAATTTCACAGGCCGGAACCTGAAAAAATAGTGCAAAATTTTAAATGCGGATATCTCCTGTAAAAGAATAGACATAAACACACAGTGAGAACAGATATATTAAATGAATAGATAAATAAATAAATAAATGAAAGACACGGTCTGCGGATTTAAGCAAGACAATAGCACTTGTTATACACTGGGACGACATTTTTAATCCGCATTGACAATAAAGTTTTAATCAAACTTTAATATCAATACACAACCAGTAGCCTAATATAAGTCGGCAGCAGTATATTGCGTCATTTAGGCCCACTTATCTATGATACGTGTATCACTAATAATTAAGTCATACAGCCCATCAGTGTAAGAAAGAAAAAAAACAACTCGTTCAAATTCGTTAAATGGTGAAATTTCTTTCAGTTCTCCGCATTCAATGGCAGAATGCCTTTCTCTCCGTCTCTGACTCCCTCTCTCTCCATTCAACTTGATTATAATTATTGTGAATAGCCTGAAAGAGAGAGAGAGAGAGAGATAGACGGGGGCGGCGGGGGGGACGAAAATACATGAAAATAGTAATCAACAGGTTATGTTCCACAGAGAGAGAGAGAGAGAGAGAGAGAGAGAGAGAGATTCAAGATTCAAAAACTATTACTCAAGGATAAAGATTTTAGGCATTGCCTAGTCTTCCAATCTGTCCTTGTGACAACAAAAACAGTAACGATAAGACACAACAATAATAACAATGGTAAATACTACCACTACCACTACCACCACCACTACTACTACTACAACTACTAATGATAATTATAATACTAATCAACGGACCATCATCATCATAAAAATATAATGAAAGGAACACAGTCACACACACACACCCACACAGCGAGAGAGAGAGAGAGAGAGAGAGAGAGAGAGAGAAAGCATCAGTGAATGTGCCCACTCGTCTGTGATGCACCCAGCCCCTTCCGTTTCCCTGTCCCCAAACGCCAATGCAGTCACTCTGACCCCAAGATTTTCCAGACCTGTCTTCCCAATGACGTCTTTCCCCACTTTACGTTTTCTTCACCTCAGTATGACGTTGTTGGGAGTGTTTGTTTTTTTTAAATGACGCGTGGAACTCAGGCGGAACTGCGTAGAGCTCGCCAAGGTGTGGTGGACATGCATGACCTTTCGGTCAAAAGCGTTTGCTGATCTAAATGCTGATCAGTCAGATTGCGTTGGCCGACAAGTGTCTGATGTATGACTGGCATCTTGACTTCGTTCTTCTCCTTTCAGTTTCCGACTGGTGTACATGGTGCCTGTTAACAAAGCGGCATCTTGTGACTGAGACAGAAAACACTGGGCACATTCTAAACGTTCATTAGAAGATCTGCCTAGCTCATCATGTAGACAGTGCTTCTTTGTTTTGAATATTTTTTTAGGAATATATCAGAATCAAGATGCCGGAATCAGGAATGGCTGACGAGGACAATAATGCAGTGGTCTCACTGGATCTAGAGTCCGAGAAAAATAATAATTTCAATTACGGTATGTATCAAAATGGGGAATACATCAACTGGGTCCGTCGGGTCAGCACGGTTGGTCCCTCCACAGTCAAAGAAGTGCCCCGGGCGTGGCTCAACAGAATGATTCCTTACACAGGTAAGTGCGCATCACTGCACGCAGCGGTTTTGCCTTTAAGCATTAGAATATCTACTAAAGTTTCTTCACACTCACGCACATAAAATCAAAATCCAAGGAATATATTCAACGACACTTCAGTTTCATGTTGGCAAAAACAGTCAAAGCAGGCTTCAGTGAATTTGTCCCCTCCCCTTATCTGTTTTCGGGTCCCGGGAGGCTGCTCCTCTTTCATTAGTTACTACGTGTGAGCTTTCACACGCGTGTCTTCAGTTAGTGATGGTTGTATTCTTTCCTCGCCTTTCAGACAGCTATACTCCGCAATCGGGGATGCGTGCATACTGGCCTGCTTTCATAACTATTGCCGAAACTTTATTTGGATTACGGGGACCATAATATGCGAATTTTACCATCAGCTGGGTTTGTGTATACATTATCATTGGCGAGAAATAAAGTACTGTATGGACAGGTCTGCAGATTATGTTAACCCTGAAAACTAAAAATAGCATGCTCCCTAAACACCGCTTGGCCCCGCTGAGATTACGAACCTTATGTGTGTGAAAACGAAGGACAGAACGAAGTTCTAAAACGATCTGGCTTTGAGGCTGTGTGGACGTAATCTTAGATAAAATGTAATATTCGGTTTAACACGCACGGGCTTTACTTTTCATAATGGATGAAAGACTTGTCAAGTATGTGTGTGTGTGGTGTAGTGTTTGTGTGTGCGTGCGTGCGTGCTTGCATGTCAGTGTGTATAGCTTATGTGTGTGTGTTGTTTTTTCTTACCCCCCATCCACCATCCCGGTTCACGTGCCAGTGCGCGTTATTTAGTTTTTGATGGATAGAGTTTATATATTATTATACCCACCCTGCACCATGCTGAAGCAAATTAACCGATGCAAAACTCATGTTGCAGATCACATGAAAAGCTCTGGATGGCAACGAGGGTTCACTAGACTATTTTTCATTGATGATCACGGAGTCTTCAGACCGCTGGTGAGTTTTCTGCTCATCCCACTCCTCTCTCCTCATTACAAAAAAGCACAACAGTAGCACATATATTTCACCAAGCATTATCTATACACTGACAATCATAATGGTTTATCAGCATTTTTTTTTTTTTTTTTTTAAGCCGTGTGAAGACCGACCGACATAAGTATCACCTGTCAACCAGCAACTTTCGTGAGGACAGAAATTGAAGATATAGCAGCTCTGAGTGTTTTTCCAACCAGAAAATGTATGAAAAATATGTTGGGATCAAAAACATAAAACAAAAGTGTGGAAAATAATTAAGAGTACTGATTTAAAACAAGAAACGAGAAAACAACAACAACACACACACACACACGTTGCTCATAAATTCATCACAGGCACGAGGAAAGAAAGATCCGCATAGTTAATCAGTCATTTGATATACATATTATAAGGTAGTTTTTTCACCACAAAGCCGTGATAAAGTCAAATCAAGGTATCTATCGGCAAAATAATGCAGAACATTCCAAAACTGTAGACTAACAAATCTTATCATGGACGCACTATGTACTGAGTGAGTGATGTAATGAGTGATAAAAGTCATGTTCAATCACACAAAGAGCTGCAGTATGTTTGATCCAGTCGACGACAGACCCCCAAAACTGTACAGACTGGCATGATAATCACACACACACACACACACGCGTGTATGTGTATGTATAACACACACACACACACACACACATATATATATATATATATATGTGTGTGTGTGTAATAATTATATATATATATATATATATATGTGTGTGTGTGTGTGTGTGTGTAATCACTAATTGTAATGAAGTGTGTACAATCATCACAACGTTATTTCAAATTTCTCAGTAACAGAGATTCTGTTGTTGTTGTGTTTAAATGTTTGCAATCAAAAGAAAAACAAGCGAAAACAAAAGAAAATATATTGTGGGAATGGGTAGAAGACGATGAGGGAGGGAGGGAGAGACAGACAGACGGGCACCAGTCCACGAGGACATTTTCAAACAGATAAAACAGATAATTTGACAACTCAATACTAAACGGAGAAGAAGAAAAGAAACATTATGTGTGTGACAGCACATCAGCCTTTGGTGGGTATGATAATACTATCTAGCATGCATGTTCGCATCACACACACACACACACACATAATCATGTGCACAGGATCTGCAGCGAGCCCAAGCAGGGGAGATGACTCACTTCAGACAGATCGATGGTCTCCCTTACAACGTGGGTGAAATCCTGCATCAGTTCACCACCCTTCCCCTCTCCCACATCCATCACTACGCCAACATGGGCATCTACCTCAATGAGCTCTACCTCAGGAAAAAGCTGGTGGACGCGTTGGTTCATGTTGGTGACCAGGTCAGAAAGGGTGTCAAGCGCCTGCCATGTGTGTCAGTGTGTGTGTGTGTGTGTGTGCGAGTGTCAGCCTGCGTGTGTGAGTGCTCTGTGTGTGTGCGAGTGTCAGCCTGTGTGTGTGTGTGCGAGTGCTCTGTCTGTGTGTGTGTTTGAAGCCTTAATGATGACGAAACGAATGAGGACTGAGCGCCTAAAGACAGGTAGTATGTTGTGCACTAATGACTCATTGTTTGTAAAGGGCTTGGAGTTTGTTATGTGACCGAGGATAGCATATATATATATATATATATATATGTATGTATGAATGTGTGTGTGTGTGCGTTTTGTTTCTGTTAACAAGATAAGGCAGGGTAAGAATTAGGTGCGTGACCATTTATTTATGTAATAGTTGTGGTCTTTTAAGAAAGAATTGCTACAAAGTTTTGTTTGTATTTTTACGGTTAGGCAGTTAAGTGCGTCAGTGTTGATTTAATTACGTATTTACTTCTTTTTTTTTTTTTTTTTTAAAGGCCATTACTTGATCAGAACAAAATCATGTTTTTTGTGTGTGTGTGGGGGGGGGGGGTTGTGTTTTTTGGGGGGGTTTTTTGGTCACAAGAACGATGGAATTTCACTTTATTTACATGATTTTATTATCTTAGTATTGCATCAGTGCTGAAATATGTTTGAACTTATTCATAATTCATAAGGGTGTTTGTATGTCAGAAAAGCCTTCATTTCTATATTCTATACCAACCAGTGCTATGTACAATAGACAATGGGCATTCATAATACGCAGAAAAGATAACATACGTACGTACACAAGTAATGACAAACACACCGACACACACACACGCACACACTTGCGAAGACTAAAATCTACACACGGCACACACACACACACACACACTGCGAAGACTGAAATGTACACACACACACACACACACACACACACACACACACACACACACACACACACACACACAAAGACTGAAGTCCCCATTTGCGCCAAATTGTTGACGAAGGTTTTTGCAGCACATCGGATGGTCCTGGCGTGTCACAGTGTGTACTTCGCAAGGGCTTTTCTGGCCAACAAGCATCAGAACCGCAAAATGGCTGAACTACGCCTGTGGCATGTAGACAACATTGCGTTCCGCGATATACTCCAGTGAGCAGGGGTAACCAGCGTGGAGAAGTAGAGAGACAGATAGAGAGAGAGAAAGATGGGAAAGAAGTTCGGGGAGAGAGAGAGAGAAAGAGAGAGAGAGAGAGATCGCATCCACGTATTAGGGAGAGAGGAAGATGGGAAAGAAGTTCGGGGAGAGAGAGAAAGAGAGAGAGAGATCGCATCCACGTATTAGGGAGAGAGGAAGATGGGAAAGAAGTTCGGAGAGAGAGAGAGAGATCGCATCCACGTATTAGGGAGAGGAAGATGGGAAAGAAGTTCGGAGAGAAAGAGAAAGGGAGAGAAAGAGAGAGAGAGAGAGAGAGAGAGAGAGAGAGAGATCGCATCCACGTATCAGGGAGAGAGGAAGATGGGAAAGAAGTTTGGAGAGAGAGAGAGAATGGCAATTTAGACCTTGAGTGGTGGTCTGGACGCTAGTCACTCGGATGAGACGATAAACCGAGGTCCCGTGTGCAGCATGCATTTAGCGCACGTAAAAGAACCCACGGCAACAAAACGGTTGTCCCTGGCAAAATCCTGAAGAAAAATCCACTTCGATAGGAAAAACAAATGAAACTGCACGCAGGAAAAAGTACGAAAAAAAAATGGGTGGCACTCTCGGTGTACCGATGCGCTCTCCCCCGGGAGAACAGCCCGAATTTCAATCAGAGAAATCTGTTGTGACAAAAAAACCAAAAAAAAGAAATACAAATAGAGAGGAGGGGGGGGGGGGGTAGCTCACGAACTGATACACACACAGACTCCTAAAAAAGTGTTTCATTACGTACGAGTGTTCACAACGCCACTGTATTTATGAATGTTGGGAGTTTAAAAGTCAGAAGACCTGATAAGTACACCGTTTTTGGAACACACACACACACACACACACACACACACACCAAAACAAACAAAAAAAACCGCGCCAACAAGAAACAGAATCATTAGCGAATTGATATGAAACGTGTGGTGGGAGTTAATAGTTACCCAGTATGGGTCAGGTCAGAGGCATAGCCCTTGCTGCTGGTACCATGTAACCCAGTACTACCTGCCGCATGTGAAGTCTCCCAACGACAGAGGCAGAGGAGGAAACCTTTCCCAACGGCTGTGAAGGCGGAAGAGGATGACCAAAGGGCAGGGAAGCTCTTATCCTTGGCTGGAAGTCCTCCTAGGAGACGGAACTCCGAAGAAAAAACCTGCACCTGCCGAGGCCGTTCTACACGTGGCAGTATCTGCACCTGTCGGACTGTGAGCGTCGGTAGGCGAGAGAGTGGGGAAGGGACTGCACAACTCCTCTTCACTAAAAAACAGTCACCTGTGCTGGTCAGGCAACCAGGCTAATGTCAGAACGATGAGCTAGCCCTTCAACACCCAGCTTTCCCAAGCCCTGCAGCGAGGGAGAAGTAACGGGGACAGGCAGAGGATGCTGCTGGCAGTTCCTAGTCACAACACTGCACACAGGCGGCTGTAGGGTGATGGTCGTCCGCCGTAGACTGGGGCAGATGCGGCGCCCTTATCCTCCCACAGTGTCAGAGCAGCCCTTTTTAGGGACAGCACTGCTCTCCCCACATGGGGAAGGGGAGATAAAAGGATCCCTAAACAAAGCCTGCCTCGCCTAGTACCTAGTAGGAAACCGCACCTACTTGAACATCCAACACTAGCGGTCGAAAACAACAGAAGAAAAGAACCAAGAGTCATGCTCTGACTCTGGGTGCCTGGAATGTTCGCACCCTTTAAGACAGAGACAACAGACCAGAAAGGCGCACAGCACTCATTGCTAGAATGTTTGATTGCTACCAGGTGGACATAGCAGCCCTGAGCGAAGCCAGGTTTGCCGGTGAAACCCAGCTGGAGGAAGCTGGAGGGGGCCACACCTTCCAGTGCATTGGGAAGCCAGATGGCACACCAAGAACCTCAGGCGTGAACTTTGCCATACAAACCAAACTTGCACGACAGCTTGACAGCTTTCCACTTGGGGTAAACGATAGGCTGATGACCCTGCGTCTGAAGCTGTCCGAGGATCGCTTCTCCACAGTCATCAGCTGCTATGCCCTGACGATGACCAACTCTGATGACGTCAAAGAAGCTTTCTACAAGGAGCTCAGCTGCACCATTTCAGCGGTAGACAGAAAGGACAGGCTGATCATCCTTGGAGATTTCAATACCCGCGTTGGCGTGGACTTCTCCTCGTGGCCAAAAGTCCTAGCTCCAACGGACTGCTTTTACTCTAGCTTTGCGTGCAGCGTGGACTGACCATCACCAACACCCTCTTCCAACAAGCGGACAAGTACAAGAACACATGGATGCAGCCCTGCTCCAAGCAGCTGCACATGCTGGACTATGTGATTGTCCGGCAGAGGGACATAGGTGATGTTTCCATTACACGCTGCATGAGAGGAGCAGTCTGTTGGTCGGACCATCGCCTGGTATGCAGCAAGATGAACATCAGACTTGCATGCAAGCTCCAACCAGCCAGGCAGAAACCCCCTAGGAAGCTGAACATCCACCGCCTCCCTATCACCAAGGATGTGCTGCAGCAGCAAATCCAAGCAGCTCTCCAAGAAATTCCTGCATCGATTGAGGTAGAAGAGGTATGGAGCACCTTTAGAGATGCTGTGTACACAGCAGCAGCTGACACACTCGGCTTTGTACAGAGGAGCCACATAGACTGGTTTTACGAGAACGACTCTGGAATCTCCAAGCTCCTGAACACACTGCATATACGGCATCAGGATGACATTTCCGATAAAGACTGCCAGAGGAAGAAGAATCAATTCTTGCACACCAAGCAACTCATACAGAAGAGGCTGCGTGAGATGAAGAATGCCTGGTGGGATAGAAAGTCCGAAGAGCTTCAGTCCGCTGCTGATGCTCACGACATGAAGATCTTCCATGATGGTCTCCGAGCTGTGTATGGGCCGAGAGTCACAGGATCAACCCCTGTCCGAGCCTCAGACCAGACCACCCTCCTGACAGACAAGAAAGATATCCTTGCCCGCTGGGCAGAGCACTTCAACACCCTCCTCAACAGGGACTCGTTCGTATCTGACGAGGAAATTGCAGCCCTCCCACAGCTACCAGTCAGTGACTCACTAGCTGCCCCTCCCACCAAGGTCGAGACCCAGAAGGCCCTGAAGCTGACAACGTCAGGAAAAGCACCAGGAGTGGATGGAATCCAGGCTGACATCTACAAGTATGGAGGCGAGGTGCTGACAGACAAGCTGACCACCCTGTTCCAGTCTATCTGGGACAGAGGGGAGGTCCCCCAGGATTTCAAGGATGCTTCAATTGTCCACATTTACAAACCGAAGGGAGACAAAACATCCTGCAATAGCCACCGTGGAATCTCTCTCCTCTTCATCACCGGCAAGATCTTTGCCCACATCATACTGAACAGTCTGGTTGACCATGTCTCCAACACAGTCATCCCTGATGCACAGTGTGGCTTCCGCTCAGGCAGGGGAACATGTGACATGGTGTTTGCCGTACGCCAGATGCAAGAGAAGTGCCGTGAGCAGAACAAGGAGCTCTACATGGTCTTTGTAGACCTAAGGCCTTTAACACGGTGAACCGCCGTGGTCTGTGGAAAATCCTCCTAAACTTCGGCTGCCCAGAGAGCCTAATCCAGCTGATTGCGTCATTCCACGATGGCATGCAGGCGAGAGTACAGGAAAATACTAACATGTCGGATCCGTTCCCTGTGGTAAATGGAGTGAAGCAGGGCTGCGTCCTGGCACCCACACTGTTCTCCATTCTCTTCTCTGCCATGCTGATTGACGCCTTCCAAGACTGTGACCGGGGCATCTACATTCAGTTTCGCACAGATGGCAAACTTTTCAACTTGCGGTGACTCCACGCCAGGTCCAGGGTATTTGAGGCACTATTGAGAGAGTTCCTCTTCGCTGATGACTGTGCACTTGCTGCACACACCCATGAGGACATGCAGTTCATTATGGACAGGCTCTCAACCTCCTGCAGGCACTTTGGACTCACCATCAGCCTCAGCAAGACCGAGTCCATGTACCAACCAACTAGCTTACAGAACGCCAGCGCCTCCCCCCCCCCCCCACCCCCCCAACAGACTCAACAACAGGCTGTGGAACAATAAAGGCATCAGGTTCAGCACCAAAATCAAATCCTACAGAGCTGTTGGACATGGACGACGTATCCCTGCAAGCGCTTCAAGGACACCTTGAAGACAAACCTCAAAGCCTGTGACATAGACATCACTTCCTGGGAAACTGATGCCCTTGACCGCTCTCGCTGGACGATGCAGTGCTCTAGTGGCATAAAGACATTTGAAAACAAGATATTGCTGGCCATTAAGGAGAAGTGTGAGCGAAAGAAGCAGAGCTCAACTTCTGGAGACGTTTTCCCTTGCAACACCTTTGGGAAGTGCTGTGCATCCAGAATCGGCCTCTTCTCCCATAATTATGAGGACACACACCGACAGATAAGCCTGCCTGCCTACTCATCCGTCGGTCCGACGGGAGACTCCATCAGTATGTACTTGGCATCCGAACGATATGACGAAAAAAACAACCAAAGAAACAAGAAAAACAACCAGGAAATAAAACAACACCCTGAACATTATAATACTGTTAAAAAAGAAAAAACAAAAACAAACAAAAAAAAAAAAACCAACTTGATGTATCTTCCTAAAGAAGACGTTAGGCGTTTTGCAGAATGGGAGGGAGACTAAGATCACGACGTGAAGTGTGGCCGTTTGATGAGCAGCTTCATATACACGGGGAGACTGTACGTGACCAACGACAACGTGGACGTCCTGATGCACGTGGCCCAAGAGCTGCAGCTGTCCGCCGTGCTCTTCAAGTGCCTGGACTTCCTGGGCCAAATGCCGCTCTGCAGGGTAACCCTCAGAAACATCAGTAATAATAACAACACCATCACCACCACCGCCAACAACAACAATAATGATAATGATTATAATTATAATGAGGGAGATTGATGCTCACACCTTCCAGGCAGGGAGCTTTTATAATGATGATAATAACAATGATTATAATGATGATAATAACAATGATGGAGTCTCCCGTCGGTCCGACGGATGAGTAGGCAGGCATGCTTATCTGTCAGTGTGTGTCCTCATATGGGAGAAGAGGCCGATTCTGGATGCGCAGCACTTCCCACAGGTGTTGCATGGGAAAAAGTCTCCAGAAGTTGAGCCCTGCTTCCTTCGCTCACGCTTCTCCTTAATGGCCAGCGTTCTCTTGTTTTCAAACGTCTTTATGCCACAAGAGCACAGCATCCTCCAGCGACAGCGGTCAAGGGCATCAGTTTCCCAGCGAAGCGATGTCTATGTTACAGGTTTTGAAGTTTGTCTTCAAGATGTCCTTGAAGCGCTTGCAGGGTCTTCCAAGTTCACGGTGGCCTTTCTTCAGCAGGCCATAAAGCATCTTCGGGATCCTACTGTCTGTCATGCAGACAACGTGTCCTGTCCAGCGTAGCTCACACTGGATCAGCAGGCTTCGATGCTGGGCAGGCCGCTCCTCTCTAGGACCTGGAGGTTGGAGACCCTGTCTTGCCACTTTATGCCGAGGATCTTTCGTCGGCATCTCTGGTGAAACTGCTCAAGTTGTTGAATGTGACGGCGATACGTCGTCTATGTTTCACAGCAGTACAACAAGGTGGTCAGCACAACAGCTCTGTAGGTTTTCATCTTGGTACTGAGCCTGATGCCTTTGTTGTTCCACAGCCTGTTGTTGAGTCTGCCAAAGGCGGAGCTGGCCTTGGCGATGCACAGCATCACTTCTGCATCAAGGGCTCCGTTGCTGCATAGGGTGCTGCCCAGGTAGCAAAACTTGTCGACTGACTTGATCTCTGTGTCATTGATCATGATTGCAGGTGGGGGGGGAGGCACTGGCGTTCTGTGAGCTAGCTGGTTGGTACATGGACTCAGTCTTGCTGAGGCTGATGGTGAGTCCAAAGGAGGTTGAGAACCTGTTTATAATGAACTGTATGTCCTCATGGGTGTGTGCAGCAAGCGCACAATCATCAGCGAAGAGGAACTCTCTCAATAGTGCCTCAAACACCCTGGACCTGGCGTGGAGTCGCTGCAAGTTGAAAAGTTTGCCATCTGTGCGAAACTGAATGTAGATGCCCCGGTCACAGTCTTGGATGGATAAATGGGATGTGGTACACAGTCGTTTTAAGAGCACTGTGTACATGGTTCGTGGAACGGATACCTTTGTATCCGCAGGTCTGTCTGTTGTAGCATTGTAGTCTTTCCTTCTTTGGGAAGCGAGTCTGCAGGGAAACGCAATACACAGAGAACCCCCTCACCACGGAGGACCATCATTGAAAACGATGTCATGAGGAATACAGTTCATAATGGACAAGTTCTCACCCTCCTGCAGGCGCTTTGGACTAACCATCAGCATCAGCAAGACCAAGTCCATGTACCAACCAGCTAGCCCACAGAACGCTAGTGCCTCCCCCCCACCTGCAATCAAGATCGATGACACAGAGATCAAGTCAATCGACAAGTTTTGCTACCTGGGCAGCACCCTATGCAGCAATGGAGCCCTTGATGCAGAAGTGATGCTGCGCATCGCCAAGGCCAGCTCCGCCTTTGGCAGACTCAACAACAGGCTGTGGAACAACAAAGGCATCAGGCTCAGCACCAAAATCAAATCCTACAGAACTGTTGTGCTGACCACCTTGTTGTACTGCTGTGAAACATGGACAACGTATCGCCGTCACATTCAACAACTTGAGCAGTTTCACCAGAGATGCCGACGAAAGATCTTCGGCATAAAGTGGCAAGATAGGGTCTCCTACCTCCAGGTCCTTGAGAGGAGCAGCCTGCCCAGCATCGAAAGCCTGCTGATTCAGTGTCAGCTACGCTGGACAGCACACGTTGTCCGCATGAAGCGCACCTTGAAGACAAACCTCAAAGCCTGTGACATAGACATCACTTCCTGGGAAACTGATGCCCTTGACCACTCTCGCTGGACGATGCTGTGCTCTAGTGGCATAAGGACGTTTGGAAACAAGAGAACGCTGGCCATTAAGGAGAAGCGTAAGCGAAGGAAGCATGGCTCAACTTCTGGAGACGTTTTCCCTTGCAAGACCTGTGGGAAGTGCTGCGCATCCAGAATCGGCCTCTTCTCCCATATGAGGACACACACTGACAGATAAGCATGCCTGCCTACTCATCCGTCGGACCGACGGGAGACTCCATCATCATTCCGTTGATCTGTTTCCTCGGGTTTTCGTTTCTGAAAGTCAGGTTTGTATGACTGGCGCAGTCTTAAAAGAACAGCATCAACGACAGTTGGGGATGAAAAGGCTCAGGCAGACAGTGAACGTTGCCGCAGAGCAGAGTAGAATCTGTCCCTGTAACGTCAGAGACTTCCAGTGCCCTGCGTGCTCACCACTCTGCAAATCCAGGCTTGGCCTGTGCAGCCACTCCTGTGTGCATACATAGCTACACAGTCGCGTCTTCCTTGAGACCACCGAGGGACAACCATTATTTTAACGGTGTGTGTGTGTGTGCGTTCGTGCGTGTGTCATTTAGTTGGTTGGTCCTGATATGGCCCTGTGCGGTCGACTGGACTGTAAGCAACAGTGTCAAAATCTAATGTCTTTCCTAGAACATCGACGTGATCGGACAGCCGACCACCCAGGCATTGGAGGATCAGGTCCGGAGACTTTTGAGCGCCCCTCTCAGTGATGCCTCCAACTCCCAAGCCTTCCTCAGGATGGGCATCGAGTCCGTGGAAATGGCATTGGGCCAGGACGACGTCATGGTGAGAGAGATTCAGATTCAGATGATTTATTCATTTATGGCCATAGCCCCATATGGCAGAGGGCGATAACAGAGTTTAACATGTGTTTCTGTAACTGCAAACACAAGCATAACCAGATACCACAACAATTAGGACACAAGTGTTTTTCTCTCAGTTGAAGTGCTCTAAATAATTACAAAGCTAGACTGCATACAGTTTCATTATCAGTTGATGACATCAATAAACATATTCTAATCAGACATGGATAATTATGTATGATATTTCTCCGGAATAGATTTAACACCATTGTCCGTGGTGCATCCGTAACTGCACGCTAGCAATTTCTAGCAGCCACAGATGAGAGCTCGGTGCTGGCGGAGACCAGTAGAGGAAGAAGAACCACTCCCGAAAGTGTGTGACAGCTCCCCCAACCCCCCATGCCCCCCTTCGCCCCCCTCTGCTGTAATACTTGACAAATCTGCATTCTCAAGGATGTTAGATAACATGTCGTTAAACTCCACTCTGATCAATAATAACAATAATAATAACAACGGCAACAACACTGTCATGATCATGGTTCAGATCTCCACGGAGATGGAAGTGTTGGACGCCGCCATGAAGTGGCTGGACTATGACCGGAGGGCCCGGAGGAAGTACCTGGAGCGCCTGATGCGGCAGGTGCGCTTCACGTGCATGACGGCCAGTGAGGTGATCCAGGCCTCCCAGTCCCACAGTCTGATGTGCACCTCGCCCTACTGCAGGAACAGGGTGATGGAGTCCATCTGGTGAGATACTGTCAGTTCAGTTCAGTTACTCAAGGAGGCGTCACTGCGTTCGGACAAATACACATGAGAAGTGCATGAAAGGGAAAGAAGTCGTGAGAACGGTATGAAAGTGTTGTGAAGATTTTGTTGTGGTTGTACTTTGTTGTAATGGTTACGTTTTGTTGTGACGAGAACGTGTGAAAGTGTTAGAATATTTTGTTGTGGTTGTGAGAACTGTATGAAAGATTTTTGTTTGTGGTGCTGAAGAGAATGGTTTCAAAGGATAAGTTTTGTTGTAGTTGTGACGTTTTTGTACAGTATGAACGGATTAAAGATTTTGTTGTGGTTGATAACGGTAGGAGAGGGTTAGAATATGTTGTGGTGGTGATACACAACGGTATGAAAGGGATGATAGATTTTTTTGTGCTGGTGATGAGAATGTTATGAAAGGGTTGGAAGATACTGTTGTAGTGATAATGGTATGAAAGGGTTGATGATTTTGTTGTGGCAGTGATAGTGGTATGAAAGGGTTGAAGATTTTGTTGTAGAAAAGCGTTGGAAGATAGTACTGTGGTGATGAGAACAGAGAACGGTACGAAAGGATTAGAAGATTTTTATTGTTGTTTTTTTGTTGGCTTTGTTTTTCACACCATACAGAAAAGATGCGCGTGCGTGTGTGTGTGTGCGCGCGAGTGTTTGACTGCGTGTATGTGTGTTTGTTTCAATTCCTATGTGGGCACGTGCATATACAATTACGTTTCTCTGAATGAAAACCCATCATTTCAATAACTCTCCATCCCCCACCCTCACAACACTACGCCCCATTCCCTGCCCTCAATCCTCTTAACGTCTTCTTCTCCCCTTAGGCTGCTGACCCTCCGAAGCTACCGGACCTACGACACTCTGGACTGTGACGTCCACAGACACCGCACGTTTCTGACGGACCCCTCGATTTGGACAGCGCAGCAAACGGACCCGGAGCAAATGAGTCCACAGCAAACGTCTCCGTTGGAATACGAAAACCTTCTGTTTGACAACACACCCCAGGAACCCCAACGCGATTACGATGCCGACGTTCAGAAAGAACAGAACAAACACGGCTTTGGTGCCAGTGCGTTGGGCGATGCGCCGGTGGACAATTTCATGGAGCAGTCTATTGGCCATCCCGTTCTGGTAAGGGGCGCATGACGCGTGAGGAGGTGGGGCCGGGGCTGGGTGGACGTGGAGGCGGGTGGGAGGGCTTGAGGGGGTGGGGGGCAGGAAGGTATGGTGAGTGCGTGTGTGGAAGAGTGTAAAATTCTGGACCGGTCTATGCCTCTTGGGCTGTTCGTTTCTGTCGCGCGTGTGTTCGTGTCTGTCAGGCTGTGTGGTCATTCCTTCACGCGAGACATTGTAATGTGCTCATGAGCGCGTGCACTGCATTACGTTGATGGCGTTAATATACATATACATTGTGATCATGGCTCTCTGTCTGTCTCATGACTGAAGTATGTGTCCATATTATATCACACTATGTGCGTGCGAGCGCGTGGGTATCCGTTTTGGTATATGACAACTTTTCCAAATTATAACTGCGGAAGCGTCCAGACTAATCCTCTATCTTGTACGGTTTTCCATTCCACTCTTAGTCGTTGAGGTTATCGTTATATACATACGTGTTTATGCCCTTTGATATACGTAGTGAATTTGTGTGTGAATAGAATAGAATACTTTTTATTGCCATAAAACCTTGAAGTTTATAAGACACAATGAAACATAAACATGAGCATATTAAGAAGAGAAACATCCTTGAACAAATTTCGCCAGCCTTGTCTGTATTTCTGTTAGAAGGATCAATTCACTAGGCTTTGCATTTGGACGACATATATTGATTAGGAATCTGTGTCTGTAAGTATTGTACTTTACACAATTGTCTAAAAGGTGAATCTCATCTTCTAAACTGTTACAAGTATCACACAGTCTTTGTTCTTTCGGTGTATTTTTATATCTTCCCTGTTCGATTTGTAAGTAATGGGCGCCGATTCGTAACATGGTCAGTGCTTTCCTGTGTTGTGTATTTGCTGTATTCTTTAAATACGGTTCAATTTTATAATTTGTCACAGCGTTCTTGTAAAATGCTAATTTAGATGAACTGTCATGTTTCTGTTTCCAAAATTTTATATATTCATTTTCAAGCTTCTTGGATACAGCATACTTTAATCTTTTAACACTAAAAGTGAACTGATTTTTCCAAACATGATCCAATCCAGTGCTAGTTAATACATTTCTTATGAAAAGTAGCCACTGAACATTTTCATTTGTTTGATGATACATGCAGTTATATGTTGTGTATACAAGTGAATTTTGAGGAAGCTCTAATATGTGTATCCAATAGCCAATAACTTGACATATTATTTTTAGGCTAATAGGAAATCTTCCTAATTCTCCTAACACGGGGAGAACCATTGCTCTTTTATGTACACCAAGTAACTGCTTACAAAACTTGACATGAAGTCTTTCAAGCGGAAATTTATTGAAAAGACAATTACTGAATAATTCGAATAAATTAAACGATACATTTCCTGCAACATCATATGGAACCAAACTCCTGCTCCATGTGTTGAAATAGGCGTTATCAAAGTATCATATAACTGACACATGATATCTATATTCATATCTGTATTACGAAATGTTCTGAGTAGCACATGTAGAGCCTTATTTGCTTGATTTTTAAGATGACCTTGTGCTCGACTTAAGTTGCCATTTCTGTGAAATATAACCCCTAAATATTTATATTCTTCTGCTGTTTCAATTATGTCCTCACCACATTTAAAATGTAGGGGTATTTTAGGGACAGTTTTTGAAAAAACGATTACTTTTGTCTTTTCTCTTTTCTCTATTCAACCATAAGCCCCATTGACTACAATAAGAGTGTAAAATGTTAAGCTTTTGTTGCAAGCCGTCCTTAGATAATGATAAAATAACTAAATCATCTGCATATAAAAGACATGGGATTCATGTAGATGAAGTATTGTGAATTGTTGGGGAGTTCATATCTGTGGCGATATCATTTATGAAAATACTGAATAGAGTTGGGCTGAGTGTATTTCCCTGATGTACCCCTTTTCGAATAATAAATTCTCTGCTGAAAATTTAATGATCTTGTGATTTTGCGTAGATTTTAGCGTTCGTATACATATTTTTCATGATATTAAAACATTTACCTTTTATTCCTATCCGGTGTAGCTTCAGCATCATTGCATCATGCCAAACACTGTCGAACGCTTTTTGAAAATCTACAAAACCACCATATAGTCGACTGTTTTTTCTTTTCATAATCTCATCTGCTAGCTTTTTTAAAACAAAGATTTGATCAGTGGTTCTATAGTTTTTTTTCGAAATCCGGCTTGTTCTTTGATCAAAACGTCGTTAGTCTACAGATATTCATTCATTCTTGTATTCAGGATTGTGCAGAATACTTTACCTTTGGGTTCATTGGGTTGCCGCTTTTATATAAAGGGATACTGATACCAGTTTTTCCAATTGTCTGGATACATACCTGTTGTATATATTATATTATATTATATTATATAGCTTTTGCATGACAGGTAACAGAACCGGAAGACTGCTTTTGATCATCTCATTTGTTATTGCGTCCCTTCTTGGCGATTTTTTGTTTTTTTTGACTTAGGCATGCCTTTCGTATTTCTTCTTCAGTAATTTCTTTATTGAAACTTAATGTATTACCATCATCTAACATTTCAGTGTTTTCAAGTTCATCTTGAACTTTTGTTTTTTGCTCGTCATTTATTTCCACGTCTTTTCCAATTAAATTTTCTAAATGATAAATCCATTTTGAAACATTTAATTGATATTTACATTCGTTCTGTTCACCAATTGTCTGTAAAGTTTTAATTGTTTTCCATGCTGACTTTGGATCTTTATTGAGCGCCTCGTTTAATTCACTAAGATTTTTATATGAATGTTTCTTTTGTTTTACCAGTCTGTTGTATATCTTGTGTTTAGCAAAATATTTTTGATGTAAAGACTGATTGAATGGCTGCCTATTTAACGCATTCAAAATTGATTTAATGTCTCTCCTGTGTTGATAACAGTCTCTGTCAAACCATTTTTTATTTCTTCGGCGTTTTTGCTTATGAAATCTACATTCTGTTCTTAGACTAAAATTCGCAGCTGACGTCATTATTTGTGTGAATTCATTAACGACGTCATTCACATCGATATCATTAACAATAGATTAACAGTTTGACTGCTCAGTTTGTTATATACATTATGTATTTGTTCCTGTATCCATGGTAAACCTAAAGCTTTGACATATGCTGCTGATGAATATTGATCCCAAATGTATTTTTTATCAGTATAGTTTTGTTTAAATGTATTTTTAAGTAAACTTCTGTCATGAGATTTATCTACTATATTTTGTTTTTGTCTCCATAATCCAGTCATAAATAATTTTAATTCTAGTTGGCAATGATCAGAAAATCTTTTAAGATGGTGAACTTTCATGTGTAATATTTCCTGACAAATTGCCTTAGAGCAAATAAAATAATCTACAACACTGCTACCATGCTGATTACAGCATGTGAAACGCCCATGAAGATCACCCAGTGTTCTTCCATTAAGAATGCACAGATCATTGTCAATGCACATTGATATCAATCTTCTGCCAGTTCTTTGTATCAAAGAGTCCATGGAATTTCTATCACACTCTGTGTCAAATGAATAAGTACGTGGTAAATTACATACATTGTTATCAGAATCCATCTTAATGTAATCAGTAACTTGCGCAATTCGTGCATTAAAATCACCACACAATATCACATTTCCTTTTAGTGTTAATTGTTCCACGCTGTCCTCTATCTTGTCCCATATGCTCGCGGTGTGGTCCCCACCAAATGACGATGTTTGTGGTGGGATATATACACATCCAATGTAAATTTCATTGTCATTGTTGGTACCAGGTATCATTAACCATACTAGATCACTGTTGCTATATGGTAGAATTTTGACGTATCTTCGGATATTTTCTTTGGTATGTACCGATATACCACCAGATGAACTTGTTGCTTTACTCCGTTTTTGTCGTACATAGTGAATTCCTGGTGAGAATTCTGGAAGATACATATGTGCACTTTCTTTATTCAGGTGCGTTTCTTGAAAAAAAAAAAAAAAAAAAAAAAAAATGTCATAATCTTTGAAATCCCGTGAAACATCGGGGTCAACAAATTTATTTATGTGAAGTCCGTCAATTGTCTCTTTATAACCCTTAAGGTTCCATGATAATATCTTTAAAGTTGTTTTTGGCATTAGACAATGGAAAAAAAAAAGAGAAAGAAAATAACCCAAAATATATAATACAGTTAATGCGCTTTAAGTCAATACAATATTGCCTGCAAGAGCCCTGATATGGCCTTCATGGTCGGCTGGGCTCTAAGCAATATTTTTAATTTAATTTAATCTACAATGTCAGCACTTCATCAGTAGATGTAATAGTTGCTTGTTGGCCTGTCATTGTTGTACCAGTTTTTCTCCAGTGTTGGTCCACTGCATGACGGCCACGACCATCTTCCCTGACGTCATAGTAGACAGAATTATCATATCGCCCTTGATTGTATCTTTGACTTGTGGCAGTGTTCATGTTTGACGAACATGGTAGACGATTATGTGTAGCGTGCTGTCGGGATCTTCTCGTCTGTCCAATGTAGGTGACGTTCTCTTCGTTGTTGCGATTGAAACCTCTGTTTGTCGTCTTGTATCCGTTGTAGAATCCAGCATTGTGGTTGTTGCTCCTGTCGTAGTTTCTTCTGCGGAATTCTCCCTCTCTTTGTTGTTGCTGGCGTGGTCTTTGGTACTGGCCTGTTGTTTTTCGAATATTGTTAATCGAGGAATATCGTTTCCTTCTAGGTCTTTCCCACAAAATAGCTTCCAAATGTCGACCAATGTTTCCTGCAAGGATACTGTCTCCTTTCCTGTTTGGGTGGATCTCGTCTTGGAGATGGCGAGTTGTCTGAAGGCTGTCGTGTCCCAGGAAGGACACGTTGTCAGCGTCGTGAAGTTTTGTGAAGGCCAGGGCGTTCATCAGCTCCACTTTGTGGTTGAGTTTATCTGACTTTGTTGCAGTTGTTTTGCTGATTATATTTTTTTGCTGTGGGGTGTTTTGTTCTGATTGTTGTGACCGCTGCAACAAGGTTGTTGCATGTTTTTTCAGCTGTCATATTTTTTAGGTCGTTGATACCAGAGTGAATAAGTATGGCGTCTGGGTGTTCTGAATCATGCATGGAGAAATTCAGTTGTTGACAATCTTCTTTTATCAATGTCCAGGCCATAAGAACGACCAAGTCTGTCTGCTTGCACTCAAATCTGGTAGGTTGGGAGGTTTGTACATGAAAAATGAATTTTTTTGTGACAGTCGAACATCGCAACGTGCGTTCTTCCGTTTCTTGTCCACAGAAGCAGTTTTTTTCTGTTTTCTATCATTTCATGGTTATCTTCATCACGGTACATCTGATCAATTGTTACTTCATCATTTTCATCATTCAGGTACTCACCGACATCATAGATTGTCGGGTTTTCATGTCCAGCAAGTCGCATTGCTTCAAGTGCTTCGGCCATAGTTTCATAACCTTTATATGCTGCTCTTGAGAACCCAGTAACTGATCTCTAAGCATCGTTCCAGTGTTTAAAATTTCCGCATTTTCTTCCGTTGCTGACGGCGTACAGTTTGTTCTTTTTCCGTTTTGTTGCCATTTGTCAATGGTTGGCTGACAATGTATGAGATTGCAGGTCGATTGTAATTAAAATGAAGCGATTTTCTTGTTTACAGCCATTTGTTAACCGGAAGTATACACACGTGTGTGTGTGTGTGTGTGTAGAACCAACAGCAGCAACCATCAGTCATATCAGTGCAGCAACAACCTTCAGCAATGCCAATGCAGCAACAACCTTCTCCAATGTCATTGCAGCAGCAACCTTCAGCCTTGTCAATGAAGCAACAACCTTCAGCCATGTCAATACTGAACCAACCTTCAGCCATATCAAAAGAACCTTCAGCCATGTCATTGCAACAACAACCTTCAGTCACATCAGTGCAGCAACAACCATCATCCATGGTGCAGCAACAACCTTCAGCCATGTCAATTCAGCAACAACCATCAGTCAGATCAATGCAGCAGCAACCGTCAGCCATGTCAATGCAGCAACAACCATCAGTCAGATCAATGCAGCAGCAACCGTCAGCCATGTCGCTGCAGCAACAACCATCAATCAGATCAATGCAGCAGCAACCGTCAGCCATGTCGATGCAGCAACAACCATCAGTCAGATCAATGCAGCAACAACCTTTAGGTACTTCAAAACAGCCATCAATCAGATCAATGCAGCAGCAACCGTCAGCCATGTCAATGCAGCAACAACCATCAGTCAGATCAATGCTGCAGCAACCGTCAGCCATGTCGATGCAGCAACAACCATCAGTCAGATCAATGCAGCAACAACCTTTAGGTACATCAAAACAGCCATCAATCAGATCAATGCAGCAGCAACCGTCAGCCATGTCGATGCAGCAACAACCATCAGTCAGATCATTGCAGCAGCAACCGTCAGCCATGTCGATGCAGCAACAACCATCAGTCAGATCAATGCAGCAACAACCTTTAGTTACATCAAAACAGCCATCAATCAGATCAATGCAGCAGCAACCGTCAGCCATGTCGATGCAGCAACAACCATCAGTCAGATCAATGCAGCAGACACCGTCAGTCATGTCAAAGCAACCATCAGTCAGATCAGTGCAGCAGCAACCGTCAGTCATGTCAAAACAACCATCAGTCAGATCAATGCAGCAACAACCATCAGTCAGATCAATGCATCAACAACCATCAGTCATGTCAAAACAACCATCAGTCAGATCAATGCAGCAACAACTATCAGTCAGGTCATTGCAGCAGCAACCGTCAGTCATGTCAAAACAACCATCAGTCAGATCATTGCAGCAACAACCATCAGTCAGATCAATGCAGCAGAAACCGTCAGTCATGTCAAAACAACCATCAGTCAGATCATTGCAGCAACAACCATCAGTCAGATCAATGCAGCAGCAACCATCAGTCATGTCAAAACAACCATCAGTCAGATCAATGCAGCAACAACCCTCAGTCTCGTCGATGCTGCAACAATCATCAGTCAGTTTAATGCCGCAATACCCGGTTGGTATAGCCCGATCTGAAGTGGGCAAAAAGATATCGCGTTTATCAATTGCAGAAAGCATGTTATCATCACCGTCTCTTCTACCAGCGCAGCAGCAACTTTCAACCATAATGCAGCAACAACCTTCAGCCATGTCAATGCAGCAACAACCATCAACCATGTCACTGCAGCAACCACCATCAGCCATGTCAGTTCAGCAACAACCATCAGTCAGATCAATGCAGCAACAACCTTCAGCCATGTCCTTGCAGCAACAACCTTCAGCCATGTCAATGCAGCAGCAGCCATACAAGGGTTTAACGTTGCACAAAAGCATATCGGCACCGATGGAACAGGATACGCTTAGGTCAATCCAGGAAAACATCTCGGCACCACCATCTATGCAATACATTCCCAGTGTATTGGCAGATCAGCCAGAGCAACAGCAATCACAAGATCAGCCAGAGCAACAGCAATCACAACATTCTATGGCGAACATGAGAGTGAATAGGGGACTGACAGTAACTTTCAAGACACACTCAGATCGGTCACCAGGATCCACGCAGCCGCCGTCGCGACAGTCGGAGCTGAATGTGCGTCTGTCATCATCGATGTCACGAACTGGCACGTCACAAACGGGGGAGATGTCGTCAGCGAGACAGTCACTCTCCAGCAAGATCTCTACACCGCAAGTCCGGACAACATCAGGATCGTCACCAGAGCCGGAGCAGCAGCAACTATCTCCCACGTCACGAGAGGACGAGACGACGTCACCAAGAGAGGTGCCCTTCTTCAGGGTGTGCAAATCACACTTTAACGACGATGACGTTGAGGGTGAGCATGTGTGGGCATGGATGCGCATGTGTGTTTACTTTCTGATAAGTTTTACAAACAACACACTATTCGCATCGCAAGAGCACCATTGTCAGCAAAGTGTGTGTGTGTGTGTGTGTGTGTGCGTGTGTGTGTTTGTGTTTCAAGCTTGGACTTCTGATACAGTGTTTACCAGTGATCAGGGTTCAAGGCCCCCTTTTAGCATGGTGATGTGTCCTTGGGAAAAGTTCTTTACTCCGATTTTCCTCACCCCAGCCGCGTATGAATGGGTACCTGACTTTCGGTGGGGAAAATTAAAGGAGAGAGAAGAGGACTGGGCTCAACCTTCCTAAGCCGAGCCCCAGACACAGTGAACATGATTTCACTCTCCCAATGACCATGAAAGGCTATGGAACCTTGGTTGGTGGTGAATAAAGGGAGAGGTGGGGTAGGTGGTTGGTACAGGGATAGGTGCGGGCAGTATCTGCACCTGTGGGACTGTGAGCGTCGGTAGGCGAGAGAGTGGGGAAGGGACTGCACAACTCTTCCTCCATAAAAAAAAAATCACCTGTGCTGGTCAGGCAACCAGGCTAATGTCGGAACGACGAGCTAGCCTTCAACACCCAGCTTTACCAAGCCCTGCAGCGATGGAGAAGTGGTAACAGGGACAGGCAGAGGATGCTGCTGGCAGTTCCTAGTCACGCCTCTGCACACAGGCAGCTGTGGGGTGATGGTTGTCCACTGTAGACTGGGGCGGATACTGCGCCTGTATCCTCCCACAGTGTCAGAGCAGCCCTTTTTAGGGACAGCACTGCTCTCCCTACATGGGGAAGGGGAGATAAAAGGATCCCTGAACAAAGCCTGCCTCGCCTAGTACCTAGTAGGAAACCACACCTACTTGGACATCCAACACTAGTGGTCGAAAACAACAGAAGAAAAGAACCAGGAGTCATGCCCTGACTCTGGGTGCCTGGAATGTTTGCACCCTTTTAAACAGAGACGACAGACCAGAAAGACGAACAGTGCTCATTGCTAGAATGCTTGATCGCTACCAGGTGGACATAGCAGCCCTGAGCGAAACCAGGTTTGCCGGTGAAACCCAGCTGGAGGAAGTTGGAGGGGGCTACGCCTTCTAGTGCATTGGGAAGCCAGATGGCACCCCAAGAACCTCAGGCGTGGGCTTTGCCATACGAACCAAACTTGCACGATAGCTTGACAGCCTTCCACGTGGGATAAACGAGAGGCTGATGACCCTGCGTCTGAAGCTATCCAAGGATCGCTTCGCCACAGTCATCAGCTGCTATGCCCCAACGATGACCAACCCTGATGACATCAAAGAAGCTTTCTACAAGGAGCTCTACCGCACCATTTCAGCGGTAGACAGAAAGGACAGGCTGATCATCCTTGGGGATTTCAATGTCCGCATCGGCATGGACTTTACCTCGAGGCCAAAAGTCCTAGGACAGCACAGCACTGGCAAGTGCAACTCAAACGAACTACTTTTGCTCTCGCTCTGCGCGCAGCATGGACTGACCATCACCATAACCCTCTTCCAACAAGCGGACAAGTACAAGAACACATGAATGCACCCCCCACTCCAAGCAATGGCACATGCTGGACTATGTGATTGTCCGGCAGAGGGACAGAGGTGATGTTTCCATTACACGCTGCATGAGAGGAGCAGTCTGTTGGTCGGACCATCGCCTGGTACACACGCAAGCTCCAACCAGCCAGGCAGAAACCCCCTAGGAAGCTGAACATCCACCACCTCCCTATCACCAAGGATGTGCTGCAGCAGCAAATCATCTACTGATGTAGAAGAGGTATGGAGCACCTTTAGAGATGCTGTGTACACAGCAGCAGCTCACACACTCGGCTTTATACAGATGAGCCACAAAGACTGGTTTGACAATAACGACTCTGGAATCTCCAAGCTCCTGAACACACTGCATATACGGCATCAGGATGACATTTCCGATAAAGACTGCCAGAGGAAGGAGAATCAGTTCTTGCAAACCAAGCAACTCATACAGAAGAGGCTGCGTGAGATGAAAAACACCTGGTGGGAGAGAAAGTCCGAAGACCTTCAGTCCGCTGCTGATGCTCACGACATGAAGACCTTCCATGATGGTCTCCAAGCTGTGTATGGGCCGAGAGTCACAGGATCAACCCCTGTCTGAGCCTTTGACGAGGAAAATACTGACATGTCGGATCCGTTCCCTGTGGAAAATGGATTGAAGCAGGGTTGCGTCCTGGCACCCACACTGTTCATTCTCTTCTCTGCCATGCTGATTGACGCCTTCCAAGACTGTGACCGGGGCATCTACATTCAATTTCGCACAGATGGCAAACTTTTCAACTTGCGGTGACCCCACGCCAGGACCAGGGTGTTTGAGGCACTGTTGAGAGAGTTCCTCTTCGCTGATGACTGTGCGCTTGCTGCACACATCCACGAGGACATGCAGTTCATTATGGACAGGTTCTTAACCTCCTACAGTCGCTTTGGACTCACCATCAGGCTCACCAAGACCATGTCCATGTACCAACCAGCTAGCTCACAGAACGCCAGTGTCTCCCCCCCACCTGCAATCAAGATCGATGATACAGAGAGATCAAGTCAGTCGACAAGTTTTGCTACCTGGGCAGCACACTATGCAGCAACGGAGCCCTTGATACAGAAGTGACGCTGCGCATCGCTAAGGCCAGCTCTGCCTTTGGCAGACTCAACAACAGGCTGTGGAACAACAAAGGCATCAGGCTCAGCACCAAAATCAAAACCTACAGGGAGCTATTGTGCTGACCACCTTGTTGTACTGCTGTGAAACATGGACGACATATCGCCGTCACATTCAACAGCTTGAGCAGTTTCACCAGAGATGCCGACGAAAGATCCTCGGCATAAAGTGGCAAGACAGGGTCTGCAACCTCCAGGTCCTAGAGAGGAGCGGCCTGCCCAGCATCGAAAGCCTGCTGATCCAGTGCCAGCGACGCTGGACAGGACACGTTGTCCGCATGACAGACAGCAGGATCCCGAAGATCCCTTTGTATGGCCAGCTGAAGGAAGGCCACCATGAACTTGGAAGACCCTGCAAGCGCTTCAAGGACACCTTGAAGACAAACCTCAAAGCCTGTGAGAAATCTCTTCCTGGGAAACTGATGCCCTTGACCGCTCTCGCTGGAGGATGATGTGCTCTAGTGGCATAAAGACATTTGAAAACAAGAGAACGCTGGCCATTAAGGAGAAGCGTGAGCGAAGGAAGCAGGGCTCAGCTTCTGGAGACAAATAAGCCTGCCTGCCTACTCATCCGTCGGTCCGACGGGAGACTCCATCGGTGTAGACCCTATTTTGGGCGGAGATTGGGTGTGTGTTTTGGGTTGTTTTTTTTAAGCACTCCAGTGCTTATCTATCACCCTCGAAAATAAAGAATTTCTCATTTCTTGTCTTCTCTCTTCTCTCGATCTGCATGGCCAGTGACATAAGTTATAAAGTGTGTGTGTGTGTTTGTCTTAGTCTCTCTCTCTCTCTCTCTCTCTGAACATGGCCAATGACATTGTCTCTTCATCTCTCTCCCTCGTTCACCCCGCCTCTCTCTCTCTCTCTCTCCACACCCACCCCCCCCCCCCATGCGCCCCCCCCCCCCCCGCCCCCCCTCGTCTCTCTCTGTGGTTGGTCCCGCCAGGCAAAGTGACGGAGGTGACGGTGGGCTTCAAAATGGCCCAGCCTTCTCCTGAAGGTCCACCGAAGGACTCTCCTAAAAGTCCTCAAGATCAAAGCAACAGACGTAAGCGGTCTCGGTCTCGCAGCGGAGACAGCCTCTCCGCTTCGGGCGGGTCGGCGGACTCCGGGGATCGAGAGAGGAGGACCGCCGCCGGAGAAGTTGACGGCTCCGGGGGGGGAGACGTGCTGGCCATCGGAGGCTACGTTGAAGATGACAGCGAGGAAGGTTGGCTGGGGGCGTTTTTCTGGTGGTGTGTGTGTGGGGGGGGGGGGGGGGGGGTGTTGTGGTGGGTGGGTGTTGTGTTGTGTTGTGTTGTGTGTGTGTGTGTGTGTGTGTGTGTGTTGTCTGTGGAATGTCTCTGTGTCTGAGATTTGTGTGTGTTCATTTCTTAACTAGTCTATCCACAATTGTGCTTTTAGACGTGTGTGTGTGCGCGCGTGTATGAGTATGTGTTTGCGCGTGTATATGTTTACATACATACATGATTATATACATATTTACATACACATATATTTTTTTTTATATATGTATACACATACACATTCATATAAATATATATAAATGTGTGTGTGTTGGCAGGCTGTAGCTATAGTCATAAACTGGATATGGATCAAATGGCATGGGACAGCGTGTCCCAGATGCCCAAAACACGACTCAACTTCGCCGCGGCTTTCCTCACTGGCAAACTTTACGTCACAGGTCACAAACTTGTGTGTTTTTCCTCTGTGTATGTGTGTGTGCATGTACGAGCGCGCGTTTGTGTGTGTGTGTGTGTGAGGGAGGAGGGGAGAGGGGGGAGGGTGGTGTGAGGTGTGGTTCAGGGGAGAGGGGGGATAAGTGGAGAGGTAAATGTGTGTCTGTGTGCATGTACAAGCACGCGTGTGTTCGTTCTTTAGTTTAGCGTCTTTTCACTATCAGTGATATTAGACGTAAAAAAAAAATAAAAAAACATATAAAAAAAAAGGGAGGGGGGGGGAGAGGAAAACAGAAAAAAGGTAAACTAGAAAACTACCGTAAAATGTATAACTAACATGCAATTACATTTAACAGTAACAATTCAATAATAATAATGATAATAATCAGAAACCATTAACACAATTCTGAAGTGCATTAAAGGAATGGAGAAATAGGGCTATGAACTAATACCTGTGAAAGTTCGACCATAAGAACCTCGTCAGAAAAATAACTTTACAAAAATCATCTGCAGAATTATTATTCTCTTTGAAATACTTGGGCAAGAAGGTACGTAACTGCTGGCAGTGAAACAAACAGTGATGCAAGCTGAACTGCTTACCACAGATGCATGTAACTGAGGTCAGTTTTTGTTGGGTGCCTTCTCATGTGCGCGTGTGTGTTGTGCGTGTGTGTTGTGTGTGTGCGCGCGCGTGTGCCTGCTCACGTACTTTATATGTATGCATGCAATTTTCCCGTACACTTGCTTGTTAACATACGTGTGTGAATGCGTGCGGGCAAGCTGTCTCATGATGCTGATGATTTCTGCTAGCGATATATGTACATGCGTTCGTGTTTGTGTATATATAATTGTGTGTTTACAGGGGGTTTTGATCCACAATCTAGCGGTCGCAAGGGGCGAGCGACAAAAAGCACGTATCGGTACGATCCCAACAGTGAGAGGTATGCACATTTCCCCGTTTGTTAAATTCTATTTGTTTACTCCCACATCTCGGTATATTTCTATCCTTTTCGTCTTCTTTCTATCAATCTGTCTGTCAGTCTGTATGTATGTGTGTGTACGTGTGGAGGGGTGAGCGAGGCCATCTTACCTCATAACTGGTTTCTGTGGGAATCGTTCAGCATGCGATGGCTTCTCTTATAAAGTATCTGAGCGGTTACAGTCGTGGAAAAGACGGATATTGATTAAAAGTTCGACAAATACAAATATCAGTTATAGAACTGTTTGGAGATGTATGAAATTCTGACCCGATGTGGCCAGGACTACCCAGCTGTGCGTTCACAGGCCAGCACAACTTTTTTTTTATTCAATAAATATATGAAAAGGTGTTTTCGAAGATGAGCAAAAAATGTAACTTGGATCAACTTATTCCGTTTAGACACTCTTCTAATTATTCATTGCAGCAGAACATCGGTTTTTGTGTAGAGTTTTAGTTATGGTTTGCCCAAGCCGGACAGTCGTGGCAAAGACCGGAAAAATACAGAACCTGAAATGGCGAAACAATGCAAGCGATCGATGTCAGCTTCTTCAGGTGGAATTCTTCCCATTTCCAACACACAACGTTCGGTTCGATAAACACTCGTTTGCGATAATTATCAAAAATATTATTTCGATCGATATGATTGTCGGTAACACCTTCCTTCGCAAAGAAGGCTTTGCCTCTCAAGTTGATTTATAAAGTAGGCAACCGAGATGCTCAAATTGCTTCCTCGGGTATAACTATTTCAATATGCATTGTATTTTACTACCAGTTGTTACCTTTCTCATCGTTAATACATGGTTTGACTCAGTCTTATGGTTTCTACTATATTCCCAGTATCTTTGTCCTTTCCAGTACCTAGTTTAACCCAGTCTTGCGTTACATCATCCGTTATTTTACTCGCCTCTGTAACATCGTTTAACCCAACCTTATGCCTTGCAATATATTAGCCATGATCTTTCATGTCTCTAATACATAGTTTAACCCAATCGTATGTCTTGTGTTACATTATCCGTTATATTTCTCGAGTCGAATACATGGCTGACCCAATCTTATGCCTTTTATTGTTTTACCCATAATCTTCCTCGTCCCAAATACATAGTTTATCGCAATCCTATGCCTTGCATCATATTATCCATTGTCTTTATCGTCTCCTATGTACATGGTAGAACTCAGTCTTACCCTAGCAATACAGACACAGTGGCAAAGTCGGTTAGGCTTGGGCTTCTGATCTGGTGTTCACCAGTGCTCAGGATTCAAGGCCCCGTTTCAGCATATCGTTGTGTCCTTGGAAAAGGCACTTTACTCTGATTTTCCTCACACCACCCTACCTCACCGGTTCGGGAAGGTTAAAACAGGCGGAAGGAGAGGATTGGACTTCGTCTTCCTATGCCGATCCCTAGACACAGTGCATACAAATTCATTGCCACGATGGCCGTTAAACACTATGGGTCCTTTAACTTTCTCAGCCTTAGCTAAACTTGTCAGACTTCAGCTCAGACTCATCACAACTTGTCTTGGCACGTGCATGAGCCTCAACTAACTGTAGCAATCGATCCTGGCCATGGCAAAGAAAACTTAGACAAACAGGCTTACCTGAGCTTGACCGGTGACCCTGGCTAAGGTTGTGTGGTGGTGGTGCAGGTGGGACCGTGCCAGTGAAATGCACTGTGCCCGAGCCTTCCATACAGTCTGCGTTGTCGGGGGTCGTCTCTACGCCATAGGGGGACAGGACGAAGAGGAAGAGTGAGTGCTTGTGCTAAGGATGATGGTGATGATGACGATGGTGATGATGATGATTTAGACAAAACTTCAGTCATCTACAGTAATGGGTGCATATTTTTCCCTTCCAAATATATCGAATGCATTAATCAATGAAAAGCTCGAGGCTCTTTACTGGCTTCAAACAGAAGACCAGCTGATATGGCCATTATAATTGATTGTGAGTGCAGTGTCAAATGCGCTTTATATTTTGTACTGGTTATATGAATAATGTAACATTTTCATATACCACTCACGGGGGTTTCCTGGAAAACACACACACACACACACACACAAATAAAATAAATAAATTTTTTTAAAAATTTAAAAAACGTCTAGTATTGTCTTGTCAAGCAACACAACAATAAGGTGTGGAGCAGAACAAAAGAATTGCTTGCAAGCATGTCACGTAGCTGCTGCTGCTGCTGTTGTTGATTATGACAGACCTAACTGGTGAAGTTGGTGACTGCTCTATGTATTCGTAACGTCTTTCAAAGCCTAAACCAACCCACGGACTTAAACCCGCCACATCCCCTCACATACAGGGTACTGAATACAGCGGAGGTGTACAGCCCCAAGAAGAACGTTTGGGAGCCGGTGAGCAGCATGTCTGAGTGCCGGGTAGGGGCGTGTTCGGCACCCCTGAATGGGCGGGTGGCGGTGGTCGGGGGGTACGGGTCGGACAGTCCGGAGGGACCTTGCCCTGTGCTGCTCTCCACCGAGTGGTTCGATCCTGCCTCCAAAAAGTAAGCGTTTGTGTGTGTGTGTGTTTGTCTTTGTGTGTGTGTGATTGTGTGTGAATGCGCGTGTGCTTGTGTATGCGTGACTATGTGTGTCTTTGTGTTTGAGAGAGACTGTACAGCCTCTCTCTGTCTCTGTCTGTCTCTTAGTCTTTCTTTGTAACCGTTTGTTTTTATTGTATAAACTTTAAGAGCTCATGCGCGCGCGCACAAACACACACACGCGCGCGCGCGCGCGCGCGTATGTGTACGCGTCAATAAAAAGAAAAGACGTTAAACTGAAGAACGGACGCATTCAAACAAAAGCGCACACGTCTAGACATCCACTCCCATACCTACACAGTTGAGCCCGTGCACAAACTGTACAAGACACACTACATGATATATTGCTTTGTCCTGAATATGTTCGCCTTTAACAACCACCTCTTTTCCTCCTTTATACACATGCACACACCTCACACAAGTAAACACACACACACACACAGGCTGCCTCTTAGTAGACCTTCACAAAAGACTACGCTGAAAGTGATTTCCCATTGCACTGGAGAAACCATTGATAATACAGCTCTCACTTCGCTGTTGGCACAAACAGCAAATCCTTGCCTTGTTTTCTTACATTGAACATTGTTTTTGGTGGTGGTTGGGTTTTTTGTTTGTTTGTTTTTGTTTGTTTGTTGTTGTTGTTTTGGGGGGGTTGTTTGTTTGGGGCATTGAGTAAGAGAGTGAGGGAGAGGGGGAGGGGTTGGAGTAAGAATAACTATTTCGATTTTTCTCTTCTGTTTTTCTCATGACCTTTTTGCTGATATTACGTGTATGATTGTGATTATTGTACATGTGTTTTGATTCAAGTCAGCATTCAAGCACGTTATGTCTTTTATATGTATGACAGTCAGTCGTTTTCGACCATGACCAGCAGAACAGCACAAGAGGTAACTGCTGTTCCGACTACCTGGGCTAGAATTTGATTATAGTGGAGAGTGTCTTGCCCAAGTTACATCCCCGCTCTCTCGGCCAAGAGGGTTTTGGGACAGTCTACGTTGGGATGGTTCCCAAAGGCCAGGTAGCCCCCAAGGCTGCATCACTAAGAGTCAGTGCAATTTTGCCTCTTAGTAGACCTTCACAAAAGACTACGCTGAAAGTGATTTCCCATTGCACTGGAGAAACCATTGATAATACAGCTCTCACTTCGCTGTTGGCCCAACTGTAAACTTATGTCAGTCTGTGATATATGCTCATACATACTGGCCAAATAGTTCTCTCTCTCTCTCTCTCTCACACACACACACACACACACACACACACACACACAACTGACTATATTTTTTCCTTCTGAAAGATGGCAGCCAGGCAGCAACCTTCGCGTACCACGGGCCCAGGGAAACCTGGTGGCTGTGGGTTCGAAGCTCTACCTGTTGGGAGGTGTGACACGCAACGTGTGCACCGGGCTACTGTGCAGCATGCGTGACGTGGACAGGTAATGAGGTGTCAATAAACCAATTAATTAACAAACTAAATGAAATACAAGCAAATAAACGACCACACGTTTCCACGAACGAACTATGGTATGTTTACATATGTTCGTGCCTAAAATCAACCTGTCTCTCGAACTAGTGGGAGGTAGACTAAAAAAAATCTTGGTAAAAGTCGACTTACTTTGGATAAAAGAGGCGACGTGTCGAGCCACAAGCTCTTCTTCAGGTAAATGAAATGAGTGAGTGACAGACAGAAAGGTACAGACAGAGAGGGAGAGAGAGTAAAGTTCAGGAAAGGAAAGTGATGAGAAGTCACAGGAAAGGACACAAAGCAGGGTGATCAGAACTGTCAGTGTGAATGTATGAGGGAAAGAAAGGGTTCTGAAAGGGAAGGGTGAGGGAAGATGGGCAGGGGGTGAGAGGGCAGGAGTGCGGGAAGGGGGTGGAAGAGACTGTTAGTGTTAGGGACATATTAACAAGGAAGTAAAATAATAAGTGAAAAAAAAATTAAACATATAAAATAAATGATAATGATAATAATTAAATAAATAAATAGATAAAAGTATTTAATATATATATACATACACACACACACACACACACACACAATAGCGTAACTGTCTCTCGAACTAGTTATCGAACAAAGTAACGAACCAACAACCAAACAGCCAACTCTGACGGCACGCAAGATAATGTGCCAGATGACTGTCAGCATCTTCAGAGTCATTCAGGGAAGATGTTGGTCAAGCACTGTTCACTGAATCAACTTCACGTCATACTCGGACCGGAAAGTTCATTTAAGAATTCACAATAATCTATGAGTAGCGTTTCTCATTCTTGAACAGCGTTTCATGAAATACGCATTATTTCACATTTCTATTTTAATGCGCGATAAATCAAGCCGGTGTGTTTTATAATTATTAGTCATGTTTGTTTGGTGTGGTGTTGTATTTTTTATTCAGCTTAATGGTTTACTTTTTTTTTTTTTTTTTACTTCCTAGTTCAACCTATATTATGTTGCTTTGGACGTGACTGTGAGCTGAGAGATTGTGTGGTGTGAGTGACGAACCTTTGGATGCACAAGTTTCAGTCGGATGAATAAAGACGTATTGTATCGTATTGTATTGTACCGCGTCGCGGTCCGTTGCGTTGCGCTGCGTTGCCTTGTATCATATTGTATTTTATTACTCTTTTTTTATCACAACAGGTTTGTCTGTGTAAAATTCTGGCTGCCTTTCCCCGGGGAGAGCACGGTGCCACATTGCAGCGCCACCCTATAATTTTTTCCCCTTTGTTTTCTGCCTGAAAGTGGGTTTTTCTTCAGAATTTTGCCACCTTTTTATTGTCGTGGATTCTTTCACGTGCACGAGACCTCTGTTCATCGTCCATTCCGAATGACTAGCACCAAGACCACCACTCAAGGTCTACTGGAGGGGAAGTAAAAAAAAAATTTTTTTTTTTAAACCGTCGCTCTATGTGGATGATGGATGGCCTTGTGGTGACACATCCGCGTAACTGGTCGCCTGAACGATAGTTTTTTCCCGATGAGACGATAAACTAAAAGCCAGCGTGTAAGCATGCCCTTGGGACACGTGAAAGAACCCACGGCCACAAACGGGTTGTCCCTGGCAACATTGTTTAGAAAAAACCCACTCAGTCCAACACATACACTTGCAGACAAGGAAAATAAAGGTGGTGCTGCACTGTGACGACGCGCTCTCACAGGGGAGAGCTGCCCGAATTTCACACAGACAAATCTGTAGTGACAAATAGGTATGTCTGTACAATACAATACAACACAACACTACACAACACAACACTACATAACACAACACAAGACGATACAATGAGAATGGAACCCATAAACTAGTTGGGCTCATGACTACTACTTTGTATCGCATAAAGAGTAATCGGTGAGTGTCCAACACAACAGGTACGACCCCAGCACACAACAGTGGACCCATGTGACGGACCTCCAGATCTCCCGTCACAACGCTGGGGCGGCTGCTCTTGGTGTGTCATATCTGTGTGTGTGTGTGTGTGTGTGTGAGGAGGAGGGGGTCAGAGGGGTAATATTTTATGTGTGTGTGTGTGAGGGAGAGAGAGCACTGCAGTTAATCTTCATGAAACAAAAGGTTGGCTTGGCTTGGGGTGTATTTGTATGTGTCTGTGTGTGTGTGATAATGTGAGTGTATGTTTGTGCATGTGCGCGCGCGCACAAACACACACACACATAATAAAATAAATATGCGTGCGTGTGTGCGTGCACTTTGATGAGTGACACCTGTGTGTATATATATATATGCGTATGTCTGTGTATATATGTGCAGGCACAAAGGTGTACGTGGTTGGGGGAGTGTCCACGGACGTGGAGGAACCCCTGCGATCCACGGAGTGCCTGGACACCAACACGAACCTCTGGGACCCCTCCGTCCCCCTCCTCCCTTACGGCGCCAAGTCTTTCGCCTGTGTCGTCACCTCGTGACGTCAGAACGCGTTATCGTCATTATCATCATTATGACGTCATAATAGAGACTGGAACTCCTGGTGCATAATATGTAAAACAAAGCCAACTTTGAAAGTCTTGTGATTGTTGTTATTTTATCCATTCCATTTTCTTCTCTCTCTTTTTCGGGGGTGTAGGCGGTTGACGTATTTGGATGGTGACTGAAAGAATGTTGTACATTTCATAACAAATCGAATCACCTAAGTCGCGGCTAGGCAAATGCTTCATTCTAGTTAAATTGCGTGCGAAATAAAATGTGACAACTAAGTTACACGCACACACTTACGCACGCGCAAGACGGCTCGCTACTTACACACTCATAAGACCTCCATGCTCACTCCCCCAACACACACCATCGTTTTGGTATCAGCATGGACTGTAGACACCACACTTTGTATTTGGCAGGAAGGCCACACTGGTCTGTGATATGCAGGCCCTTCTTCTGCTGTCTGCTTGGTTTCCTTCCCTCTTTTTGTGTCTTTCAGGGACTCATCATACCATCTTCCAAGGCTCTTGACTGGTTCATCTGACACCGTTGGAATGGCTTGGTTGGCTACAGTGAATGTGACCGTTTCAGCTACCTTTCCTTTACGCAGTGAGAGGCTCTGTGATTTCTTTGGTTTGAAGTTCATCCTGGCTGAGGCAACTTGTTCATTCAGCCACTTAAATATTTCACGGGTGTCATCCTCTTTTGTTGAATGGACTGTTGTGTCATCCATGAAGGCTTTCAAAGGAAGTATCTGGTATCCGTTACCGAGCTCGGCTCGATCCGTTCCTTTCATTGAGGCCTTCAAGATCACTTCCATCGCCAGCACGAACAGGATTGGAGAAATTGCACAGCCCATGGCTATGCCCACTTCCAGATTGATCCAATCTGTTGTGTATTCCTTGGTGGTGAACCGCATTGAGAAGCCATGGAAGTACTTCTTCGGCATTTCCCTGATGTTCGTTGGGACATGGTGCATCTTGAGAGCCAGTTGGATCATCTCATGAGGAACTGACCTGTACGCATTTGCCAGATCCAGCCATACCACGTCAAGATTCTTTTTCTCTGTCTTTGCTCTTTGGACTGCATTCCAAATTAGTGTGGCATATTCTACACAGCCAGGAACTCCTGAGATGGACTGACACATCCAGGTACTCATTTTCTGTGAAGTATTTTGTCAGTCTTGCAGCCATGACAGAGATTTTGGCCAGTGGTACTTGAATTCTGCTCTTTCGGGATGTACACGCCATCAGCTATCATCCACTGGTCGCTGATCTTCAGGTTCCTCCATGCTGATCTTATCACTCTGTGGAGCCACTCAAGGACTTTAGGACATTTCTTGTATAGCAGGTACGGTATTCCGTTTGGCCCTGGTGATGATTCGGCCCTGGCTTTCTTGACCACTTCCTGTATTTCCTTAAGGGTTGGTGGTTTATCGCTGAACTTTTTCTCTGGTTTCCTGGGATGAACCAAACCCTTGAGATCTAGTGGTTTCTTGCTTTGCGGATCAGAATACGTTTTCCTGGGGTGCTGTTCAAGTGTTTCTTTCTCCACTGTGAGTGTCCCTGATTTGGGCTGCTCGAACAGTTTCCTGGTGAACTGAAAGGGGTATCGGAAGAAGCAGTATTGTGTCTTCTTTTTGCTCCCTTTCCTCCTTGCTGATTCTGCTTTACTGAGAGCACTGTGCTTTGCTTTCAGGCCTTTCCAAAGTTTTTGTATGCCGTGCTTCTCAAATTCTGAAGTTGTCTTCATCCTTTTCTTGAGCTTGCTTTTTGCATTTTTGATGTTGTCCATTTCTCGTTGACGCCTGGATTTTTGAGGAGGTGTTCTTGTCTTTGGTTCTTTCACTCCATAGGTTTTGCGTACACGATATCTCCATAGGTGACTAACTTGTGTCCCAAGGTGCTCTTTCCTATCAGCGCATCAAGTTTTCGAACTATTTTCTGGTCCAACTCTTCCCATTCCGTTTTAGCACTTGCAGGTGGCAAGTTTAGTTTCTGGCGTTTGGCTTCAAGATCTTGTACAAATGTTTCGTCTGAATTATCAGCGTGGATGTCCTTGGCACTGTGGTTTGAATCCTGGCCTTGGTTTTCCAATGTCTTATCTGCTGGTGCAGTGCACTGCTGAGCATTCGTCAGATTCTTCATGCAACCCATTTTGGTCCTGTGGATCTTCATGCCACGCTCAATGGAGAATTTCCACCCACAGACACATGGGAATTCCATCAGTTCTGAAATCGTAGTCCATTTACCATTTCCAGTCATGATTCTGTTGGCGCCGATGGATTCTTCATTCTCTCCCCCTTTCGGTGAATCCTGGGAGCATCTCTTCTTTGAACAATTTGTAGCGATTGGTTAAGGGTAAGGGGGCTGCCAACCCACGGAACCCGAGAGTCTAGTCTTTCCCAGTGTCACTCTGTCTTTCCCGAATGTCATTCAGACTGTTCCTGAAAGTCAATGGCTTACCCGTGTTTCAGTGATAATAAACTCTAGAGAGAGCTGGAAAGTACAAGGTCTTCAGAGAAGAAGCCCCCTCAGTCAAGTGTTTCGGCCCTGAACTCCTTACACTCTAAGGGGTCCGGGCCGCACCCAGGTCATGACTCCTGGATGCCTTTGTATTGTCGCCTTTTCTTCTTTTTTTTCTGTTTTCCTGGTCCTCAGCAGGTTCGAACCCGCGCCTCCAAAGTGGTCGCCACTTCAGGACTGAGTCACCTTTTCTGGCAGACGTTTTAACCACTGAGCCATCGTACGCCTAGTTTGAGTAGGGAAATTTAATCCTTACGAAGTTTACTTTCCTCCTTGATCAGATCCAACTTGAACTCCTTTCTGCTGCTTCTGCCATTGCCTTGAGAGCCCATGTCCTCTCTCTGCCAGAAATCGACAGCTGTTTCATGAGGCTGTGGGCAGATGCGCCCACAAACCCTCTTGCACCAATCTCTATGGCAAGGACTTTGGCTTGGAAGCCAGATTCTCTCAGGTTGCTGGCTAGGCAAGCATACTTCTCGGTCTTGTGGATGTGGGCTTCCTCCATTCTGCTTTCGTATGGCACAGTGAGCTCAATCAGAATCGCTTGTTTCGTTGCCTTGGAGTGGAGTCTTCGGCACCATCAAGCAGCCCACGTTTCCATGCTTTGGAAACTTTGGATGCTGTTCTTGGCCAGACTTTATTATCTTCTGCCAAGCGGAACTCTACTGGAACTTATGGTGGGGTTGGTGCTCCTTGGACAGTGCTCACCACGTGTGCAATTTCTTTAAGCACTTGGTTGTGCCTCCATGTGTACCATCCTTGGCTCAACGCCGCTTTGTATGAGCTGAGGACATGTTCCACTGTTTGTTTGCCATGGCAGAGTGGGCACGCTTTCCCCCATTTCACCAAGTTTGTATTCGAGGGAAGGAGGTCGTACACTGATCTTAGGATGAAGCTGATCCTCAGAGGGGCCATGTTCCACATATCGCTCCAGCTGAGGCTCCTTTGGAGTGCATTTTCCCATCTTGTCCACTGCCCCTGCTGGCCTTGCTGGACTGCCTTCTGGACTCTTTTGCCATCCTCTTCCTTCTTGATCTCCTGTATGATCATGTCTCCTTTTGCTTTCCCCCTTGCCTTGGACCACCATTCCATCTTTGTCGATCCCAGGCCCTGTCTGTTCGTTTGGGTGTGTCCTATTATTTCCTTCGTCTTAAGGCTTTCTTTTGCTGCACTGACAGCGTCCCTGACTTTCCATTTTCTGCCAGTCTTCAGCTTGGGTTGCTATACCTCCCGTGTTAAATACCACGTGCAAGTTGTACCTGTACCCGACCCCCAAGTATTTCCCTCCCTCCACACCCGCACCAACCATTCTACTTAAGCCCTTCAAACTTCAGAGAGGCAGAGAGAGAATATAACCTGTCCTGTCTGTTGAGGAATGTGAGTTGGAGTGGAATACAATTCTCTCTCTCTCTCTCTCTCTCTCTCTCTCTCTCTCTCTCAATACACACACAGATATATATATATATATATATATATATATTAGATTCTACATTTCATATGTAACTTAATAAAACAGGTTGGTTTTCATAACATCTTGAAAATACAGAAAGATGATATTAAACTCTGCAGAGTGCATAGTGATCGACCACTGGCCTCACATTCAGCACACTGGCGGCTGTTTTAGAAGCATCAGCAGCTTGAAAAACGAGGTTGAAAAAAAATTGATGTTTCATCCAAAAATCTACCGTTATCAAAGTAACTAGTAAATACACTATTGCTGTAAAGTTTTAACTGTAAAATATGGAAGTAGACGTTCAAGAAATTAATACCTCTGGTTTTGAGTGGCGATCGTTTCATTGGCTTCATATGCAGCCGCTGTTTACCGAAAAATTCAGCATCATATTGTGCCCGCAATGAAAAAACTGTGCAGGTTACTTAACTTTTTGTGAGCCCTATTCGTGAGACTTGAGATCATGTCACCATGATTTAGCTATTTGTTTGCATGGAGAGTAAAGGGGCTGGGGGGAGAGGACGTGGGAGCAGGCTAGAAGACGGAACGTCTGCCGGAGAGGAGGAATCACCCAAAGCTAACCAAACACGCTGTCAGAACGGTTGTCCAGCTGGTGGGGTAAAACAAAACGAAAATGGTTAGGCATTTAAAAGCCGTTAAGAAATGATTTGACGAGGCAAAGGCTATAAATCAGAGGCAACGAGGTGCGTGAGTGTGCGTGTGTGAGTGGGTTTGTTTGAGGGGGTAGAGCTACGAAGAAATAATACGTGTGGGACTGGTTGCAGAGGGAGCTTTTGAGTGTGCTCGTGATCAACGCCACCGGAACTTCATAACTTGTTCGGCTAAGTCCTGCGAACAGAACGCAATTTCCCGAAGGACAAAGGTTGAGAAATACGCCTTTTGTCCCAAACTCTCGGGAACTATGACGCTCTCTCTCTCTCTCTCTCTCTCTCTCTCTCTCTCTCACACACACACACACACACACACACAATCCTGTGGACACAATGTACCAGTAGATACTGATCGACACCACATAGGATTCCATTCAAAATGGTAACGCTTCGCGGACACCCCAGGGCGCTCATTTGGACACAGGATACCTTCCGAACTGTCCACCCACCCGGAACCAACCGCACAGGTAAGCCTGTTCATACAATATTGATTAACAAAAAAAAAAAAAAAATAAAATATAACAAAGAAAAAAACAGATGATCGTCGTTCGAAGTCTGAATCTATTCTATCATTACTGAAGCACGAAAGCTTCCCCCCACCCCACCCCGTTTTTTTTGTTTTTTGTTGTTTTTTTCATTTTCACAACTCGATCCCTCCCCCCTGCCCGGTTTTCCTGCTTCAATCAACGTCTTTACTTTGGGAGGGAAAGTAGAAAGTTGGAGGTCAAGTAGGTCTACTTCTCCGCAAGACAACTAAAATTAATTTCTCACCCTGTCCATAAAACCAGACTTAGAAAGTTGATGGGTCATATAATTTATCAGACACTGTAAACAAGGTCCAAGTCTTTCTGGTTTGACGTGTAGAGTAATGGAATGGAACGTATCTTTTTTTTTTTCTTTTTTTTTTTCTTCTTTCAACTTGTTTTTGTACCCGAGGTAACAGCCCTCAATTCCCCTGCACTCCAGTGACGTCGAGGGGTGCGACAAGCCGAGTGGTTTGAGTGCTCCAGAACTATTTCCAGGGGATGTGTTAGGTCCGGGTACCGATACCAGTAGCGCCTGATGGGTTAAGAGGGGAGATGTTTCAGGTGTCCAGGGGGGTCAACGTACTTGCAGACGTCAGCCTACTATAGTGTCTAAACCCTTCACCTCCCCCGTCGGCGTAATACCCCCCACCCACCCACACACACACACACAATCAATCTGGGTTGGTCACGAATGACCCGTGGGTTCATTTGTGGAAAGTCTTTTCTGTCCTGTGTGTGTGTTGTGTGCGTGTGTGCTCTATACGCATGCAGAAGATCAAAATTTATACACAGGTTAAAGGTCTGAAAATCCATGTCAGCGCTCGGTGGCTTTAAGGACGCACAAACACGACGAGCGAGCAGCAATCCCGATACCGGAACATGACTATCGAAACGGTGGGATACGAATGGTCGTACAGCAAAAAAAAGAAAAAGAAACAACAACAGTGGCGAAGTGGTTAGCATGGTTAGCGTCGCGAACTAATGGCTGGGAGGACACGGGTGCAACCTCATCACAGGACCTGCAGTATGCTCAAGTCTTCCCTACACTCCCCAGATGCTAACTTTAAAGCGCAATTAAAGTAACATGACCATTTCACACACACACACACATCGTCGGTGTAACCTCCCCCCCCCTCCGCCCCCTCACACACACACAGTCAATCTGGGTTGGTCACGAGTGACCCATTTGTGGAAAGTTTTTTCTGTCCTGTGTGTGTGTGTGTGTGTGCTTATCTTCTACTTTTTTTTTAAATATTTTTTTTCTGTTACATTTCTTCACCCTTTTCCTTTCACATACCGTTTTTGGTTTGTTTTGTTGTTTTTTCTGTTGTTTTTTTTCTTTGATAGTTTTGTTCCATTCTTTCTCTACTTCTCGCCTTCGTTCTTCTTCGTGTTTTCTTTTTTTTCCCCTTTAACTCTTTGGGTTTCTTTTTTCTCTTTCTGTTTCTCCCCACCCCGTCTCTTCGATTCACACCCCCCACACCCCCAGTTCCCCAGCAATGAGAGCCGTGGGTGAATATCAATGACCCTGAACGCAGGTTGAAGTGCTGGGGACAAAGTGTATTGCAAAACGCTCAGACTAATCCCCAGGCGATTGTGTGTGAAGCGGACAGTTGTCCTGAAAAGGGTTAACAGGAGTTTACAGCAAAGCTCACTGCCTGACAGGTTTATGATCGCCGTGGATAACGGGTTTGGATCCAGGTGACTGCCTCTGATCTCTCTCACCCCCCCCCCCCCCCCCCTCCCTCCCCGGGAACTATCGAACAACAATGGAAACCGTTGGTATCGATGTAGATTCGAGTTTGTCTCACCTTTGGAAGGGGATGGGGGCGGGTTCTGTGTGTAAATTCTGTGTAACGATCTCATTGGTGTGTGTGTGTGCGCGCGCGCGCGAGTTTGTGTCAGAGAGAGAGAGAGAGAGACAGAGAGAGAGAACAGATCCTTCTCTCTGTCTCTGCAGTTTACAAAAATAAAATATTGCCGTCTAGATCGTGCTACATGAACGGATAATGTATTCAAAAACCCCAAGACATGTAATGTGAATAAACGCCGTCTATCCATGTTTAATTTTCGACCCCGCTCCACTGTTCCCTTTGACATGAGCACATGCCATGGCCCAGTTCAATAAACTATGTCTTGTTTTGTCTCGTCTTGTCTTGTCTCTCTTTCTTTCCCCCCCTCCCCCACCGCCCCCCCCCCCCCCCCCCCCCCTACTCCCCTCCCCCCGCCTTACCCTTCCCTATTTTTCTCTCTGCAACCACCAGTAGACCCAAGCTTCGACGCCAAACCAAGCGCTCATTCACAACCCTGCCACCGTCCCAGTCACGTAATCCCCTCGCCAAAGCCTCCGCGACATGACGACGCACATCAACTTCCGGCCCACAACACAAATAATTGCCCAACCACGACCGTTACAATCACAATCAAAGCAAATACCCCGTAACGCGAGCGCCACCCGGGGGCGACGATTATGGGCTCAGGGTTAATCAGAAGGGTGCAATTTCACGCCTTACCAACGAGCAGTGCCAAGCCCGCTGTCATCCACAGGTAGAGAGTTACAGGTGCACATGTTTATACATTTGTATGGCGTAGTCCGCAGTCTCTTCTAGATTGACCATTAAAAAAATGGAAGCCTGTCTGCCAGTTTGAAAAAAAAAAAGCTACACATTTATTGTTTGTCTTGAACATTTAAACAATCGAGCTTTTTTTTTCAAAAAGTAAAGAAAACCTGACTTTAGACGTCGTAAAAGTTCAGTAACATTTCGTTTTGTTTCTGGTGCATCCAGTGCAATCACGACAATATACAGAATTGATTCTCGGGGTGTTTGTTGTGTTGGTTTTCTCCAGTGTATACGACATAGCAGTGCACGTCCTGAACATGGCATATTTTTTATCAACGCACTTTCTCCGTGTTTGCCGGGGCAAACAATGACGAAGAAAGCACACGCTCTTTCAGATGCCTTGTTTGCTTGCGTAATGGAGTAAAAATGATCCGTTTTCGATTTTGTTTTCATGGAAAAAATGAAATATAACATATTTAAGCAGGACGGAAATGACGAATGCTATGACATGGCATGGAACAAGTGAAAAAGAAATGTAAGGTCACTAATCATCTACAACTCTTCTGACCTAACCACGTTGAACTTTGACCGCGTAATAAGCTTTACTCTTTTATGGCACAAGATCAACGCACGCTGTTGGCCTTCCATGTACAGTGCAAGACTACTAATTTATGACATTCACTAGTTGAGTTGCCAAACTTGTTCTTCCCTAACATGAATCGAAATGTGGACCTGTCACGTCACGTATGTCAACACGGCAGAACTAGCTGATACGCCATCCTTGCCCTGAAACCTGTACACGACTGAGCTCGGTCAGCACAGCGGGAAGTTGTTTGTCTTCTCTTTTAACGCTGCAAAGTTTGAAAGTCGATTATAGGACTGAGGTATATTACCTATTCCGAGGTCACGCGACGTCATCTCATGAATTTATAGCAGTAAGCATTGAAAACGCCAGTCCCATTGACGGGTGACTTTTCAGTTCTAACTACCTCTGTCTTGTCAATAAGTACAGGAACTCAGAAACATCACATAACTCAGTCCTATAAAAGACTTTCAAATTGTGCAGCATTAAAACATGAATTGACAGAGATAAAGAGAGGCAGACTGACAAGACTTGAGTCTGACACATACAGTGGAAGGGAAAACAAAGGAAAGGACAGAGAGAGACGCGGTGAAGGACGGATATGGGCACGTTTTAGTACGGCACGACCATTTACCTCCCCTTCCCTCCCAAATCTTCTTCCTCCATCAGCAACAGAACGGAGGCTCATGCGGCGTTTAAGAGTGTGCGTTTATTTCGAAAAGCCTACATACATCAACGTACAGAAAAAGGGTGCTGGATGGAAACCCCACGGTCCTTCTCCTCAGTGCGAGGCAGGCTGAGGACAATCAATCGATTGCCCGATGTTGGATTAGTTCTCTCTGCGGGAGGTCCATATAAAGAGGGGTGTCTGTTTCTGGAAAGAAACATGACCCGTGGCTGTTATCCAGGTGGGTGTGTTTCTGCTCAGGATCGTCTGACAAAAACCGCTATCACCTCCTCCCTTGTCAATACATTTTTTTCTTCGTTTTTTTTTTTCTTTTTCTTTCTAAGTCATGCGCTCTTTGCTGACTATTTTATACTGTACATCGGGTACAGAAAGGGTGGTGAGATGGGGGTGGAATGAGAGAATGACAGACGGACAAAGATGCAGTGCATCCAACAGATGGAAGTATAAATATGCAACTGGAAAAGTCAGTGAGTGTGTGTGTGTGTGTGTGCGCGCGCGCGCGCGGTTTTCTTTCATGGGTACAAAGCTCCCACAGGGTGGGGAGAGGGCGAGGGGGTTCTGTTCTTTAAGAGGTTCGCCCCTCGTGCACTGCTGGCCCTGGAACAAGAAGTGAACAAGTGTCCACTTGTGGTCTGACCACACAACACGGAAAAAAGCCTACTCGGGCAGGTCAGGAGAGAGGGAGCTGTCTTACTGAGAAGGCTAGTGTACTCACTTGGTAAGCGAATGGCAGTGACGTTTAGGTCCTGTTGTATATCGTTTGCGTGTACACGGTCAAATATACAATGTATGTGTGCGAGTGTGTGTGTGTGCGCGCGCATGCTCGCTCTTTCCGCGTGCGTCTGTTTTGTGGGGAAAAAATAGAATACAGAACGCTTCGGAATTTAATTACTGCTCGGAATCATCACCCATTCTTCATTAATTGAAAATAAGAACAGACACACACGCACATATATATATATATATAGAGAGAGAGAGAGAGAGAGAGAGAGAGAGAGAGAGAGAGAGACGCAACGGAACGGAATGGTTTATTCACATATACGCCTCTGCCCCACGTGAAGGGGTTCACATGCACAGAGTACGACTCAATGAAACAACATAACCAAAGAAGTATAAATACAGATAACAAAAAATAATCATATTCATTTCACGAAGTTGCGATTTCTCTATGTTTAAAAGCCTTACACAAAACAGAAAAATCACGAATGTTCTTACTATTGCTTGACGACATTAATAGACTTAATTTAAACAGAGATGGGTGTTTGTAATATTTTGGTTTATAAACATTTCACGAATAGTTCTTAATGCCGGGCAACAAAGGACAAAATGTACCTCATTTTCTTGGGATTCATTACACAAAGGACAGACTAAACCATTTGCACTAAACGTTTTGTACCTTGAGCAATGCGTTGTGAAAAATGTTAAGTGCCTATCTATATCTGCAGCAGATAATGTTTTAAATTATGTACACTGTAGAACGTTCTATACATATTAAATCTATTGCTAGTGTGAATGTGACTATACCAAGTTTGCCATCTACGATCGATCAGCCTTTGGCGGAAAATAGATACAAAACCATTAACACTACCAACGCCCTGTTCCATCCACACAAAGCCAAATCCATATTCAAACAAACAAAGACGAACTTTTGTTACCCAGTTTTTTCCTTCCCTTATTATCTAAATCATACAACATTTTAGAAGCCTTAGATGGTATTCTGTTATCTTCCATTCGTACAATTTTAAAACAGTAGCGAATACAGTTCACAGCAGAGTATATATATACTGGATAACGATTTGCTTCACCATAAAAAAGGTCGTTTGGTGTTCGCATATCGACTCCTAAAAATTTCTTTAAAGCCATCAAATGAACTGATTCACAATGAAAAACAGAACTCAGATCCATATTGCACTATTGGTTGTATTTGGCAGTAAAAAAAGCTTAATGAATAAATGAAATGAATTACTGTTTAACATATATAATCTTTTCACAACACATATCAGAGCACATTGTGCTTTATTTGCAAGTTCCTTGCAAGCAGCACCAAAACTTAAGCGTGTTGAAAATAGAATTCCTAAATATTTATACACATTAACAACAGGCAATGTAGCACCACCATAAAACCACCGGTTTCTCACACTTAAATAACCACCTTTCCGGAATACTGTGATGTTACTTTTAGACATATTTACCTTTAGTTGAAGAGATGTTGATGCACGCTGTAGACTATTTAATTGTGTTTGTAGGCCTATAACTGTCTCTGAAATCAAAATGACATCGTCGGCTAACAAAAGAATAAACACTTCAAAAGCATCAAGGAGAGAGAGAGGGGGGGGGGAGAGAGAGAGAAAATACCAACGCTACATGGAGGAACACGCATATCTTACTGTTGAAAAACAAAAGGGCCACTTCACAAATCAATGGTGTCCATTCAAGTTTGCAAAGAAAAAGAAAAGAACGAGGCCATCGCTCTTTCTCGTATAGAATGGAAAACACTTTCCATCTCAGTCCGTCACGTGGATTTCCCAGTTCAGTTTATAATAATTTTAAAAAAATTAAAAAGTTTCTCATGACACATCTCTTCCGTTCTGCTTGCCATCGTATGACGTGCTTCTGCTGGCTGTGTGTGCCTGTGAATGTGTGTTTGCTTGTGTGTACACTCGCTTTTTGTGTATAGCATCTCTAATTTTGAATGTATGTATATTTATGTATGCATAACCTTTAAACGCCACGAGCTCCCTGTCTGGGAGGTGTAAGTGTCAGTCTGCATTATCATTTATGATTATCATTGTCGCAGGAGAGGTGAGAAACAAACGTTTCTTATTGTGCTTCTATCGATGAGGTTTTGGATCTTGGATATATCTACGCACGTTAACCCTTCTGTGGCCTTTGCGACTGGCAACGGTTTAAGCAGATAGTAAATCAAGTTCAGTGAAGCAAAAGAGCAGCTACTGAAAATCCAGTAGATATGTGAAACATCATTGTTGTGCTGTCACACGTACGCGCGTGAGATATTATAAAAAAAAAAAAAAAAAAAAAACAAGAGACCGCCCAGTCTAATTATGCATGTCTGTTTAAAACTAGCCAAACACAAAGTCCTTCTCAGGTCTTAGAAAACAACAACAACAAAACGTAAGAAAACTGAAACCCAAATGACAAAAACATAACAATGTCTAAAATATTCACAGGCGCCACAATAGAATCCCTCAAAAATGCAAAGAAATGCTCAGAGGTGGAGACCGGGGTTAGGATGGAGAACAAAGTCTTCCTCGCGAAAGCTGCAATGGACTTGCACAAACTGACATACAAATCGCAAAACCCTCAACACTGAACAGAACTTGAGTGAGAAGTTAAGGAGCTGACATACGAGCTGTTAAGTCCTTGAGTGGAAGACCCTGAAATGGGTTGTAAGTGGTCAGCGGATGAGAGTCATCGGTTCGGAATACAGCATTCTGCGTTCAGAACGAGCAGGTCCAAACGTATGCTCTCAACCCTTTCATGCGTGCCGCTACGGTGACATACGATACGTTTGAGTCGGTCACACCTACAGGGTTGACACCGACCCACCCATTTTGCAAATGGCAGCATGAGTTCACAAATGGTGGCTGATAACAAACAAAACACAGACAAACAAAATAAAACAGAAAAAAATTCTTCAGAATCGGGTATAGGCTTAAAACTGAATCATGTCAGCATATAAATGAACTTTATCACTGTCATGAAAACAATGCGTTCTTCACAAGCCAAGCACCCATGTGGCTTCCTCAGTCGTCCTCCAATTGCTGAACGTTTTAAGCGTCGCCCAGATTATCTGCGATCCATCAAAGCTGATGGCAAGGTCACTGGGTCATCGTATTACTGTTGTTGCCGTTCTGGGTTACTTCGTTATGGAGGCAGCCATGCTTGGATTTTACAAGGTTTCGTCCCCTTTTTAAGGAGGATGGGATCATTAAGAACTTACCGACGCTGACGGCAATTCCCGTGTAATAGTGTCACAGAGGTTAACTATAAAATTATGTAGCCTCGAGATTTATCTTGGTAAAACTCCGGGCTAAGGCATGACCTTCAGGGCTTTTTGCCGATGGGTCGTTAAACTCAACTCTGTGGCTAAGGCATCTGAAATAAAAGTATACTTAATGTCATCGGGAAAATCACTTTGCCTTCTTCCCCAGATTGCTGGGAGAATGCATTACTCACATGGGCCCACATTTCAGCCCGGCCGACCCCGCCCCCAGCCCACCCCCCTCCCCCCTTCCTCCAAAGCCATAGAAAACTATTTCTCAAGACTAAGACTGCACTTCGAGCGTCCAGCATTTCTGTCCGATTTTTTCCCTCCCCTTTTTCTTCCTTTCCCTTTTATATGTTTGAAGAATAAAACTGTAACTGAAGAATGAAACGCAACAGAAACTGTACGTAGCAACCTCCAAAGTCCTCACAAGGAGGGGAATATGCCGATAAATATATGATCGTATTCATTTCCCATCGCGCTTCTTTTGTACTCAGTCGGTCAGTCACACCACTAAACTCGGGACGTAAACCCTCCAAAAGAAATAAGTGCTGTTTTTTTCTTGTAGAACAAAGCCATACAACTCAAACTATTACAATTTATGCGACCCGTAATTTCATGTTTAATATTTTAGTACTTCTCTCCCAGTTTGATAAGAGTGAAAATACTACTTTATTGTTTAATCTCTCTCTCTCTCTCATGCTTCCTCATTTTATAAACATAAAGCTTGACCTATGAAAATGCATCAAACAAAGCGCTTCTTTCACCATCTCAGCATGAACCAAAGAATGAAAATTCGTTATTAAACACACACACGATCATCTTAAAATGTCGTGTTGGGAAATAACAAGGCAGGATTGGTATCCTAGTGCCTGGATTTATGTTCCAACTGCTAAAGTGTGAGAGAAAAGCTGTCTTGCAAGTAGAAAAAAAATGAATGATTAAGAACAAACAAAGTATTCGAAGATTTATGACCGACCGTAAACTAAGATAATATGTCTTAGAAAAGCATGTCCATTGTCTTTAAAAAAATAAAAGAAAATAAAGAAAAAAAAAGCGCTATTTACAGCGAGTCTGTTAGCACACACACACACACATATATATATATATATATATATATATATATATAGAGAGAGAGAGAGAGAGAGAGAGAGAGAGAGACTTATCTAGAGAGAAAGAGGCAGACAGGCTGATTCACAGACAGACAGAGACAGAAACAGAGCAAACGAAAAAGAGAAACGGAGATTAGGGAAGACTGACGGGGAAAGACAGACACACAAAGGCCGAGAGAGGGTTGGGATGGGGGCTAAGGAGGGGGTGGGGAGCTCGGTGGGGGATGGTGAAGGGGTGTAGTAAGTGACAAACCGAGTCAGGAAGGCAGACAGATAGACAGACAGACAGACAGACGGACGTACGAACAAGGTTACCCAACAACGCGTCGTCAACAAGCGCTTTACACAGTTCCCTACGATGGCCCACCACTCAATCTCCTGTTCCTACAACGGCTGCGCGCTCGTGCGCGGTGGAGCCACTCATTGTTTGCGGCAGATCAACACAGATTAGGACACCCATCTATCCACCAAGAGTCCGCCCCCCCCTCCCTCTTTTGCCCCCTAATACCCATCTATCCACCAAGAGTCCCCCCACCCCCTCTGCTCCCCTAATCACCCTTTCTGCATTCACACATGCACCTTCCATCTCCTCTAACGCTGGCACACACGCATGCGCGTGCGTGCGTACACACACACACACACACACACACACACACAGAAACTCACTGTCACACACACACACACACACACACACACACACACACACACACACACACACACACACACGAGTCCTCTAACCTGCGTACATGAAAAACAACACGACTCTACTTAGCCCTTGGGAGGTCGAGAACTCTTTTATTGTCGAATATGTGGAGGTGAGTGTTTGAGGAACGGTGGGGTGAGGGTAGGAGCATGTGGAGACAGAACGTAGAGCCGGTAGAGGCCGGGGTAGAGGAGGGGAGTGGGTGGGTGGGCTAAGGTGAGTAAAGGGAGGGAGAGTCAGAACAGCACAGCCTCGTTCGATCTCAGTGACCCCCCCCCCCCTGCCCCCCCGCCCTCCTTTCTCTCTGTTGTCAAAGCAAAGAAAGCCGCAAGGCGTTGACACAACGCTAAAATACCTTGCCAGACAGACGAGACAGACGATGTTTTTTTGTTCGTAGCGATAACAAAGACAGTGCGTACAATGACGAGATGTTGTGTTTAGTGGAGGAAAAGAAAAGAAAGCGGTTATATGGGGGGGTTATCTGGGGGTTTCCCATGCAAGGACCATTAACCGTGAAAGGCAACAGTGTCAATGCATTGGGAAACAATTACATAAATTTATGACAGAGGAATGAACATAAATAAACATTTTTTTTGTATCTGCGAATTTTCCTTTTAAAGTCGTGTCATGGCCGCAGTTCCATTTTATAAATCAAAATGACACCAAATACTGAAAGGATTTTTTTTTTATATAGGCAGAAGCTGAAAAGGAATGAAACAATGGATGGATTCGGGGGCGTGAGGGGGGAGAGAAACATATTTGTTGCCTCTATCTCTCTCATACATGCTTGGCTTTTGACTTTAAGAAACAAGCAAAACACACACACACACACACACACACACACACACACACACAGATAAAGAGAAAGAGAGAAGGGGGAGGGGGGCGGGAGAGAGAGACTCAGAGCACTGCCACAGCCTGACTGACAAACTGATACGAAAATTACACAAATACAACATGCCTAACGACAACACAGAACACCACTCCACGTTGATTGTAACCACGGTCTGTGTCCTACAATTACGATCGGGAAGACTGGGAAGTCTTCAGCCGCCCTTGCCCACTGCTTATAATTATGAACTGGAGTAGTGTTTAGTCACCTACACCCAAGGACGGTGACACAGCCAAACGAAATCAGTTCGTGGTTCACATAATTTAATCGCAGTGAAGGTCAAACGATAAGTAAAAAGAATGAAAATATTGTCATTATCAATTATGAAGACCCTCATTATTTATCATTATCATCATCGTCAGTTGTTGCTGGCGGTGGTTTTAATGTATCATATTCGTGCTATATAATGGACCAAAATGACGATGCCAGATCTCCTCACGACAGCTGCCAACAGAACGGCGTGGCGAGCTATGACATCTTCCTCATGTCCCCCCAACGACCCCAGCGGTCAAGGGAATGAGTGAGTGAGTGAGCGATTCGTGCTTTGTTTTGTTTTGTTTTTAGGACAAAGGATTGCAGGTGGGTTTGCCATTGTGTGTGTACGTGGGTGAGTGGGAGCTTAAGTGTGTTCGTTCGTGCAAATATATTGCATCCACATGCGACTGTGTACGTGCAGACATATACATGCCGTGTCACGATGGAATGGAACTAGAAACTGAGACAAGAAGAGAGGGCGGCAGGTGAGAGAGAGAGGGAAAGAGAGAGAGAGAGAGAGAGAGAGAAGGGAGAGAGAGGGAGAACAGACAGACACCGGGATAGATATAAAGACCGACAGAGAGGGAAAGAGAGAGAGAGAGGGAAAGAGAGAAAGAAGGGAGAGAGAGAGGGAGAACAGACACCGGGATATATATAAAGACCGATAGAGAGGGAAAGAGAGAGAGAGAGGGAAAGAGAGAGAGAGAGAAGGGAGAGAGAGGGAGAACAGACAGACACCGGGATAGATATAAAGACAGATAGAGAGGGAAAGAGAGGGAAAGAGAGAAGGGAGAGAGAGGGAGAACAGACAGACACCGGGATAGATATAAAGACAGATAGAGAGGGAAAGAGAGAGAGAGGGAAAGAGAGAGAACAGACAGACACCGGGATAGATATAAAGACAGATAGAGAGGGAAAGAGAGAGAGAGGGAAAGAGAGAGAGAGAAGGGAGAGAGAGGGAGAACAGACAGACACCGGGATAGATATAAAGACAGATTGAGAGGGAAAGAGAGAGAGGGGGAAAGAGAGAAAGAGAAGGGAGAGAGAGGGAGAACAGACACCAGGATAGATATAAAGACCGATAGAGAGGGAAAGAGAGAGGGAAAGAGAGAGAGAGAAGGGAGAGAGAGGGAGAACAGACAGACACCGGGATAGATATAAAGACAGATAGAGAGGGAAAGAGAGAGAGAGGGAAAGAGAGAGAAGGGAGAGAGAGGGAGAACAGACACCGGGATAGATATAAAGACAGATAGAGACGGAAAGAGATAGGGAAAGAGAGAGAAAGAGAAGGGAGAGAGAGGGAGAACAGACAGACACCGGGATAGATATAAAGACCGACAGAGAGGGAAAGAGAGAGAGAGGGAAAGAGAGAAAGAGAAGGGAGAGAGAGAGGGAGAACAGACACCGGGATAGATATAAAGACAGATAGGGAAAGAGAGAGAGAGGGAAAGAGAGAGAGAGAGAAGGGAGAGAGAGGGAGAACAGACAGACACCGGGATAGATATAAAGACAGAGAGGGAAAGAGAGAGAGAGGGAAAGAGAGAGAACAGACAGACACCGGGATAGATATAAAGACAGATAGAGAGGGAAAGAGAGAGAGAGAAGGGAGAGAGAGGGAGTACAGACAGACACCGGGATAGATATAAAGACAGAGAGGGAAAGAGAGAGAAAGAGAGAGAAGGGAGAGAGAGGGAGAACAGACAGACACCGGGATAGATATAAAGACAGAGAGGGAAAGAGAGAGAGAGGGAAAGAGAGAGAAAGAGAAGGGAGAGAGAGGGAGAACAGACAGACACCGGGATAGATATAAAGACAGATAGAGAGGGAAAGAGAGAGAGAGGGAAAGAGAGAGAAAGAGAAGGGAGAGAGAGAGGGAGAACAGACAGACACCGGGATAGATATAAAGACCGACAGAGAGGGAAAGAGAGAGAGAGAGGGAAAGAGAGAGAAAGAGAAGGGAGAGAGAGAGGGAGAACAGACAGACACCGGGACAGATATAAAGACCGATAGAGAGGGAAAGAGAGAGAGAGAGGGAAAGAGAGAAAGAGAAGGGAGAGAGAGGGAGAACAGACACCGGGACAGATATAAGACAGATAGAGAGGGAAAGAGAGAGAGAGAGGGAAAGAGAGAGAGAGAAGGGAGAGAGAGAGGGAGAACAGACAGACACCGGGATAGATATAAAGACAGATAGAGAGGGAAAGAGAGAGAAGGGAAAGAGAGGGAGAACAGACAGACACCGGGATAGATATAAAGACAGAGAGGGAAAGAGAGAGAGAGGGAAAGAGAGAAGGGAGAGAGAGGGAGAACAGACACCAGGATAGATATAAAGACAGATTGAGAGGGAAAGAGAGAGGGAAAGAGAGAAAGAGAAGGGAGAGAGAGGGAGAACAGACACCGGGATAGATATAAAGACAGATAGAGAGGGAAAGAGAGAGAGAGAAGGGAGAGAGAGGGAGAACAGACAGACACCGGGATAGATATAAAGACAGATAGAGAGGGAAAGAGAGAGAGAGAGAAGGGAGAGAGAGGGAGAACAGACAGACACCGGGATAGATATAAAGACAGATAGAGAGGGAAAGAGAGAGAGAGGGAAAGAGAGAGAGAACAGACAGACACCGGGATAGATATAAAGACAGAGAGGGAAAGAGAGAGAGAGGGAAAGAGAGAAGGGAGAGAGAGGGAGAACAGACACCAGGATAGATATAAAGACAGACTGAGAGGGAAAGAGAGAGAGAGGGAAAGAGAGAAAGAGAAGGGAGAGAGAGGGAGAACAGACACCGGGATAGATATAAAGACCGATAGAGAGGGAAAGAGAGAGAGAGAAGGGAGAGAGAGGGAGAACAGACAGACACCGGGATAGATATAAAGACAGATAGAGAGGGAAAGAGAGAGAGAGAGAAGGGAGAGAGAGGGAGAACAGACAGACACCGGGATAGATACAGACAGATTGAGAGGGAAAGAGAGAGAGAGGGAAAGAGAGAGAGAACAGACAGACACCGGGATAGATATAAAGACAGATAGAGAGGGAAAGAGAGAGAAGGGAGAGAGAGGGAGAACAGACACCGGGATAGATATAAAGACAGATAGAGAGGGAAAGAGAGAGAGAGAGAGAGAGAGAGAGAGAGAGAGAGAGAGAAGGGAGAGAGAGGGAGAACAGACACCGGGATAGATATAAAGACAGAGAGGGAAAGAGAGAGAGAGAGGGAAAGAGAGAGAAAGGGAGAGAGAGGGAGAACAGACAGACACCGGGATAGATATAAAGACAGATAGAGAGGGAAAGAGAGAGAGAGAAGGGAGAGAGAGGGAGAACAGACAGACACCGGGATAGATATAAAGACAGATAGAGGGAGGAAGAGAGACACGCAGATGGAGAGGGAGACAGGCAGAGACAACGAGATAGAGGCTAGACAGATGAGAAGGGTTGGACAATATTGACAAGATATCTTATGGCTTGTTCTTTCCATGGTAAAAAATAAAATAAATAAATAAATAAAAAAGAAAGAAAGAAAAAAAACGAAGAAAAAAAAAGAAAGATAAATCCTTGCCGGCGTGTTATCAGAAACATCACTTGCAATTTCCATATATAAAAAAACAAACTTTATCGACGCACCCAGGATTGGAATAGGGGGTAGACTAATGGAAAAGAAAGGGTGCAGAAGAAGAAGGGTGGTGAGGGTAACAGCAAATAAGAACTTTTTTTTTTTCATCCTTTTTTTATGTACCCAGAATAAACTCCTTATTTTTCATTCTTTTACAAGACCGGTAAGTGACTGCTCGATTTACATTGTCACTATTGACTACGTACGTGCACGCGCATGCACGTACACGTGCGCCAAACACACACGCGCGCGCGCGCGCGCGTCCCGGCTGGTATGAACAGGGCGGGTGCAACGAAAAACCAGTCCGGTTCGAACAGCGTATGCAAATGGAGCTTCAACAAACACTTAAAGGCGACTTTTCACTCTGCTGTCAACGAGACCCGTCTGAAAGGAGATGGATGGGAAGGCACTAAAAAGACTCCACGTTTTCCTTTCTTGCTGATCGAACTGTCTTGTGTGTATTTTATTGCTGAGGCTTCTGTCTTTTGTCTGTCCTGTGGGTTTGCAAACGTGTGTGTCACCCGGTGAAATCATGTTAACCTTCCGTCGACTTCTCTCTTTGTGTGTTTGTTTATATCTAATCGTTTGTTGTTGTTGTTGTTGTTGTTGTGTGTTTGTTTTTTTCAATCGGTAACTCGATTTCCTTTTCTTTTTCTTTTTTTTCTTTTTTTTTCTTTTTTTTTTAACTGTCTGTGTGGTGTTTTGATCAAATTGATTGGAAGATGCGACCCTACCCCACCCCCATTTCTCTCCTTTCTTTCTCCTTCTTAGTACTTTAAAAGTTTACACTGATGGTTCGGTTCTATGTGACAGCAGTGCTGGATCTGCTTTTGCGATTTCTAGCCTCAAAACAAAAAAAGGAAAGGGTACAATACTTGGTGTTTTTACCATCAGTAGCAGTAGTCGTTCACTGTTTCAACTCAGTTCAACAATAAAGACAAAAAGTCGCAGACCGCTATTAAACAGCCGAGTGGGCGTATGTGGACGTCGAACATATCTAGTGACGGAACACAGCTTTAGTGGACTAAACAGACAAAGGGTCCTTGCTCCAGACGTCAGTGAGATGTTCACGTGATCTGTAATTCGGAAGTGAAGCAAGAGTGAAGTAACCTGTGACATTCTGTCCGGACATCATTTCCTTCTCAAAGGAGTTCGTTATCAGGATAAGATGGGGAAATGCATGAATGGCGGCGTTAAAAATCTTGAGTAATCTAAAAGCTGTACAGCTTTTGTCAATTCGGTCTGTAATAAAGGGGAATAATTAATGGAATAATTAATCTGTTCATGCATTTATCGTGGTAACTATTTATTTGGTCATCTTCCATTCATTCAACCACACATTCATTTGTTCGTTTATCATTCATCAAGTGAGTAGTGTATTTACTTATTACTTACATAAAATACTATGATTGTAATAAGATTTTACATACATTCTTTTTATTCTGATCTGTCCACCCTCTCCCGTCTCTCTTCACAAAGACAACTAAAACGAGATGCGGATGCCGAAGTTGCTGATGTTTTATTCATATGAAGGCCACTGCCCCTCCTGATGTGTACAACACACAAGTAAACACAGTGTTTGCAGAAATCTAAGTCGGAAGAGCAACCAAGACCCTGAAGCACAACTGGGGGTACCAATCAGACACTGGCCCAGACTAGACAAGAGTGGCAGTTCTTTGTTGCTGCATTAGATGCAAGAGCCCATAATGGGCAGTACGTAAGTTGCAGAAAATTAGGAAGTTACAACAGACATGAAATGCAATGCTTTAACTGAGAGAGAGAGAGACTGACACTGACACTGACACTAGTTTATTGAATAGGCCACAGCCCCTTTCAATGGGGGTTAACAGTCGACAGGTATATTATTATTTACAATAAGGAAAAAAAAAGGAAAGATCCCCGCCCTCCCCCGCAAAAAAACACACACAAAAAACACACACACACAAAAAAAAACCACAAAAAAAAACAATCATGAGTAATTAGCAAATAAATCATTGAGAGAATTAATTCCGTGATACCTAGATTAACCGGTTTCTTCACTACGCTGCTTCACATTTGTATATTTTGGACTGCATTCAAGATCTGGGATCTAAGCTTAAAGGCATAAAAATGAAACTTCGCAAAAACAAAAATACTCTCTTCTGGAACGAGAGAGAGAGAGAGAGGGGTCTTGCTTTACAGAAATGTACTGTTAGTGGTGAATGGAACTGGAGTGCACAAATATGACAAAGTACACACACACACACACACACACACAGAGAGAGAGAGAGAGAGAGAGAGAGAGAGAGAGAGAGAGAGAGTGAAAGAAAGAAAGAAAGAAAGAGACGGGTGGAGAGAGAAACATTTGATTTTCTGACTGCATTATTGCATGGTTTTATTGCTAAACCGTTCTCTTTCAGACTCCAACAGTCCCTATTTTTCTGCATGAAAGGATAGGCCGGCCAGCCCATACCATTTTTGTCCCCAGTTTTGTACATTTAATGTCCAATCATGACAGAGAACTTGTTCACTTGCACATACAAGTTATGATGCACAGTACTCAGTGGAGAATCAGTTGAGATACAGTCACTTCAATCATAACGCTGAAGTTGTTTACTTACATATATTTCCTATGCCTTTCAGTTGATGTTGGGTTTTTTTATGTACGGATAAGCGTCAGTGTTCTCAAAGACAGCCTTTCAAAGCCATTTTGAGGACAAATACTGACAGATCTAGGAGTTTCAAAGACCAGTCTTTAACGTGTACGCGCTAAGCACACCGCGTAAAAGGTATGGTATTTTATTCAACACAGCTAACAGTATCATATTGCGTTATTTGAATATTCCCTCGTTCAGCTCCTAAGTAATCTTTCGTCTGACATATCAAAAGGTTCAGTTGACTTGTTTTCCTTTCATTTCAACTGTCAACTATCCGTCTGGCCGTGTGTGTGTGTGTATGTGTGTGTGTGTGTGTGTGTGTGTGTGCGAGCACGCGCACGCGCGTGTGTTTGTGTGTGTCTGTGTGCATGTACGTTCTTACGTACGTGTGATTACTTTGTGAACAGTGTCACTAAGGAAAGCTATGTCTGGTCAACAACTCCTTCAACTCGAATTCAAAAGAAGATAAAGAAACGCGCAAAAGAAACCCAGAAAATAACCAAGAACCAAAGAAATAACAAACCATGGGCACTTACCTGCAATTATGATTTGACAATAAATCACACCAGGACGTGGTGATGGGCAGCGACCTGGGAACATCTATCCCGGTAATTCTGCATTTGGCCGACCTGGAGTGACACGGATGAAAAGCAAAAAGGACACTGTCATACACATGATACGTCAGTTATGTCAGGCAGATAACAATATTTTCCCCCGATATTCTTAAACACAGTCCAAGATGAATATGGAAAGAGCGTGTGTGTGTGCGTGCGTTCGTGTGTGTGTGTGTGTGTGTGTGTTTGTGTGTTGTGTGTTGTGTGTTGTGTGTTGTGTGTGTGTGTGTGTGTGACGGTTTGTGTATACATGAATGTGTTTTTTTTGTTTGCTTGTATATTTGTTTGTTGCTGTTGCTTTTGTTGTTGTTTGTTTTGTGTGTGTGTGTGTGTGTGTGTGTGCGTGTGTGTGTGTGTGTGCGTGTGCGTGTGCGTGTGTGTGTGTGTGTGCGTGTGTGTGTGTGTGTGTACGCGAGCGCGCGCGTGTATGGAGATGTGCATGTGCGTGTTTGTGTACGTGTGTAAGAGAGTGGCACAGAGACAGAACGAACGAACGAAATTTTATTTTACAAGGGTAAAGGAGTAAGCACAAAGTACTTGTTTACATCCAGCCCTCTGGGCATAAATAATAATTGGAAAAAAGAAGAAAGAAAAAAGCGAGAGTCAATTCAAAACACCAACGTCAAAATTGCATAAGCATGTGCAAACATAAACATAGAACTTATGTACAATACAATATCGCGATAGATGAATAACAACGAGGACAATAGGGTAGGGGCGTGGTGGAGAGCGGAAGGAAGAATGGACAAGGGGAAGAGTAAAGAAGGTAGGGGAGGCTGACAACAGATATAGTGACAGTGACAGTGGAGAGACATAGAGAGACTGCCAGGGGAGGAGAGAGGCGTATATATATTGACAGTCTATACATGTTTTTTGTTTATAATTGATATGTGTCACATAATCACATGTTTTTCAATAAATGTGCACGATATATGTTTTTAAAGTTAGGGATGCTTTTTACAGTGTTTACATTGAGGCAGGATAATAATTCATTCCATAAACAGCCCCCTGAATAAGACAGACTAGATTTAAAAAGATCGATCCTTGGAAGTGGTACCATAACTTTATGAAGATGACGACCTTTGTTAAATAGAAGTTTTGTTTTCAGTGGGAGGATATCGAGAGCTTTATAATCAGATACAGTCAATGATGAAGATTTTAAAAGAATCAGTTTTACAGCTCTTCTATGCAGACTCAACAGAGGTTTTATAATACTGTCACTCGCCGAATCCCACACTGTCGAAGCATAGTTAATGTGTGATTCTATATAAGCACTGACAAATAGTTTTCGGCAGTGAAGGTCCAAAAAGTGTGTAATTCTAGACAGCTGATAGATATTTTTTTTGTACCTTTTTGCATAACAGAGAAATATGATGTGACCACGACAAATTATTATCGATAGTGATGCCAAGGATTTTATGGTGGTCAACTTCTTCAATCTTGTCACCTTTGATGAAAATAGGCGAACAGTTTATAGACATATTTTGACGTTTTTGTCTTGTTGTGATTATTAGGAATTTTGTTTTTTTAGGATGGAGTCACATGTGGTTTAGTTCGGACCATTAAATCAATTAGTCAACACTTTCCTGAAGAGAAAGAGATACGATACATAGGTTAGTATAACTAGTATGAATGGTGGTGTCATCAGCAAACATTTCACATGGTGTCTTGATAGATAAAGGTATGTCATTAATATATGCAGAAAATAAGATAGGTCCCAAAACAGAACCTTGAGGTACACCATAGTTAATTGGTAATAACATTGATTTTGAACCATTTGTGGACACAAGTTGTTTTCTTTCAGAGAGAAAAGATGAGATAAGTTCTAATGTATTCAAAGACAAACCATAAATCTTTCATTTTTTCAGGAGGAGAGAATGATCAAACACATCAAAAGCCTTCATAAAGTCGACAACAAGAGCTCCAGTAATTTCGTTATTATTAATGTTAGTAAGCCATTGATGTACTAAATTTGTTAGTGCAGAATGACATGAGTGATTAGCTCTAAATCCAGACTGATTTGGATGGAACAAGTCAAAATTATTAAAATGCTTAAGAATATGTTTATTTATATGATTTTCCAGGGGTGTTACTAAGTGGGTGAAGAGACAGACAAGATAATGGAAGAAATATTTTTGCGAGTTCAGTCTTCAGTCTCTCACTCTCTCAGTAAACAAACAAAAAAAAACAGACACAAGGAATTTTTCCCTGAGCCAATTATAATTATTAAAACCAAGAAAAAAAATCTTTCATTCACTCTCTCTTCATCCTGGAAAAAAAATTAATCTTAAACACAGGAACAAATGTCTTGACTATCACAAGTCAATGGACAGCAGCCTACTCACAGTAGTGTCCACCCCACTCACTCGTGGGAAAACTCGGGCACCTCCTCAGTGAACATCCCAGTTCTCTGATGCATTCAGACTGACGTTACGCACACACACACACATGAACATGCACAGCTCACGATTCACCCACACTTACCACGTGCAAAACATGTTCACATTCATACAGGTATTCGAAATGTACAAACAAAAATTTCGTTCTTCCTCTGGCCACAGGCATTCGAAACTCACTCTGTCACAAGGGGTTTTGATAATATTGGCAAAATAGAAATTGGTCTGTAGTTTGATGGTTCAGAGCGATCACCATTCTTATATATAGGAATAACTTCAGCAGTTTTGAGCGTTTTGAGAATCTTATTTTTTGTAATACTTAAATTACATATGTATGTGAAGGATTCTGCTATTACAGGAGCTGAGAGTTTTAATATTTTTCCGTCTATGCCATCAAGATCTCTTGTTCTAGTTTGTTTTAAATGGATCAGAATGGTTAAGACGCTCAGCTGCCAATACAGAGAGTCCGTGAGGGTGTGGGTTCGAATCCCGCTCTCGCCCTTTCTCCTAAGTTTGACTGGAAAATCAAACTGAGCATCTAGTCTTTCGGATGAGACGATAAACCGAGGTCCCGTGTGCAGCACGCACTTGGCGCACTGAAAAAGAACCCATGGCAACAAGAGTGTTGTCCTCTGGCGAAATTACGTAAAATGAAATCCACTTTCATAGGTACACAAATATGTAAGCATGCACTCAAGGCCTGACTAAGCGCGTTGGGTTATGCTGCTGGTCAGGCATCTGCTCAACAGATGTGGTGTAGCGTGTATGGATTTGTCCGAACGCAGTGACGCCTCCTTGAGAAAGTGAAACTGAAACTGAAACTTTAAATGGATCAGAGCATTATAAACTTCATGTACACATATCAAAAGAATATCTAATGTGGATGAAATATTTTTTGATTGACAGAATTTTAACAGAGCATCTAAAGAGTTAAGGTTTGATTTGTCTGATTTTATAATTGAAGTAGTTATGTTTCAGAAATGTGAGTTAAGTCCATCTGTGGATATGTCTGTGAGTGATGTAATTTGTGTGGCTCTATTCTTATTTTCCAACTGATTCCAACTTACTGTCAGACTTAGAAGTGATCAACTTTTGAAAATATTTCTTTTTCGCTAAACGTTTCAAGTTATTTACTGCATTTCTTTGCTTTTGAAAATCTTCTCGGGTTCCAGTTGATAAAAGAAAATCTCTGAAATCGATGGCGTCTTCTATGTCTCTCGTTATCCACAGCTTTTTCAGACTGCTTTTTACACGTTTAGTTTTGAATGGGGCGTGTTTGTTGTAAATGTTGAGGAAATTATGATACCATATTTCAAACGCTTCATCTGGGTCAGTAAACTGATAAACGAGAGACATAGGAGAGTTCATCAGGTCCATCAAGAATGAATCTGGGTCAAATTTTGAATGACTTCTGTATGTGATAACTTTATGACAGTTTTTTTGTATCTTGATACCTTTTTTAGACCATGTGATACAAACTGGAAAGTGGTCGCTACAGCCAAAGGTTGGAGAGCATATTTCGGAAATAGTCTTTGTGGAAGTTGTGTATATGTGGTCGATGAGTGTTTTTGAAGTGCGAGTGATTCGTGTTGGTTTATCGATTAACTGATTGAGATGAAAGGATTCGTATGTTTGTTTCCAGTTCAAATTACATTTCAGTAAATCTATATTAAAGTCACCCAATAAAATAATTTCATTTGAGAGCAGAGAAGCGTCTTCCATCATTAGTGTGAACTTATCCATCCAGTCAACGTGCTCTGCAGGATTCCTATAGATAAAGCCAATAAGAAACGGTTCTGATTTTTTAAAGTGTACCTGGATCCATACTGATTCAACATGGTGGTTTTCGAGTGATTGAATTCTTTTGAATCTGATATGTTCATGAACATAAATAAGTAAGCCCGTTTCCTTTGGATTGAAAGGATCCTTACGAACGACATTATATCCAGGCATGGTTAGGTCAGAGTCTGACATATGTTCTGATAATCTTGATTCACCAAATCCAAAAATGTGAAAGTTTTTTTCCAAAATTATTCAATATATCAGAAACATCAGATAACTTATTAATTATATGATTGATATTAAGAAAGCCTACTCTCAAACCTTCTCCCATTGGCCATGCATCGCACGTCTGGGATGTGTTAGCATTCATGATTTTCTTAAGCTGACAATATCAGTAATGAAAAATTCAGTAAACAAGACACATGACAATCTATATTGTGTAGGAAAAGTAACAATAATAATAATGTCAAGTAGATAGCAAGCAAATTGAGAAAAAATGGAGTAAATTCTGAAGATCAAACACTATAAGGAATGAAACAATCAATCAAGCAAAACCAATTAAATGAGCAAATTATGGGGTAGATAACAATTTCACCTTATGATAACGGGCGAATAATATATAATGAAAAATGAAAGTTATTATACATAGAGAGAAAAATCAGGACTCCTCAATCGTATCAGTGGTACTAATTATAATAATGGGCAAGGCAACTTATCAGTTGATCCGGCACATGTGTGAGCAACCGCAGGGGTTTATAATTACAAAGAAAACAAACAACTCATACTTCATGCGCATGTGCAAGTTAACCCCAACCCTCCCCCACCCTCCCCGATATTTCGATACTTGCAACAACAAATAAACCACCACCACCACCAACAACAACAAAATTAAAGAAAGCGACAAATATTGAAAGGAAAACAACATCATCCATGATTGACTCTGTAACTGGCGAAAGATTAAACATTGAGTCATATCTATTTAGAATGGTGTGGGGACACATGGGGGAAGGAGTCGGCAGGAGGAGGACAAGGGGTTGGCGTAACAAGAAGTCAAGAAGCATGATATGATGGAAATGTGCGCTGTTGTGACAACAAGCGGGATGCCATGCGTAACAATTGTTCTGCATATGGATGGATTTCGTTTGAAGACTGTGTGTTAGTCTGTCTGTATTTTGCCTAGGAAAGTTATTATATGAGACACCGTTTTGATCGGTGTAGTGTGGTTGACGTGCGACAGGGACAGAATTGTACGGTGAGGCTGGGTAGGGGGGGAGGGTTACTGACTGGAATGTAAGATTGGTGTTCTCCTACTATTTAAGCTGGGAGTAAGAGGAGGGAAATGATAACTGGATTGTATGGGTGGAAATGGTTGCTCTAAAACCTGATCATGTGTATCGCCAGTTACGTCAGGTTGATGTGTTCGCCTCAATTCTGCCTGTGAATGATAAGCAGAGGAATGATCATTACGCAGTGGAACATTTCTGTCGTTCCACTCTTTGTTAGTCCTGTGAATGTTTTCAGGAAAACGGCCTTCTTGACGGAGACCTGTCCGCCACAGATTTTTAAAAGTTGCAGCCAGAAGAGCAGTTCCTCTGGCATTAGGGTGTTTTACGCTGCTGTAAAAGTTGGTGTTTGGTGCGAACGTTGGAAAATTATTGATGTAAAGGACTTTTTGTTGGTCACATGTGATTTGAAGGTTACGGTTCGAGGGAAGGATGATGTTGTTCAAGTGATGTTTGCCTCTGGCAGGAAGGATTGAACTCAGGCTCAAGCGTGCTTCTGGGAATTTATTTCGACATAACAGGATTAGTTTGGTCCATGTGTCGGTTGACACAGGACCTGATGAACAGGAATTTATGCCAGCATGAATGAGCACGTCTTTCAGATTTGGAGTAACAGGTAATGCATTAAGCCAATTGCAGAGGTCTTCCAACACACATTCCTGGAACACATATTTTGAATAAATAGGACTGATGGGGCGCTAACCGTCTGGCGTTGATGAAACGAATGACAGAGTCACCAATTAGAAGTATAGATGCTTTGTCTGGAATCGACATGCTGTTCAGTGTTTCTTGGGGAGTTGTTGACAGAGCTTTTGTTGTTGGTTTACTATTTACCATGGTAACTCTATCTACGGGAGGGACCGCGTCAGCTGGGATGCTATTCTCTGCACTCGAGAGCACAGAGAAAGGGTTAGATGTGGAAACTGAGTAATGAAAATAGTTTCTATGTTCATCATTGTAATCAGAAGAGGGAGCTGATGTACTGTCCGGTTTGTTTTCACGAGGAGGACAGTGTTTAGGGGATGGTGTCACTGTCTGGAATTCCGCCCGTGCACAGCTCTCTGGTAAAACAGAGGGCTTAGCTACAGTATCGTGACTTGGGGCGGTTTGATGGTAGGGAATTGTGTCTGTTTCTGTGCTTACATCTACACTTGTATGTTTGTCCTGAATCTCAGAGGGTGTTTGTGTGGATGATGTCACACTTTTCGTCTCTTCTGGTTTAGTTTTTTTAATTTCAGAGTTTATTGACCCTAGCTGTGTTTTGATGGACTGGTTGTCTTTTGCTAGCTGTTTGTTTGATGCTTCCAGTTTTGTGAGCTAAGACTGCATGTCATCCAGTTTGGAAATGAGCATGTTGAATTTTTCAGAAATATTGATACGTAATTCGTTTTTAGTGATAACCTTGATGCCTTCGACAGCTGTGAAAATGTTATTTTGTAATGTAGATAGTGCACTAGATAGAGAATCAAGCTGCTGGTCTAAATCGAAAACCTTCTGTTTCAGTTCTGGAAGTGAACCGACAGCCTGTGTATGTACTGTTTGGAACAATGTTCGCTTTTTTTGTAATCTAGTCCTTCTTCCCACTGGCGTTACTGTCTTTTTGTGGCTTCTGGTTTCTTTTCCCTTGTGTGAGGGTTGCTGTGCGCCACAGGTGGAGTGGGCGGGAGGACGACGATACCATCTTGGGTCGGCTCAGCTGGTTCAGGGTCTGTCAGTAGATGTGATGGTGGTGGGGTGAAGGAATCTCCACAAGGAGGTGTCGGTGTCCATGGAGACAAGTCAATGGTGGGTGTGTGTATAGTAGATGAACCAGGGAACGCACTGATGAATGTCACAGGAGTTTGGATCAAGAGTTTTGATAGTTTTTCAATATTTTTATCTCGCATGAAATTAGACACCACTTTTTTTTATAATTTCACATTCAACTGAATCCCAGAGTGGGCAGTCTAAACCTTGACACAGTAAAGTTCCTTCGGATTGTGATGAAAAATACAGGGTAATAGTCACAGATTTACACGACTGATAAAAAATACGAATCACTGACTTGGTAAGAGTGGAAGGAGACGGCACGGATACAAACAACGAGGGAAACGACAATACTGAGTCATTGTGATCATAGTCACTGAGCTGAACTGAAATATCGGACTCGTGTAATCCAGAATATCGATAAAAAAAAAAAAAAAAGACAGTTTCTCCACAGTGTAAGTTCATCCTTGCTGCACGAAAACCGTTTTTGGATTATGTCGAGTGTAGGTTGTAATTTTTTTTAGGAGAAGTTGAAGCAGACATGATTACACGACACAGGGACAAAGACAATACATAATACTCACTGTGCCGGAGTTGTTCATGTTCCATCCCCATCCCGTTTTCCATTGCGATGAAATGAAGATATACCACACACACACACACACACACAACAAACACAGCACTGTTCACAGGTCAAGGAAGGATATCCACAGAACATGACCCGTGGCACGCACAACAGCGGCTGTCCGTGTTTTGTTTGTGTCCGGTACAGGTGTACTTCACATCATGTCGCGGAAATCACTTGATTATGTATTCAAACCAAACAATTTTTATACCACTGTGCACAGAATATTTCAATTGATACAGAAAAGCATATTAATCACTAGATAAGGTGAAATAAGCTGAATAATCACACTGAAGAAATTAATTTTGTGGAGCGTCATAGAATGGCGTCCGCTCGGTCAGTGAGAACAGCTCAGAGAGATATAGAGAGAAAAATCAGAGAGAGAGAGATCAGACCATTGTGAAAATGTTATTTCTGATTCCAGCATTTTCATCATATATCAAAACCACAAAACCTTTCTGAGAATATTGCCATCAACCAAACTGACCACACGTTATTTCTAAAAGAAAAAAATATATAATAGCAGCATGTATTCAAACATCCATAGTTACACACCTCAGTTCAGGATTAATTGTGGCTGATGAAATACTGATCTCTGATCCGTGGACAGGAACTGCGATATAATCAACTCCAGAAGATGAGAGAGACAAAGTATTGAATTTTTCGGTCCAAAGCATGTTCCATCCCCATCCCGTTTTCTTTCTTTTGTGCCTTCGTTCCTTTCTCTCTCTTTCTTTCAAACCCTTTTTCCTTCTTATTTTCTATTGTCACGTCGATTAAAGTCACAGATTGTAGGGTGATGATGATGATGATGGTGGTGGTGGTGGATACAGAGATGTTTTGAGGCTTGAAATTGCATGACAGCACTGATTTAGACTTCTCTTCGCTTCGTTTCACAACAGGACTACATATCCCGCCGTCAGCCACGCCCGAAAGGTGTAAACACCTATGGTGCTACTCCTTGTTCCTCGAGAAATTTGATACAGCACTCTTGAAACGGATGGCACTCAGCCGTATGGTCCCAGCCTTCCAGTGTGAACCGACAGCACATGCATTGAGTTCTCAGTAAGAGTCAGTTGAACCTTAAAACAGATTCCACCGATCAGCTGAACCGTGACCACCTCCCGGAGTTAGTACGTGACGCTAACCACTTCCCTCCTACACACACTTGCAATTCTCTACACGAAAGCAAAAATATAAAAATAAAATAAGTAAATAAATAAATAAAAATTAAATAAAATAAGATTTAAAAGTATGGGGTAAAAAGAAAATACTCCCGAGCACAAAAATGCCTTTATCTTTGACCAGTTTTGGAGAATGAAAGTTGCGTGGGCGTTGGAAACACGGGAGCGTAATTACTTGTCAGTGTAGTTTGATACATTTGTGATTAAAGACGACAGCGCGACATGAAACTAATCCACTTATATAATTATGTATATATATATATAATGATAATCATTATCATGTATAGTTACTTGTGTCGCAATCAACTCTGGAAGATTTTTTTCAAACTTTGAGTGAAAAGCTTGAAGCGGTGACTAGTTTTTATTGTACTTTTTTACCCTGGTCTTGAAAAAGATGGAAACGTGGCGACTGCCTCGAGATGGCCTTTGTGGTCAGCGAGGCTCTAAGCACCATAATTTGATTTGATTTGTGTCGCAATCTCCCCATGTAACAGGCTATAAGCGCCTTCCATGAAACAATACACATGCCGTACAGCAGCACACATGACATATGAAAACAATACAACAATACATACAGCAAATATGAACAATGAAATAGAAAGAAAATGACAAAACATGCCTTACACACACACGCGCGCGCGCGCACACACACACACACACACACACACTCACACACACACACACACACACTCACAGGTTCCATCTGTTTAAGGGAAAATGTTCCTTTGTCACAATCGTGTCCGCTCATCAATTCATCGATTATAATTAGGCTCTCTAAAAACAGACTCGGATCAACCTAGTTATGCAATCTCTGTGTTATAATCACTTCAATAAGTCTGTGGTATATACATCTTGAATTCTCTTCGTGTCTTAGTCTAAGCTGCTGACCTAAATTAATCCTGCCAAATCTTTATTGTGTGTGTAACCTTGATATAACTTAACTGGGAAAACACCAGCCAGTCAGCGCAGTCTAAAAGCTGCCAACCGAAGCGGGACAGGCCGCACATTCTGACGGAGAAGGGTACACAGACCGTGACTGGTCGATCGGGTTTCTCTGATCAATTGGCTACAGTCGTTACCTGCATTGCATTGTTCTGTTGCTGATCTGACTCAGGTTGCAGGCTCTGGGAGACTGGGTTAGGACACTACGCGCCGTGTGTGTGTGTGTGTGTGTGTGTGTGTGTGTGTGTGTGTGTGTGTGTGTGAGTGTGTGTGTGTCTGTGAGAGAGAGAGAGAGAGAGTGTGTGTGTGTGTGTGTGTGTGTGCGCGAGTGTGCGCGTGCGTGTGAGAAATGAATTTTTCAACAGAAATTATATGTATAATGAACCTATGTGCAGTGATGAGTTTCGCAGTGTGTGGGGGTGAAAGTTCAGGAGGAGGGTTTCGGGGACGGGGATGGTGGTGGGGGCGAATCAGTGAATAACTAGGCAGCATGAGATAGAAATATGTGTAACGATGTACAGGAGAGAGAGAGCGGGCGTGGAGGTGCGGGTGGTGGTGGTCTTTATTGTTCCTTCTTCTGTTGTTGTTGGGTTTTTGTTGTTTTTGTTGTTGTTGTTTTTAATTACCTATTCTGAAATGAGTAGAAATGTTCTTAGATGTATCAATGCAATTTTGTGGGTTTTTTTTTTTTAATACTTAAATGTTTACACGTCTGTTAAGTGCGTTATTTTGAATTCTTTTCACAACCTTGTTCCTGAATGGGTGAAATGGTTTAATGCTTTTTTTCTGTTTTCTTTTTGAATCTCTTCGTATGGTTAGGCAAAATATGTTGACCTACATGTACTACCTCTTTAAGTCTGGCCAATAATCTATGTACTATGAGTTACACTACCATATGTTAATTTCTCTTGAGAGATAATGAAATTGACTTGTGGCCCGTGTGTGGGGGGAGGAGGGGGGAAGGCTGCATTGACATCCATCAATGTCGAGCGCACCCACACACGCACGCATCAGTCCTCACCCATGTCCGCCCCGTAGATGGACACTTAACTTCATGTTCTCTGCTCTTACCTCGGCGTGAAGTATCCGTCCCACTAACACATCCACTACACAACCCCTCCCTCCCTCTCAGAACAACAAGAACAGCGATTTAAAACCCCGGCTGTCGTTTGGAGCTGGCGCATTGTTTGGAGAGCTCTTCGCGTCTCCGAAAGGTGGAGAGCGCGCGGTGACGTTTAGTGCTGGCAGTGCAGCAGACGACAGTGCTCGACGTGACGAAAAGATCGCGTGCGCAGATCTGTGCGTGGAGCAGTAGAAGGAACATTAGCACGTATGCCGCTGTCAGCGACACACACAGTTGTGAATTCAGCTTGGATGTGGTGATCTGTTGGTGGTGGTATTGTTTATCATTTTTTTTGTTTTTAGAAATCTAAATTGTTTCGATGAGGAAGCATCGATTTGACTACTTCATGAAACGTGCGAATCGCACTGGTCCTTAATGTTTGACGAGAAAAGGTACATGTGTTGCACAATGAAGTCTGTTAGTTAAGTTCGGTGTTATTGCTGTTGGAAGATTAATTATAATGTGACAGTTGGTTTGTGCAGAATGTTAAGTGGATGAATTTGAACGATTCAATACTTTGTGCTTATTATGGAATGTCAGTAATATAGGCCAATCTAGATATCAGACCCCACGTCTGTCTATATCATTTATCTGTGTGAATGTCAGATTTAGGCCTATATCAGTTGGCTGTGTTTGAATGAATCTGTATCTGTCAAAATCAGTTTATGTACCTCATAGGTTGTAATATGATTCTGCCAGCTTGTATGTCTGTCTGTCAATCTGTCTATAATGTGGATTAGAAATATATGCTTGCATGTGCACACACACACATCCTTTCTCTCTCTCATACTCTCTTCTCTCCCCCCTCTCTTTCTCATTCATGCACACACACACACACACACACACACACACACACACAGGTATTCTCTCTTGCTCTGATTTTGCTTACACATACACGCAAGCACGCACGTACGCACACTCACACATAATTATGCATTTACACATACGTATATACTCACGCACACACACATACACACACAGGTGCTCGCGCGCGCGCGTATGCATATTCGCACACAGACATAATCAGTTTTTTTTCTTTTTGTCTGATTTTAGCCCCAACCCAACCCCACACCCAGCCCCTCCTCCCTCATTATATACACACACAGAAACACGCGCGCACGCTCCCTCATAGTCTCTTTTTCTGTCTCACCCGGCCCCAATCTCACTTCACTTCACTAACTTCAAATACCTGCTTTGGAGCATAATTATGGTATAAGATGATAGAGCACACCTTCAGTGGACAGGGCTGTCTTAACAGTTGGGGCCTTGGCCCTCCAGCTGCCTTCATCTCCACCACTGTGCATCTTCTGTTTCCTCCATGTCTGCCATAGTCTGGCCACTTTTCTTCTCCTTTGAACAAGTTGAAGGGTCAATTGCAGTGATTGTATGGCGATGTTGTTTGGAGGTTTGGAGGGTGTGGCCAGTCCAGCTTCATTTCCTTATCCTCTGTTTCTTTTTACTGATGGGAATCTCGTTGGTTATACCTCTCAGGCTGGCATTTGATATTGCTTGTGGCCATCTTATGCCCACAATACGTCTCAGACATCTGTTGTGGAGGTGTGAAGTTTGTCAGTGTTTAACTTTATCAGTCTCCAAAGTTTCTGATCCATACAGGATTATCTTCACTCAGGTGTTGGAGACATCCAGTCTGCATTCCCCTCTCCCAATATTCTCTCTCTTCCCCGCCCCTCCCCCCCACTCCCCGTCCCCCCGCCCCCTCTCCCAAGTTTAGATCGTGACAATCAGAGAAACGTCACAGACTGCAATTCCATGTATTCGCTTTGCACGCACACACGTGCTCATGCGCAGTCTCAAAGAATACGTGAACACATACACATATTCTGCACTTTTGGTTTCAGCCAGGTCTCCTTAAAAGAAATATGTGCCTACGTGGGGAAAGGGAAGAGGGAGAGGATACAAAATGCCCATTGATAATGTATTTGAATATTCAAATAACCCTTCAGTGTGGACCTTTGAAAGTCACCCACTTGTATTAATCTCCACTTAACGTGAAATCGACCGATGCTGTTCAAAATTTCCCTTAAGAAGAAACGGTTATAGCCAGTGGACTACTAGCTTTCATTGCCTTAAGCCCGAGTTCTTCGCTACTCGTTCTTTCATCGCCGGTAAACAGTATGGAGTGTGCTTTGAAATGAATCGTTCAAGGTTTTCAATGCTTTGTTATTGCGTTGTGCAGTGCAGGTGGCCGTTTATGTTTCTCCTTTGTTGTTTCGGACGTCTGGGTTTTCCTTTGCATGTGTTCGGTTGCGGTGTGAATAGAATCTTGTTTGATTTTATTTTATTCAGTTTGAGAGGCGGAAGGAAGAATGGGGGGGGGGGGGTGCAGAGAAAAAGAAAGAGACAGGGACAGAGAGAAAACATGCATTCATGAGTAAACATACATACTCATAATCAAACGCGCGCGCGCACACACACGTACAAAAATAGAACATAATAGAAATATGTATAGGCACACACATAGCGCGCGCGGACAAACACACGCACTCGTGCACTCGCACACACACACACACACACACACACACACACACACACACACACACACACACACAGAGAGAGAGAGAGAGAGAGAGGTTGTGGTGATTGTAAGGAAACATTTGAATCCAATTTGACGAACAGCCAACCACTCGGGAGAAATTGAAGCGGGTGGATTTTTAAACAGGTAATTTATTATAGTTGATTGTTATATGGCTGTTTAATGTTTTCATTTTCTGTACACTATTAAAATAATGTTGTTTTACCGGTAAAAAGGATCTCTCTCTCTCTCTCTGACTCTGTATATTTGCTTGTCTCTAATTGATTGTGAGAGAGACTGTGTGAGAGAGACAGACAGACAGATATGGGCGTAGGTAAATCAGTTAACAGAGAAGACTATTGGTGGAGGGAGGTGATAGTGGGACAGGAGAAAGAGAGGGAAGCACACACACGCACGCAGAGAGAGAGAGAGAGGACGAATCACGCACAAAGAAATTGCAATCAAGAGCTGCATAACTACCCAGAGCTGTGCTACTGTGTGTGTGTGTGTGCGCGCGCGCGCTTAAGAGAGAGAGAGAGAGACTTCCTCTGTGCGAGAGAGACACATAGAGAGGGAAATGGGTCGGAGGAACTGGGGTGGAGGCTCAAAATATTTATTCGACAAAAGCTATGGCAGATCATTAGTCAAACGCGGGAAGCTGGAACGACTTACCATTAATGCCCTTGTGTGATAGGCTACTTGATCAAAGCTGTCATTCATATTCGGCATTCTATCCCAAACTCTATCAATAACCGTCGTGCACTGTTGAACTGGCTTGTTTACTTTTGTTTATCAGAAGAGAATCTTATCGTCCAAGAAGAGAGAGAGAGAGAGAGAGAGAGAGAGAGAGAGATAAGGGGTGGTGATAGTTAATGCGTCTCCAACAGTGTCATGAAATGAATCAGCTTGTTAATTTTTACTCACCCATACCACAAAAATTGCAAGAACTAATAACTGCATGTAACGACAAAAAAATGGAATAAAAAAATTGCATATTTCTGTATCTAACATTTTCCCTTAAAATACATTTCTGTGCACTAATAACACCTAAATATTAAATGCGACCGAACTCGCACGAACCCAAAGTAAGAACTTGTATTATCGATATAAGCACTGCGTTACCATTGCAAAAATGATTAAGATACATGTACAAACACACACACACACACACACACACACAGAGGGATGAAAGAAATATACATCAAAGCGCAACATGGCAAGAATGCAGTCAGCGATGTAATTTGCAATGAAGGTGAAGTAATTACAGCGGGTGGAGCGTTACTCGGATTTTAAGCTTTCTGAAAAGCCCCGCCGGCAGAAATATTCTCCCCGGATTACATGCCATTTCCCCAAGAAAACCCTCGCGTAATGGCAACACGTCCTTTCCCAAGAAAGCCCTCACCTTACAATAACACGTCCTTCGCAGCTGTGTTGGGTGCAATGGCAGTTTCCCTGAAGTTGAACTCAAACGCCTACAACAGGAGTTCGGGTGTTTTCATTTCTCTGAGTGCTCGTTTGTCGTGCAAGAGATTTACGATCGATATAAAGTGTGTATTAATACGCATGTGGTTTTCTGCACTTTTCTCGAACGCATACGGGAGGGGGTTGCTAGGCATTAAAGCGGATTCAGAAATACAAAATTAATTATTTATCCATACAATTGGGTAGGGCTTGCTTGAATGACCACTTTATTCTTATCGCCTTTCTTTCTGGTGCCTCTGAATGCGTGAACGGTTGACTAGTTGATGAAATAATTGAGTGAATGGCTGACTGAGTCATTGATCTATACTGTCTTTCAAAAATAGGTCATCACAAGAAATTCGAGATATCGCGTTTGGCTAAGCTGATTGCTTCTAAAGGGTCAGAAATTTGCCCATAAAGAATGGGAGAAAACCGTCGCAAAGTGATTGGAAATCAATCAGTTGGTGTTCGTGGGCGGGTGAATGTCTGAGTAATTGCTAAATTCGGCAAATATCAGGTTCACGCTATCATCAGCATACGCGAGTCTTTATGGGTGGGCGTCGTCATTGTTGTCGTCGTAACGACCGTCATTACAATTATCGGCGTCGTTATTGCCGACATCATCATCATCATCATCAGTATCACCATCTTCACTTCCATCACTGTTACCATTATAATCCTCGCCATCATCATTATTGTTGCCTGCTAATTCATTTTCATTAAAGTATGTCAGCATCCCTGTGAACAGCTGAAAATGTAGGTATAGATGTTTTGCGGTCCAACAAGCATATAGAATTGCCCGTTGTCACAACTTGTGACGACAGTTAGGGCGTGTGGCCCGTCTTCGTTTTTCTCCATTCTCTTCTTTCACTTTCCCTCCTTCTCCCATCCTTCAGTTCGGGTAGAAGTCTCGAATTGCGCACGAACCACGTGCATACATATTACTCAGCTCACCTGAGCGAATATGAAATATTGTTGGGCAGCAACAATATTCGAGGTTTTTGCAGCCCGACTGCCGTAGTGTACGGGTCGTCTTCGTTGTTGGTGGGGTAGCTACCCCGACGTCTTGGCACCAGTTGAAGTGAGGGCCGCCTGTCCTCCGTTGGAGCCACATCGGTGTTTCTTCGTCTGTCTTCGTCGTTGTCTTTGTGGTGGTCGTTGGTGTACGCTACCCGTGGCAGGTAAGAAGCCACTCGTCAACTTATCTTCAATGTATTTCTATCAGTGGTGTGGGTGTGTAAAGAGGTTGAGGTTCGACAAGAAAGGTGTACGTTAGGTTTTGACACAATGATCTATTTCGTTAATTATTTGTGCTACCACTGCGTGAATATGTACTTTTTCTTGTGTCGGCTAATATTTTTGCCAATTTTATTGTTATTGAGTTTTAAAATGATACAATTTTACCTTAGTTCACTGTTGTGTAAAACTGGGCGTTGGCTCTGTATGATAGGTGTAGAGAGTGCGAGTGCCGCATATGAGCTCTGTAATTCGTCTTGTCAGTGTTATATTCCAGCTTTGTATTTTGAATGTGCGGTACATTTGTTTTTGTTAATTATCGTTAGAATTAGTATTGCTCAGCACTGGGGGAACATTCCGTAATGTTCCAGCTCTCGCTGTGTGCTGGGTGTCCCGGGCCTTTCGTCTGGTGACCCAGATCTTCGCCCCTCCTGCCCTGTGACTGGTGTCCTGGGCTCCGGGCCTTTTGACGTGCAGCCTGGGCCTTGGCCTGGCGCTGTATGCCAAGTTCTGGCACCTGTGCCTTTTGGTTGAGGGTTCGTGCCTTTGGTCGAACTTATGCGCCACGTGTCCGTTCGTCTGGAGCCGTGTGTTAATGTTTTTTCCCTTTTTTTTTTTTCTTTTTAAGAGAAAAACTTCCTGAACCCGCCAAAGACTAAAGCACGAACATCTGTGTACCAGTTATGGTTTTGGGGTGGTTTGTCTTCTCCTTGAGTGTGTGTGTGTGTGTGTGTGTGTGTGTGTGTGTGTGTGTGTGTGTGTGTGAAAAATCGCGTTTGAGAACGTTTGAGGGAATCGGTAGCTTTGTATGCGACTTCTGTTCGTTTCGTTTGGGTTTTTTTTGTAGTTATGGTATACGTTTGTTTTTTGTATTTTTTGAAAGTATAGGCTGTGTGTGTAAGGTTGCGTGAGTGGGATAGACAGAGCGGAAGAGAATAAATTTGGTGTGGAAGAGAAATATCTGTATTCTGTGTTTGTGTTGTCGGGTGAACTGGGTTGGGTGTTAGGTTTTAAGACAGTTCTCGACCTCTTCCCTAGGGGGGTCGTGACACCCGTTTCTGATTGAAAAGACTAAAAGCTATCCACTCTGACATTTTCTGCTGTCAACGGATCTGGCCCTAATAAACTGTCTGAACTCCTTCATATCTATACTCCTTCTCGCCAGCTCCGTTCTTCCTCTGATACTCAACTTCTCAGGATACCTCACGTCAGAAATAAGACCCGTGGACACAAATCGTTTTCTTTTCAATCGCCAAAGATGTGGAACAAGCTCTCTCATTAACTCCGTCATTCTGATTCCCTTGCATCTTTTAAATCTGGCCTCAAAACAAACCTCTTCCCTCGGCAATAAGTTCAGTTGTGGCAGCTCCACTCCCTTTGCGTGAGTTGTGCTTGACTATGTGTGCATACATATGTATGCGTACATAACTACATGCATGTATATGAATATGTGTGTGTGTGTGTACGCGAGCGCGCGCACGCGCGTCTGTTTATATATGTTTGTGTTTGTGCGTGCCTGTGTGTGCGTATGTGTTGAGGGTAGCTGCCATGTACATACGTGTGTTAAAATGTATGTATGCATTGTGTGTTTGTGTGTGTGTGGGGGGGGGGGGGGGGGGGGGGGTTGTATGTGTGTGTGTCTAGTTTTTTGTCACATTTTGGTGTGTATGTAACATCGATGTAACGTGTTATGTGACCAAAAGTGTTTTTGTAAAGCACCTAGAGCAGATTTCTGGATAGTGTGCTATATAAATATCCATTATTATTATTTTTATTATTTTTAACATTTGATAACTGACATATATGCAAAAAAGAAGAAAAGAAAGGTGGCATAACCTTACGTGCAAAAAAGCCAGGAAATATAACAGTGGCATTGTAGTTATGTTGGTGTGACAAAAGCAGAAAAAGTACAATGATCCAAGTCTTACAAGTGAGGACACCTATTCCCCTCAAGCTCAGAAGTGACACAAGATAAATACACCAAGCAGCTTATTTCGCCGTGCACAGTATTTTCTTGTCCCATGTAACGGCGCCAGATTGTGCAAACAGAGGCACAGCGGTTTCTCACACCCAGGTGCCATTTATTGACACAGTAAAGACCAGTCGGTGACTGACCAGTCTAACACGAATGGACTGACGTGTAACAAATCTGCTGTTTTTGACGTTGCCAAGTAGGCCTTACTGTACTGGTAGTTGTTGAAAGGCAGAGTGACTGCAGAGACCCACGTCTGTGTCAATGCAAATGTGTGTGATTGAATGCGAACGGCTGACATATGCCGGAGCTTCCAACATTCTGGCGATCACTTGCTGTACGAATTGCATGCGTGCGGGGTTCAGTTTTATAATATCAAAAGAAAGGTTAAATGAAATGGCTGACATTAGCATGTCAGTATGCTACTTTTTGTCATTCTGGTAGTCATTTGACGCACGTATGTCTACTCTGTGTGCGCAAGGTTGTTTTCAGTTTGTTCACACTGGCTGGTAGGTGTATTATGGAACTGATTTCAGGAAGCATGTAGAATGGATATTTCCGTCCCTTTTTTTCGTCTTCCCTTCCTTCGCGCCACCATTTGAGGCGAACTAGCGACCACATGCACAACATAACTCTTCATAAAAAAAAAAATTAAAAAAATGGCTGTTTAGAACCGTCCGACGTTACTTTTATAAGCAGACATAAAAAAAAAAAGCTTAGATTTATGGGTTTTTTATTGTTGTTGTTTTACTTCCGTATAGCTCATGGACATGGTTGTTTGTGTGAAAGTGGAACAGTCCAAACAAGGGTCAGAAACCGATTAACATGTAAGATTATTGCTATATAGATACAGTTTCTCGCCGGCAAATCCATCTATCATGGCTCGAAAAAAACAAAAAACAAATCGGTATGGAGAAAACATCATTTTCAACATCTTTTATATCGCTATCAAATGTATAGGCATAAACATAAGAGAAAGCTGCTGATTGCAGCAATACTGTGTTTCCTTATGTGAAAATTACATTGTTTATTAATTTTTATTTATTTACTCATTCACTCACAGGCTTACTTACTTTCGCAGTTACCTATCAATGCACTCATCAGTGAATTCTTTTCACTTGAAATAGTATTCAATGCCCACTCGATACCGTACATTCAGTTAGGTTGTTCAGGGGTATATTTGAACGTCACTGTAGGCCTTATTTGTGCCGAAACTGGTAAAATACTGTATTCTCATTATTGTTAGTAGCAGTAGTTGTGTTCCTTCGTTTGTTTGTTTTTTATTCAGGTTATATTTTATAGATAGATACATCTACAACAAAGAAGATAATATATGTACACAGTTATGGTGGCTTTCGATCCATACCATTTCACCTAATAGAAAAGAATTGTTTATCTTTATGGACAGCATTTTCCAATGCCGTATGAACTGTATGACATACGAAATGGCTATTAGACTTCTCATTGTACAAAACATTTGTCGTCTTAGGGTCTGAAACAAGGTTACCAAGCAGCGGTAATGTGTCGAACTGACGAACGGTATTTGTTTTGTTTTTTCAGTCTAAGGCAAACAAGCCAAGGGGTGCATGGGGCGAGATAGCAGAGACCGCTGGCTGTTACCTCTTCCTGTGGGGAAGTTTCCTGTGTGACCAGTGTGTGACAAACTTAGCACAAACCCAATGGGCCAGAGAACGGGCTGAATGAATCTCCTGCTACCTAGGTATCCTGGCTTCAAAGACTGGTCCTGCTGGGCAGTGTAACATAAGTCATTGGGAACACTGTGGGCGTGCCCTGGGAAAAGACTGGTTCTATCAAACCATCACAACCATTACTGACGTTTGTCCACCTTTTTGACGAAGGTACACATTCCGTCAATCGCTACCACCATCACCCTTACACCCTCCCCTCTTTTTTTACTTCTTTTCTCTGCCCGCCCTTTCAACCCCCTTCCCTCCTCTTTTGATCAGCAGAAAGGTTCACCTTATGCGACTTTTTAAGCCAACATACACACAGTGTGTAGATTCAGCTCTAGCGCCTGTGGCAAGTTTTCCTCAGCGCTACATTATTCTCCTGCCCTGTGGTGTAGAAACGCGGGAGGCCATTCTGTCCACGAGTGCACTAGTAGGTGGAACAATATTGACGAAGGGGCAAGCCAAGCGGAAAAGACAGAATGGGGGAACCGCACTCACAGGGAGGGGACACAGTGCCTAGTCCCTCAGAGGACGTAGACAGCGGTCAGGACAGACAGGCACTTAGTGATAATAGCCAGCCAGTGTTTGATCAGCAACACTCAGCCACAGGGGGGCATTCGGACATTCCGAGGGACGAAAGCACAGAACAGTTGACACCACAACAGGAAGACGCAGAACAGGCAACGCCAAGACACGACGACACAGAATCGATAACACCAAAACACGGCGGCACAGAACAGGAAACAGCAAGACATCAAGGCACAGAAGAGGAAACGCCAAGACAACAAGGCACAGAGCAAGTAACACTGAGACATCAAGGCACCGAACAAGTGCCACAGAGACATGCAGGCCCGGAAAAACTGGCACCAATTCATCCACGCCACCCAGAAAGAGCGGCAGACCGTGAGACACCAAACGGCGGCGTCGACAACAGCGGCGGCGGCGGGGTTGGTGTCGGGTTGTCAGTGACGTTGTTGACCCTCGACGGTGGGCTCGATCCACGGCCGTACTCCCGCCAACACTTCCTGCCCAGCCCCAGAACGGAGCGGGACCACGTGCACGACATGGCGGACCTCAAGCTGATCCGGGACTTCCAGGTGCGGAGGAAGTACGGCAAAAGACCCACGCGTCCAGTCCGGCACAGCAAAAGCGTCATCGAGCTGGGTCTCTCCGGAAGACGGTACTTCACCAACGGCGACAACGCTTCCAACGGTGGTGGTGGTGGTGGTGGTGGCGCCGCGTCATCAGCGCTTGACAGTGCCCGGTCTGTGAAGACGTCATCGTTTGTGGGCGAGGAGTTGGGACGTCTGCAGAACGGCCCCAACCCAGCGTCCTCCGCGGCGAAACCCGGCACGGAGGAGGAGAGTTCCGTGGACTCTGTGGCCAAGGACATGCAATCCCCCGTGCCTTCCTTCCCTCCCCTGTCCCCGGGGGGTCCCAGGGCTGGGGTCCGCTCGGAGAACTCCTTTTACTCCTCTCGCCACAGCGGCCAGTCCCCCCCGTCCCTGCTGACCAACCACTTCGGCTTCAGCACCATCCGGCCTGACACCTTCTCTGGCATGCAGAGGCATCGTAAGATGAGGCTGGCTGCTGACTCGGACAATGAGGGTGGGTTTTGCGTGTGTGTGTGTGTGTGCGTGTGTGTGTGTGTGTGTGTGTGTGTGTGTGCGTGTGTGTGTGTGCGCGTGTGTGTGTGTGTGCGTGTGTGTGTGTGTGTGTGTGCGGAGGAGCGTATGTGCGCGCGCGCGGTTTGGTATATTAGGTGTGTGTGTGTGTGTGTGTGTTCGCATACATATACACGTGCGATTTGGTGTGTGTGTGTTTATAAGAGAGACAGAAAAAGAGCGACGCACTGGCGAGAGAGAGAGGTTGGGGGGGGTAAGGATTGTGTGTGTGAGAGAGTTTTTCATTTAATATTGGCCCATAATGCATACCACATTTTAAAACGGAAACGAATTATAGTGCTGCTCGAATAATATTCCACAAAATGTTATCGAACACATCCACACACACACACACACACACACACACACACACACACACACACACACACACGCTCTCTCGCTCTCTCTTTCTCTCCTCCTTCCCCTCCATACATGCTCATTGACTGTGACAGTTTGCACGGTTGGTTGGACAATGGTGTCGTCGCTCTTTCAATCTTGGAACCTCTGGGAAAGCAATATTGACCAGCGGCTGTCACACAATGCTTTACACTCATGTGGCCTGATATTTCTAGTTACAACAGCGTTTTCTTATTCCATACATTGATTGACTACTGTTCATTTGGAGAGTCCTGCAGTACAGTACCATCGTTGTTTCTATGGGACCTCTGATTGCTACCTGTGATCTCGTTTTATCATTCCTGCAGGAAAGGGGGATTTCACCATTGGTGTTGGTATGTTTATCGGGGAGTTGCAAGCTTCCCGATATCATTTTTATATATGTATACATATATATGTATGTAATTAAATTGCCTCGTTATAAACCCTTTTAAGCATAGGTGGAACTAGTAAGACATTAAAAAAAATAATACAGAATTATTTTTTTTAAAAGAAAGAAAAGAAAAAAAAGCGCCGTGACGTTTTAAGCAAAATATATCACGCAAACACACATTAGACGCGTTCACAAAATATACAAGCCAACATCACGCAAAGACGCGTGCATTGCTTTAAGCTATTTTATTCAAAGAAAATGTAGCATCAGCATAAAAACACAAAAAGCATGGGAAGGACAACAAGCATGGCTTAATAAACACTACCAATAAGAAACAAGTAAGCACAAAACTTATGAGGACACATTAAAGGAACCAAAATAAACGTAATCACATTGACAAGTATGAGGCAAAACAGTACACGAAGAGACGCAAAGTTCCAAAAATAAAGTATTTAAAAAAAGGAAACGGTATGTAATGTGAAAGAATGAGATAGAGAGGGAGAGTCGTGGTGGCAATTCAGGCCTTCTCTTTCACACACACACACACACACACACACACACACACACACACACAAGATCACTAGCCCTCCCCCCCCCCCCCCCCCCCCCCCTTTTTTTTTTTTTCTTTTCCTAAACTGTCATGTATGATACAGTTTGACCAGTCTGACCAGACTGTAAAGCCCATGTACCCATTCTTGATCAAGGAAACGCCTGCCATTCGCAGGATTTGTGGCCACACAACAAACCGCCTAATATCCACTCCACGAAATCTCTCTGCCCTGTGACTCCCATGTACTTCCACGTGAATAGTCAAAAATTCACTGCCTCAGACTACAAGTCTATTTCGGGAAAAGACTGGACTTCCCTTTCACTGCTTCGCCAACACGTCATTGTCTACTCTACGTGTGTGACTCATGGCAATGGAAAAGAAAGGAAGTCTACCTGAAACCTTATTTGAAGCCTCTTTTGATCGTGCCTTCATATTTAGAGACAGACAAAGTGCTGCATGTGACATACATGATACAGACTAGGTTTGAGACAGCTGATTTATTATGCTACTAGATTTATAAAAAATATATTTTATATATATATATATATATATATATATATATATATATATATATATATATATATATATATATAATTCTTGTTAGCAGCACATCGGCGTTTAATTTGGCCATCAAATGATAACAACACACAAAAATAAAATTGTGTTGATTTCGTACAATGACAGTCTAAACACTAAAATCAAAATAATGTCAAGTTGGTTGAATGATTCATTCATTTCTTCATATCGTCGTTGTTCTTCCATAACTGATGGCATGATGTAGTCTCCCGTCGGGCCGACGGATGAGTAGGCAGGCAGGTTTATCTGTCAGTGTGAGTCCTCATATGGGAGAAGAGGCCGATTCTGGATGCGCAGCACTTCCCACACATGTTGCAAGGGAAAACGTCTCCAGAAGTTGAGCCCTGCTTCCTTCGCTCACGCTTCTCCTTAATGGCCAACGTTCTCTTGTTTTTTTTCAAACGTATTTATGCCACTAGAGCACAGCATCCTCCAGCGATAGCGGTCAAGGGCATCAGTTTCCCAGGAAACGATGTCTATGTCACAGGCTTTGAGGTTTGTCTTCAAGGTGTCCTTGAAGTGCTTGCAAGGTCTTCCAAGTCCTTCAGCTGGCCATACAATAGCATCTTCGGATCCTGCTGTCTATCACGCTGACGACATGTCCTGTCCAGCCTAGCTGGCACTGGATCAGTGGGCTTTCGATGCTGGGCAGGCCACTCCTCTCTAGGACCTGGAGGTTGTAGACCCTGTCTTGCCACTTTATGCTGAGATTCTTTCGTAGGCGTCTCTGATGAAACTGCTCAAGTTGTTGAATGTGACTGCGGTACGTCGTTCATGTTTCACAGCAGTACAAGGTGGTCAGCACAACAGCTCTGTAGGTTTTGATTTTGGTGCTGAGCCTGATGCCTTTGTTGTTCCACAGCCTGTTGTTGAGTCTGCCAAAGGTGGAGATGGCCTTGGCGATGCGCAGCGTCACTTCTGCACCAAGGGCTCCGTTGCTGCATAGGGTACTGCCCAGGTAGCAAAACTTGTCGACTGACTTGATGTCTGTGTCATCGATCTTAATTGCGGGGGGGGGGGCGGCGGGGGGGGGGGGGGGGGGGGGGGGGGCTCTGGCGTTCTGTGAGCTAGCTGGTTGGTACATGGACTCTTGCTGAGGCTGATGGTGAATCTAAAGCGCCTGCAGGAGGTTGAGAACCTGTCCATAATGAACTGCATGTCCTCCTGGGACATCATTGTTCAATCAGAGGCATTCAGTATAGAGAATACCCTCGTCGAAGCCGATTGATTATGTCATTTCCACAGACTAGTACACCAACATCTTTATCCCCTAAACCTTGGCCTGTCATTTAACGAGATATTGGACAATTTCATTTAGGTCCCACTAATGCTGGGCAATCATCTTATTCAACACATATAACGCTGGACCCTCTCATTCATTCGGGGCCATCTTACTCAGCGTAATCTAACACTGGACCATCTAATCCGTGGCCATCTTACCAGTTCAGCGTAATCTGAGGCTGGACCAAATCATTTATCATAATGTGATAGGCTATCTTATTTAGCGAGATATAAAAATCATGAAAGTGTTTCTTTTGACTACTTCTTTTCAACAGGGTAACGCTGGGCCATCATATTCAACACCGTCTATTATCTGACCATGTTATTTCGTGTAATCTGGTGTTGGAACATTCTGTCTAACATAATGTACTATTGGACCATCTTATTAAGCATAATCAAACCTTTTATTCTCTCGAGATGCATAACCCAGTCATGATCACAGTGTTGCTATCCCCATGTCAGTGCATGCTTGCTGTGTGTTTCCACAGACTTGCTGAAGGAGCTGGAGCAGCACGCCAAGAAGCAGATCCTGGCCTGCCAGAACATGGGCTTCACCCACCGGGGCAGCCGCGCGGCCGAGAGCGTGCTCAGCCTCAAGCACACCGTCTCCCCGTCCGCCTTCCACCCATCCTCCTTCTTCACGCGCCACGTGCCGCGCGGTGAAGAGCCGCGCGGGGCGTCGGGGTCAAGGTCGGGAACCCCGGCGGGGGGCGTCCAGGAGGGGGAGGGCGGGGAGAGGCCGCCGCGGAGGAGGGTGACGCCGGCGGGGAAGTTGAGTATGCCCCGCCTGGTGGTGCCGGACCGACAGGAGAAGACCACGCGCAGAACCACGCTCCCCACCGTCAGCGGCAGCTCCCTGCAGGTGGTCCTCACGCAGAGCACCAGCAAGTGACGGGGCACCGCGCGTGGCCACGTGCAAGGGACCAATCCCTGATGTTGTGTGTCAGGGATAGCTGCTGTTCCAGCACACCCAGGTTTGCCAGCGCCTTCAGAGAAAAGTGCGTCACGTGCACTGAAAACAAACGCAAAGCTCTTGACACGTTTGTGAGCGCGTGCACTGATCAGAGCGTGCAGAAAAATAAGAAAAAAAAAGTGTTAGTTATGCATGCCACGCGCACTGAAAACATAACGCAAAGCAAGCTCTTGACACGTTTGTGAGCGCGTGCACAAACCAGAGCGTGCAGAAAAAAGGTGTCACAGTTAATTATGCCCCGCGCACTTAAAACAAAAAGTCAAAGCAAGCTCTTGACATGTTTGTGAGCGTGTGCACATGACTGTGTTAAAATTGTTTCATCATCATTGCTGGCACGTCTGAGCCTCATAACTATTTTATCGACATATGAGGACCTGTGTCAGTGGAATGCTTATCCAGACATTGACACAAGCACAGAGGCAAGCCCTAAGGGACGGAGTTGCTGGCACGATCAGTTGTGCATGAAAACCGACTTTTTGACAGGTTCGCTTGCACGTGTACCGACAGGACAAACTTCGTACCAGATTTCCGAGAACCTGATGAACGACAGGCCTGTACAAGGTGTACATGATTGGAATGTAAGTTGTTATCGCGTGCATAGAAAACAAAGGCGAGTGGGCCGATTCCGTGACAGGTCTGCTAGTACGTGTGCAGACCACAGACACAGACACGGGACATATATGCAGATCTCATCACAGTTTTGCTAACATGTCCTATAGGAAAGAATAAGGCAGACCTTCTAGGTGCAGTTTTGCCAGCATGCAGAAGCGGATTTCCAATACGTTTGTTCTTCTGTGCGTGACAGAGGTCATTCCTTGCTGGTACTCGTCCTGGACAATGAGACAGATTTTGTGATTCGTTATCAGGCATGCTCGATAAAGCCATCAAACAATTGTTTGGTGATTTTTTCATTTGTTCAGAGGTATCGTTTGTATCACCTACCCCTCTCGCTTACGCACGCACGTATACGGTAATTAAAAAAATCATCATTGAACATTACAGCGCATGTGTACGATAATTTCATTGTTAAACATGACCGATACTTATTTATATATTGTCATGTATACTCAGCATTGTCCACGGCTTTCATACTCGGATAGCATTCATGATGGTTGTAAAATCGATTTCGTATGACATTTACATTGCGTTATGATACGCTTGCTTTGGATACAATAAGATCTGAGTGGGTGGACCTATTATAATTATGTGTTCTCTCTGACATTTATCTCTGTTCTTTTCTATACCTCTCACTCTGTGTGTGTGTGTGTGTATTATTCAAGATGCGGGGCTCATTGAAATTTTTTTTTTCAATCTTATAGAATAGTACTTAATGTGGAGACGTCGTCTATTCCCGAAACACTTTGTCACAAAACAGATCGATGCATTGTAGCTTTTTGTGCCCTTTCATCTTTTTTTATTTATTAAAAAAAAAAAAATTATTACATCATGGCAATATCTCGCTTCTGTTTATTAAGCACGATATTTTTATATATATATATATATTCCTTGTTCAGTTGTGTATAGTATACTTCATCTAAAATTGCGTCAATATAAGAAATGCAATACCCTGTATGTATCCATTAACGTGATAATATTTTACAGATGAAATAACTGGTTATGAAACAGGTGGTACGTTGTGACGATATGGTCGTACGTATTTTAGATCGTTTATTTTTCTCGCTGTTGGTGATGTTGTTTGGTATCAAAGTAAGACGAAAGAATTATTCCCGATACTGTTCAATCTCTGAAACATCTGGAAATTTTTCGTGTTCGTATTTTAAGACGAGCCGCGTATGTAGAGTGTGTGCGTACGTGTGTGTTTGGGTGGAAGCGTGTGAGTGCGCGCTTATGTTATGTTTGAACCAGTTTACGTGTTCATATTAAGTTGAATACTGTGATGATAACGTATGAACCAATTTACATGTTACATATTAAGTTGACTACTGTGATAACCTTTTAATCATTGAAGTGACAGCAGCAAACTGTGATAATATAACTGTTCCAGTCTTGTTGGTAGGTAAAATTGTTACGCTGTTGACAGTAATCATACATTACTGCAACTGAATGTGTGAAAATTTAGACATTTCACTGATAATCCGTGACAAATGTTTATATGGAATTTTACATTAAAACTGAATGGACCATCTTGGGGAAATAAAGGAATGAATAATCAGCTTTTTTTTTTTTTTTTTTGTAACCTTTCTCTTTTCTGTTGTTGAAATGATGTTCTGTGAGCATGTCTGAGTGTGACTGGCGATAATTATTCTACGCGGAAGAAACCAGTACTTGCTTGTATTGTAAATGAGTCACGGCAGTGATGCACCTACTATAGAATTTTGTGCCGTGTGTTTTTCTTTCTTTTGTTATTGTTCTTCTTCGTGTCATCCAATCGGATTATTTCTCTCTTTTTCGGCAATGTGAATTGAAAGTCACGAAAATATATGATAACATGGAGCACCAGACTGATATCGTAAATACGCGACTGTGCACGCACGCTTGAACGCACGCACGCACTGACGGTACACACACACACACACACACGAGTGCGTCTACATCACTTCCCCTTCCTCGTCCCTTCACAACGGACCATCACAGAAATGGCAAAGGTGTGTAGCGGGAAGATAATTATCCCCAAACAAAAAGCGTAATCTTGCGTACATGCAGGCATGCACATCTTCAGGCGCACGCGCGCACGCACACACACAAATATACACACACAGGCATACATACATACAACCATGGCACATACATAGTCATACAATACATACATACTGGCATGCTTGCAGTGCATACATACATACAACTATGGCACACACACACACACACACACACATTATCATACGCACACACCAATGCAGACACACAAGCACACATCAATACATACACACAAACATACCAGTGAGTCAAAAATAGCGTTACCACCATTGAGATCGACTGATACACTGAAACTGACTACGAAGACCGTAACCGACATCGATACATTGCACGGCTGTCTCTGCACGGCAGTGAGCAGGTCAGGACCGAGCACTCCTGTTCATTCTTTTCAAGCTTTTAGATAAGAGAGGCGGTGTCTTCAAGACTCATGCGTAATACCCACTTAATTACAAAGGGGAAGAAGGCGAAAAAAAAGAAAGAAAAAAGACACCGCAAAGCAGATCATCTGGTTCACACACACACACACGGTGATATGACCTTGACTTCTGATCTTAAAAAAGCATTTTATATTCTGGCCAAAATGAATAAATGTAAAAAGTGAATGCCAGTGAAAAGCTAAAGTTCTATCATGCTTCTACATTTTTCAATTTCGCTGTGCCGTGACCTCATGAACTTTCACCTCTCATCCCGCTAACTATTATATCTTTATAAAGCATACTGACTTGGAAGGTCTCAACTGATCATACTTCCACCCTACCAAGTTTGACTCGTTCCAGTCTAACTTGTTGTGGCCGCTGAGAAAATGCAAACGTTTTAAAGTTTACCACGGACCCACATGCACCAAATAATTGCTCAGACACCTTTCCACACGTGAATTAAAAATCCTGCCATGACGAACAAACAAAAACATTGATGCACATGTACAGAAGTGACACATCTGTGTAAGCGTTGGATTATAATGCACGACAGTGGCGTTTTATTCATTCATTCATTCATGAAGCGCTTTGCTCCTGCTGCTGTCTGTCGTTGGGTTACGCTGCTGGTCAGGCATCTGCTTGGCAGATGTGGTGTAGTGTATATGGATTTGTCCGAACGCAGTGACGCCTCCTTGAGCTACTGAAACTGAAACTAATTGCTTGCCGCCATAACCATCTGTCCTCGCCATTTCCCAGCACTTTAATTATCATTAATTTCTTAAGAGAACCTGATTTAAGAGTGAAAATGTTCTTCAATACTTAAGGCATTTTACTTGCATTGTTATTTCCTCGTTTTGACAGAATTCTGACGTGAAGGGTGGTTACTCATACACGGCCAAGTGTTTTTAGATTTTAAAATTTACCTCCCTTGCTGAACTCATACTTTTATATGACCCCCAGCCAAGAACAAATTTCGGATCGTGTCACGAAGCACATTTGGGCTGGAAATTTAACTTAACAATGAAAATCACTTCCATTTATACTTGTGCTATTTACTTCTTAGATTCATACCACTATGCTTGTTTCACATATTTGCTGGCTTATAACAGTTCATATTATTTTCTTTGTGGAAGAAACTTGATGCTTTACAAGTTTATTGACTGTGAAGCTTTGAGACATGATGTTAATTACTCCAAATAAGACATTAAAGAGGAAATTTTCCATTATATATATTCACATTATGTAACAAATGAATATATATAGGCTGTTACTTCACTTTAATACATGGGCATTGAATATAGAACACATATATTTTTCAAAGGTAGAAAATATGTGCAGTCAATCTAATAGATGATACCAGTACATTTTCATGAACAGATATGAAATTATACACACTTATTACGATTTGATAGAAATACTGATTTGTTGAGTAACGGGAATGTTTATTTCTGTGATGGTTAACTCACTCAGTACGGCCAGTCCTCTCTTCTCCTCTACACAGACCCCTCGGATGTCCAGTGGGTGTCTAAATGACCCAACCTTTAGCTTCCGTCGTCAGAACTGCGGTATTCTTTGTCAACATTCACCTCTTCAGTATAAGCGTTCCGCTTGCAATATTTTGATGATGGTAATTGGGATGAAACCCTGTTAACGTCGTCTCTTTCGCTGTTCGTATGCAGAGAGTTAAACTAACAGTTACCTGATCAACTATTTCGTCATCCATGTCAGGAAAAATATTACAGTAAACTAGCTGTATGTTTTATATGGAGTACAAATAAAAGCAAGGCAAATCATTGTATCTGGGATTGGTGCAATCATTATGTTGCAACTGTTTATCCTCAATGCCCCAACAGTGGTCAAAGGATTAAGTGTTCTTAATTCTTGTGGAAATCATGATAGCCTTCACCCTCACATGCTTACTTGTTCACATATTATGCACATGTGTGTGTGTGTGTGTGTGCGTGTGTGTGTGTGTGTGGATGTGTGTGAATCTTCCTGCATCATGTATACTTTGTGTATATGTATGTGTAAATGTACTCATATAGTCCATGTGAATGCATCTTAAAATAATAATAATATCCTCACATGCATGACAGATTCTGGATATGGACAATGGGTAAGTTGTGCACACATGCATGCGTGTGCTCGCGCTTGTGTAAGAAAATGACACAATCACATCTGCCTGACGTGAAAATTTTGCTTCACAACTGATTATGACTTAAGAACAATGTGTTAATTCATCATTATTTACAGCATTCGCCTGTTTTTGTTTGTGTGGAGTGATGGCCTAGAGGTAACGCGTCCGCCTTGGAAGCAAGAGAACCCGAGTGCACTGGTTCGAATCACGGCTCAGCCTCCGATATTTTCTCCCCCTCCACTAGACCTTGAGTGGTGGTCTGGACGCTGGTCATTCGGATGAGACCATAAACCGAGGTCCCATGTGCAGCATGCACTTAGCGCACGTAAAAGAACCCACGACAACAAAAGGGTTGTTCCTGGCAAAATTCTATAGAAAAATCCACTTCGATAGGAAAAACAAATAAAACTGCATGCAGAAAAAAATACAAAAAAATGGGTGGCGCTGTACTATAGCGACGCGCTCTCCCTGGGGAGAGCAGCCCGAATTTCACACAGAGAAAGCTGTTGTGATAAAAAGAAATACAAATACAACCCTGAAAAAGGCAAGCATAATCAATGTATCCTCCAATTTGCTTCACAATGTTGCAATGACACTTGGATTAACAGAGCCTGACAATAATTCTGTTTGATTCAGACGATGACGGAATTGGATTTGGAACTGGTAATGCTCAGGACATGTCAGGACAACTGTATCATGGAAGATGTTTCTGTTGGACGAGGCTGATTTCGTTTTCTGTTTCTTTTCTATCTTGACAACTTGGTGCAACCCCCCCCCCCACCCACCCACCACCCAAAAAAAACCCCTATTCTTTCTGTTGGCGAAACTAAAGGGTTCTTTTTTGTTTTGACAACTTGGTGCAAAGCATAACAAAAGAAACAAGAATCCAAAAATAGATTTTTTTTTTAATTTAATTTTATATTTATTTATTTTTTGGTACTGTGCCATATGAACTATCAATGTTGTTGTTTTGTTTTTTGTTGTTGTTTTTGTTTATTTAGGTTGTTGGAGGATGTGTGCCGCTGGCATATGTTGTCATGTCTTACTTGCTGAAATACCACATTTAAATATGCGCAACAAACACTGACTCTGTATTCAATTATTCTTCAACTTATGACACGATTCAACCAGAAGGAGCATGTGTTCACCATTGGATAATATGTGTGCATGTCTTTGCACAGCGTTCGTCAAGGGTACATGTTTACGCTGGAAAGTGTATATATATATACTGTGATATAGTGCAATACTGTTGTAATGTGTGTGTGTGTGTGTGTGTGTGTGTGTGTGTGTGTGTGTCTGTGTGTAAACCACAAAAAAGAAAAAAAAATTAGGTGAGGCAAATAATTCTAGAGATGCTTTTTTAAATCTTTTATATCTTTCTGCATCAGTGTGTGTGACAGTTTTTATTTCTATATTTTTATTTATTTATTTAATTTATTTTTTTGTACGCTTATAGTTGACTTCATCAAGTTTTTGCGCCTTATACATATTATTATTAGTATTAGTAGTTCTTTTTTTATGTATTTATCTATTATTTATGAACTCTTTTTTTTTTCTCAAGGCCTGACTAAGCGCGTTGGGTTACACTGCTGGTCAGACATCTGCTTGGCAGATGTGGTGTAGCGTATATGGATTTGTCTGAACGCAGTGACGCCTCCTTGAGCAACTGAAACTGAAACTCACAGGAGAAGTATTCCAATGTGCCCACTACCCACTGTACCCACTACTCAATGTACCCACTACCTAGCGTGCCCATGGACCAATGCAAGTACATGCTCTTTGATATTACTATCAACCTCACCTTAGTGGAATAAATCACAGTAACATACCCAGCTTTCGCGAGTCTCGGCACTGCACTGGTTATGGCGTCACTCCACCTGATGTTCTCTTATTGTCAAGAGCTAATGTGTGTGTGTGTGTGTGTGTGTGTGTGTGTGTGTGTGTGTGTGTGTGCATGTTTGGTGCATGTATATGAATACCAAACACAGTTCACTGTTAAATTCTCTCATTTTGGATACTTGTGTTTGTACCGTAAGGTTCCCTCCCTTGTATAAAGTATGACTGTAGGTTATTCTTATTTATTCTTGCTGCTTTTAGTCCAGCCGACCGCACAGGGCCATATCAGGGCTGTTGAACCATACAAATGCTCAACCGCGTCAACACAAAACACACAGTTCATGACACAGTATCCCAACCATTTAGCTCCTTATGGCAAATAAGACTAGGCCATGCTGAGGACGCCAGGCATTCCGCTTAATTTATCATCCCCAGATTACAAAAAAATCGTAAAAAAGTATTAAAAAAAAAAAATAAAAATAAAAAACAACTATATTCTTCAAAGCAAAAAAAAAAAAAAAAAAAAAAAACACATAAAAAAGGCCATATAGGCAAATAACACTGCAGAATGGGCAGCTGGTGCCCATCCCAATGATTACATCTCACTACCTAATCGCCAAAGCAAAACAGCACAGATGGTACATCATAGACTGTGGAAAAGAGAAAAAAAAGTGTCAAGGCTTGCTTGAAAAAAAGAAAGGGGAATGGACTGGGAAGGCAGAAAAAAGGCAGAAACAAAGAGTGACAGAAAAGAGGAAATTTCTAGCACAGAATATTTCCAGAAGGCAGGGATGCTATTTATACTGAAAGACTCTTGGCATCCCCACGGGAGGGGATGAATGTATGTGCATGTATGTGCACATACACAAATACAACATGTGTGTCTATGAGTGTGCACTCACAGGTGTCTGTGATTTAACATAAAATTGACCAAAAGGATATTCTGGCTACAGTGAATTCACATATCCAGACATTCTATATAAAAAATTTTTAAAAACCAACAACAAAAAACATACAACAAAAATCACTCCTTCAGTGGTGTTTAATTCATTCAGATTAATTCAAGTCAAAATAACTATATACCCAAAATGAAGAGAAAAAAAAGCAACAATAAAACTGATATTCCAGACTCAGTCAGTGCCAAAAACATGAACAAAATGTATAATGCTCAGATCAAACCACCCTCGGTTGTCGATTATAAAATCATATATTGGTCCACTTAGTGAGTGGAATGAAATAAGCAGTACCCAACTTAAATCAAACGGGTTATCAATAAAACAACAAAAAGAATCTCACCATCATGATCCAGTGTTTGCTATTCCTACACCAACATCTCTTGCATCTTGCTAACAACAAAATAAATTCTAATCCACATTAAGGTGATTTAAAACACGTGCATTACCCTATTCACTTTCATAGACAGCAATAATAAAACATCAATTACGAGTACTTAAAAGACCACATTCATAAATTCTTTTGTACTCTGCAAAACAAACCATATAAAACATCAATTACGAGTACTTAAAAGACCACATTCATAAATTCTTTTGTACTCTGCAAAACAAACCATCATGTCCATTGTGTTTACAGTCTCACAAAATGAGACAATTTGATCTGAAGAAGATCACAGTTACATACTGGGCACAGACAAGATATATTATGTCCGCTTCATCTTCAGAAACAAAAGGAATGTTAGCAAAATTAATGTACAACACCTCATATTGACACTTTATCAAAACACACTCAAAAACAACTACAACATTTCGTCTGAAAAAAAAAACATCTTGGAGTTCAATATCATTTCTCTAAAAAAAAATTTTTTTTAAAGTGAGAACAATAATTTGTATATTCAACAATATTCATATAAGACTGCATCAACAACAACAGAAACAATAAAAAAAAGAAAAAAAAGAATGATAATTGTGCACTTCGGATAATTGAAAATAAAATCTGTGTATCATTTTTTTTTTTTAATGTGTTTCACCACACAAGCACAAAAAATAAAATCTTTTTGCCCCACAAGCATGAAAATAACTTCTGTTTACCAAATGATTTTTTTTAAATGTGTTCTTTTTTTTTTTTTTTTCTTTTTTTTAAGCAAACTCCCACGTCAGTGTGAAAATTAGAAAATAACTTTTTACCAGATAGGTTTCTTTTTACTCATAAAATAACATCCTTCTACCACAAAAAAAACTGAAATTGTTTTACCACACATGCACACACACACACACACACACACACACACACACACACACACACACACAGGAACTTGTTTTGCCGCATCCAATAATAACTCTTTTTTTATTACACAAAAATAAAACCCATTTTACCACACAAAAGAAATTATATTCTTTTTACCTACAAAAAATGGTTTCTTTTTTCAAATTTTGCGGTGAGAGTTATGGGCGAGGAGGTCAATAAGGGATATAAGACAAGGGTTCCAATGGTGAAGGATGGGGCCGAAACATTTTATTACTGCATTGCACCATATCGGTGCAACCCTACCACCTGCCAGGCTTTAACAACCCTGTGTGTGTCAAGTGTGTGTACGACCGTGTGTGTGTGTGTGTGTGGCCATATTATATGCATAGACACAAACACACATACTCACACAACCACACACACACACACATACACACACACAAATAAATAAATATATATATATATATATATATATATATATATATATATATATATATATATATATATAGTTGAGATTCTTGTTATTCTTGTGAAGAATAACTAAACATCAACCATCTCTCAGCTGTGACATTTTCATATAGCACTGTATCAATGTAAAGGTATCACAATGAAATGTTGCTGAGAATTTAACCCTGCTGCTGGATGGCTGGGTGATAGGCAACAGTACAGCCAGTTACCTTTATAAACCAGAATGCAAAGAAACCTGAAAAAGAAAATTAGGCACAAGTGGCAATGCAGTCAACTTCATTTACATAAACCTACCGACTATGTATATAAACAGGTATACCGACTATGTATATAAACAGGTATACATATACAACAGTGTCACAACATGCACCTCAGGTGCAAAAAAGAATAAAACTTAATTAAAAAAAAAAAGAAAAAGAATTATCAACTAATCAAGTTCACAAAAAAATTCACAAAATCAAAGAAAAAAAAAACCAACAAAACCACCAACAACAAAAAACATGCCACTGAATGGGCCAGCTAGGCACCAGACGAACAAACTCAAAGAAAAGGAAAAAAAGCTTGAAACGAAGAGTGGTTAGAAAAGAGGAAATATCCAGCACAGAATTCCCAAGTGGGGATACTACATATGTAACTCACTCAGCCCTCACCAGAGCATTGCTAGGGCATTGATTTAAAAAAAAAAAAAAAAAAAAATTCAGTATGGTTTTCAATGCTCCTGCATATGAAAACAAGAGAGGCAAGGCCTTCAAGACTCACTTGTGACAAATTAAGTCCCCTAGCATTAATTACAGAGTAATTTCCCTTTTTTTACTATCTGCACCAAAACATTTGCAAAATAAATAAAACTTCCATGCTTAGCAAAACAAGTTCCTGTTTGAACAAAAAATGATAATAATGACTGCTCTTGTTGTTGTGTCAGAATAAGAGGGCAAAGTGCCAAGTTTAGAGAATACAAAAAATATAAATATAACAGTAAATGCAGTTTCCATATAATTAGGCTTCTTTTTTTTATTTTTTTGTGCCCATCCCAGAGGTGCAATATTGTTTTAAATAAGATGACTGGAAAGAACAGAATTTTTCCTATTTTTATGCCTAATTTGGTGTCAACTGACAAAGTATTTGCAGAGAAAATGTCAATGTTAAAGTTTACCACGGACACACAGATACACGGACACACACACACACACACACACAGACAACCGAACACCGGGTTAAAACATAGACTCACTTTGTTTACACAAGTGAGTCAAAAAAAACACAAGCAAAAGGAACTAACTTCAACAGTATATCTGGCTTTGTCAGCATGCATCTAGCAATTGAAAAGAAAAAACAATCAATTTCAAGTTTATTTCCTATTGAGGGTTGGATGGGTTAAAACTGAAAAAGCGCCTCGCATCCCCCTTGTGGAGAGTGTCTAGGTTTTCATGTGTTTATTTCTACTACAAAAATAGAAAAACAGCTACATGTTGTTATTCACTCTGATTGGTTCAAATGTTATTCACTCTGATTGGTTCAAATGTTATTCACTCTGATTGGTTAAAATGTGGTTATTCACTCTGATTGGTTCAAATGTTGTTATTCACTCTGAATGATTCAAATGTTGTTATTCACTCTGATTAGTTCAAATGTTATTCACTCTGATTGGTTCAAATGTTATTCACTCTGATTAGTTCAAATGTGGTTATTCACTCTGATTGGTTCAACTGATTGGTTCAAATGTTGTTATTCACTCTGAATGGTTCTAAAGTCTAGACTTGTGGAGACAACAGCACAGTTGTTCTCTGAAAACATCTGGGCATGAAGACAGAGAGAGAAAAACATTGAAAGAGAGCAACTTGGTTTGGCACAGAAGGGATGATAACCAGCATTCCTTTCCCTTTCGAACAATATACACTTAATCTCTCCGTTCGTACTGATCTGTTATAACACAGATCAATCAACATGCGACACATATCCTAACATTATCATGCACAAGACGATTGAAAGAAATGCATGTCAAGTGTCTTTCTGTATCATTCACAGGAATGTGTATATTTATGTATATACACTATTGTATGAAATGTAACATGTGAGGAGCAATGAATGAGTGTTAACCCCCACACCCCATTCCCCCCCAAAAAAAAAAAACAAAAAAACCCCCAAAAAACATTAATGGAATTATCTAGGTGGATGGACTGAGGTACCACGCCAACCATCACAAAATAGAAAAGCCACATTCCAAAATGAAATGTGGGTACATAATATAAGGCACAGTATTAACCCCCTGTCTGCTGCTTAAGAGTATACTTGTAAGTGAAGGGCTGTGGTCTCAATGAGGTTAGAGAACTTACAGGTCAGGATATCAGTCTCCATACTCGAGTTGGACTCTTCTTCTTTTTGGACTGCATTACGTTTGTTCACCTATATCAACTACACTGTTGAAAAGTACACAAAACGTAATAACTGCACTTCAAACTCCCATGAAACTGATCTGATTTCACCGAGGTTCTGCAGTCTGGGGGTTAAGTAAAACTTGAAGAAAGGACAAGACAAATGATGACAGATATAGTTGACGGAAGTGACAGTGTAGCTGGAACAGTAAGAACACTTATGATGGATGCCAGAGCACAGTACTGGAACAGTGTAAAACCACCATTCTTGCGCAAAGAAAAGTCATCCTGGAATGTATCAGAAACACAAAATTTGGGCCAACTTACAAGAAAAAAAAATACATTAACAGCTTTCAGTCAATGTTGACAGTCATTTGTGTGTGTGTGTGTGTGTGTGTGTGTGTGTGTGTGTGTGTGTGTGTGTCCCCTTCCCAGTTTAGTTTCTTTCATGACCTGAGAGAGAGAGAAGCGGGGAGAAGATGAGGAACTCGCAGAGAAGTTCACCTTCACAAAAATCTGACACAAAACTGTTTGGACTTAATTTTCTAATTAACTATCCAAAGTATTTGCTCATCTTCCAGGTACACTCAGAGATATCAACCAGTCCACAAACATGAACTTTTTTGAGAGACAGCCAGCCATCAGTGAATGTCCCCCACACTCTCTCCATTGTTCTGGTGGTGGTCAGCACTGTCTGATCTGGTGATAAAAACATGAAGCCTGCACAATATTCTGTGCTTTTGATCACTTGGGAATATATATGATAGTCAGTCGTGTCCGACTATGACCATCAGAACAGCAGAGGAGGCAACTGCTGTTCCAACTATTTGGGCTAGAATTTGATTATAGTGGAGAGTGTCTTGCCCAAGTACATCCTCACTCTCTCGGCCAAGAGGGTTTTAGGACAGTCGGTGTTGGGATGGTTCCCAAAGGCCAACTAGCCCACAAGGCTGCAGCACTAAGAGCCAGTGCAATTTTGCCTCCTAGTTTGAGAGTCATAGTCCTTCACAAAAGACTAAGCTGTAAATGGTTTGCCACTGACTGGAGAAACCATTGATAATACAGCTCTCACTTTGCTGTTGGCCCTAATGTAAACTTATGTCAATCTGTGATAAAAGCCGAAGTGTTGGGCCTTCGGTTGGGAATAAGATAGCCCAAACTGACCAAGACTGAGTACGAGTTCTTCAGTCTGCGACACTGCGTGTTCAAGTAAAGACCCTATTTCTCTTCACTCTGCCACACTGCGTGTTCACGTAAAGACCCTATTTCTCTTCACTCTGCCACACTGCGTGTTCAAGTAAAGACCCTATTTCTCTTCACTCTGCCACACTGCGTGTTCAAGTAAAGACCCTATTTCTCTTCACTCTGCCACACTGCGTGTTCAAGTAAAGACCCTATTTCTCTTCACTCTGCCACACTGCATGTTCAAGTAAAGACCCTATTTCTCTTCACTCTGCCAGACTGCGTGTTCAAGTAAAGACCCTATTTCTCTTCAGTCTGCCACACTGCGTGTTCAAGTAAAGACCCTATTTCTCTTCAGTCTGCCACACTGCGTGTTCAAGTAAAGACCCTATTTCTCTTCACTCTGCCACACTGCGTGTTCAAGTAAAGACCCTATTTCTCTTCACTCTCCCACACTGCATGTTCAAGTAAAGACCCTATTTCTTTCTTCTCACCAACTTCTTTGGGTTTTGTTTTTTTCTGTCATATGTTGTGAACAGTGAATCTGACAATGACCATGCTTGTATCTGTTGTTATGCCTTTGAAAATAATCATCGTCACAGCTGCTCAAACATACATACATTTGACATCAATAACTATCATGTGCAAAGGGATAATATTCATTTCAACACTGTGGAATTTGTGTAAAGTTCACCAGCTGTTAGACTAAACCAAACAAATGATAATTTATCACATGCATGAACATGATATAAGCTGTTAAATTGTTGCTCCGCTGTTTATATGTGCAAGGATAAGATGTTTTCCAAATAAAAATTTGTTTCAATCAAAGACCCTGTCAATAACTTAATGAAAAAATTATCCCAGAGGACAGAAAAGAATACTAGGTGCAAAAGGACAATGTACTCTGAAATAACCATCACAGTGAATCTGAGATTGATTTAAAAAACAAAAAAAAAAAAAACAAACAAAAAAAAAACCCAACCAGAATATTTACAGAATATAACAGTCAGTTCAGATAAAGACAACAATGATAACACTGATGCCTTAAGATCACTACACTTGTGATCAAATCTAACAGCAAGAAGGTTCAAGAGATTCAGGCAACTTCCTTTTCATTAACATTCATTTCAGCCACATCAGTTCAATGATTTGTCCATAAACAGCATTTCAGTGAAACACGCTACTTTTCCATCTGAGAATTCAAACAGTGGATATATATATATATATATATAAACCAACACAACATTCAGCAACCATTTATCAAACAGAATCAGTGCAATTCTTTATAGTATCAGTAAGTCCAAACTTTTCTTGAAAATAATTTTCATCTGTGTGTCAATGACAGTTAGACATGTAGACTGCTGGACTGACCAGATCATGTTTATTTCTCCCAGACAAACCTTTCAGATGAGAAAGCCGAAATCTTTCTTCTTGTGTCATTACCACCTCGGAGATATTTTTTTCCTCTGAGATATGAATCAGAAGGATATTTTGAACTGTCATTAATACTCTTCCTTCAACTATACCGAGTTCAGATTTTGATTGAATGCTTCAAGACATAAATATAAATGATCTTTGGTGTCATTTAGAAAGATATACTTATGAATCCTCTCTTTCTATCTCTGGGAATACCACCTGCCTTTTCTAAAGATAATATTTATTAGGCACAAAATGTACAGACCAGTCAAATACACACACATACACATGCACACACACTTATAGAGCCAAATCTACATCTATTTTCTACAAATCTACACTTATATTTCTACAAATCTAATTTTCTGATTGCATTATGACAGATTCATTAGGCGTTTGATGTAAATATTGTTAAATCAATGCCTATCACAGAGCGATAGACCCAACATTCAGACTAAAAGAGACAGGGAGAGAGAGACAGACAGACTGACTGACTGAGGATCCAGTTGAATCAAGCCTCTCTCTATGACTTAAGATCAATACTGTTCAAATATAGTCTCATAATTGCTCAAGCTTCTCAATACCTCTTCAAGTTCTGACTCATTTGCAACATATTTTACAACAGCTACAAATCTCAGCTGTAAGTGATTTCATGGAAAACCACAAGTTCCACAACTGTCTAAATCATGACACTGGAATTACTGCGATGCTGCATAGTTGACACACAAGACTTTTTGCATAGCTTATACCGTTGACTGTTTTGTTTTTTTTTGACTGTTTTTTGTCCCAGTGAACACTCAAAAAGTTGTTTAAGAACTAGAAGTATCAGGCCCGACATGTGAGGAGACTGCCACAAAGACCACTGGAAACAGCAAGAGTTGGAGGACATCAGTGTGCACCGGAGCTCCAGGAATGAAGACGACAAATCAGATAAGTCACTCAGCGTTTTGTAAACACATCCCTGATTCTGACAGTCCTAATTCAACAGTTCACACTTATGTCAGTATAAGAACAAACAAGAGAGGCAAGGCCTTCAAGACTCACTTGTGATACACTTTAAAAAAAAAAAAATCTAATCGTTAAAATGTGTTCTGTATTTGTTATTATAAAGCTTCGCGTTAAAAAAATTTTTTTTTTAAAAGTCCAAACCAGATTCGAATTAAGTCCCCTAGCATTAATTACAGAATTTCCCTTTTTTTACTATCTGCACCAAAACGTTTGCAAAATAAATAAAACTTCCATGCTTAGCAAAACAAGTTCCTGTTTGAACAAAAAATGATAATAATGACTGCTCTTGTTGTTGTGTCAGAATATCAGATCAAAGTGCCAAGTTTAGATAATAAAAAAATTATAAATATAACAGTAAATGCAGTTTGCATAGAATTTGGCTTCTTTTTTATTTTTTGGTGCCAATCCCAGAGGTGCAATATTGTTTTAAACAAGATGACTGGAAAGAACTGAATTTTTCCTATTTTTATGCCTAATTTGGTGTCAACTGACAAAGTATTTGCAGAGAAAATGTCAATGTTAAAGTTTACCACAGACACACGGACACGGACACACACACAGACAACCAAACACCGGGTTAAAACATAGACTCACTTTGTTTACACAAGTGAGTCAAAAATGACTGTTGAGTCTATGAACTAACAATAATGGATAAATGTAAAAACAACCCCCCCCCCAAAAAAAAACAAAACCAACTGGGTTGTGAAATAATATTCTGATAAGAAGTGTCTACGTTTGTGACCACCCGTCCTTCTTCAGGGCCGTGACTGGTGGAAATGACAGTAGAGGTAAAGGCTGACTAACACTCATGAACTCTCTTTGGTCTTGTCTTCACCTACACTGCTGTTTTCACCAACCACAGGCCCTGAAGAACTCATGGTCTGTAATGTCAACACATCTCATCAAAGTGATTATTATTACACAACCTACTGTAAATCAAAGCTAGTCTTAATTCACAACCCACAGTTGTTGTTTTCTTACAGACTATCTCCATTTGTCAGTTCACACTGGTCTGTGTACTGCATACCTATCCCTGACCCTAACTGTCCCCATTCTTCTTCTTCTTCTGCGTTCACTTGTATGCACACGAGTGGGCTTTTACGTGTATGACCGTTTTTACCCCCGCCGTGTAGGCAGCCATACTCCATTTTCGGGGGTGTGCATGCTGGGTATGTTCTTGTTTCCATAACCCACCGAACGCTGACATGGATTACACGATCTTTAACGTGCGTATTTGATCTTCTGCTTGCATATACACACGAAGGGGGTTCAGGCACTAGCAGGTCTGCACATATGTTGACCTGGGAGATCGTAAAAATCTCCACCCTTCACCCACCAGGCGCCATCACCGTGATTCAAACCTGGGACCCTCAGATTGACAGTCCAATGCTTTAACCACTCGGCTATTGCGCCTGTCACTGTCCCCATTCAATGGTTCACGCCATCTCTTTGCACACACTATAGGGATATCATTACTATCAATCATGCTAGTAATACACACTGATAAAAAAAAAATTAAAAAAGAAGAAAATAATCCTAAACTGTTTGACACACCAACTAGCAATGGCCAAAACAAAAACAAACAAAAAAAGTTTTTAACAACATATTTCTCACTCCAAGAGAATACCACAACTGACTGGTTAAAAGCAAACTGTATCAATGGTTAAGAGCAGTGTTCTGTCCATCTACCGTCCATCAGCAGAGTACCATTACGACCACAAATAAAAAATACTGCAGATTGACGCTCCCAGGCCGGGAGCTTGTGGCATTTATATAACTTTAAAATAAAATTAAAAAAGTTATTCACATAAAAACATACATGTATCAAGTACACCATACACAAATGAGTGTGAACACACACACACACACACACCTGTACATGCACACACACACACACGACCAGCGTAAGTTCAAGAAGCATATAATATGGAAAAGGTGTGTTTTGAGAGACTTAAAACTGAACTGGGGAATCCACAAAACAGACCTAGAACAGTTTGCTCCATACTATGGCCCAAGATAAGAGAAAGAGTGCTGACATGATTTTCAACTTCTTCAAAGAACTGTCAACACTCTGAAATCAGCATCCAGCTGTAAAGGTCTAAGAGTACAGATCGAAATTAAGCCACAAACGGATGTGGGTGTGGCATGGTTTGCATCACAAAACACATGGTAGCTACTAAACAGTACACAGGACAGCTGACCTTTCGTGTCATCCCAAATAGTATCCGAAAATATTAGCACAATCCCTGTCTCACACACACTGCAAAAAAGAAATCCACCCCACCCAAAAAAACAACAAAAACAACCCAAGCAAACACCCCACCCAAAAAAAACAAAAACAAGCCCAAGCAAACAAAGAAAAAACAAATACATTACCATTATTTTTCTAATGATCTTTTACATGGTGAACAATAGTTCAGTTAAGGCAAATTGCTGGTTAAATATAAAATATCATCATCAGAGTCTCTCCTTCATTTCTAATAAGATCATACCTTCATTGCTGTTGATGGTTCACACAACTAACAAAATAATTTTGACTTCCTCAAGTCCTATCACAAATTTCAGCAGTATCAATAATCAAAGTATGCTCAAAATCAACCTGAAAAATATGAGAAATGGTATCTCCACTTGTTTGCCACTCTGACAGTAACAAAATATGTATATAAAAAAAAAACACACCAAAAAAACAATAACACAATGAACAAAATTAATCTTAGTATTTTCATCATCTCTTTGCCCAGCAAACAATCTCTTGCACTGTTTCAATGAAGGTTAGATATTGTGTGCACTTATCCTCCTCTCTAGGGCATAAATCAGATGGGTACAGTTAACAGATCACTTGTGTTTTGTCCTAAAGTAAGTGTAGTCTAATGCTCAGCAGGCTACCATAACCACAGTTCTACATACAGCACATGCCGTGAAGCGGATCACAATTTTACTACTGTGATGGTGTCCAGTCACTGACCTGTTGATGTAATTCATATGGCACAAAGGAAATTTTCTATCTAAAATCACGTTTAAATAACATACTTACCGTGACCCAACTAGTGCAGACTCCGGCAGGGGTCTGACATTCCTGTCCTGTGCAAACTACTATCCGCCTATGCGGAGAAAACGAAAGCAACTACGGCCGATAACCTCCCGGAAGTAGGTAACCTCCCCTTTGTCCCGCTAGCTAGCGCCCTCTTTTTCCGGCAGGGCACAACACAGATTCAAATTTGAAATGAAAGCTGTTTGGCGTCCAGCCAGTCAGTCTTCACGTAACGTTGCTTTCGAATACACGCTCAGTGTCAAAAAATGAAATTATGGTGCTTAGAGCCTCGCTGACCACTAAGGCCATCTCAAGGCTATCGCCACGTTAATAACTACTACAAGGGTAAAAAACAAACAATTAAAACGAATCACCACTTCAAACTTTCCACTCAAAGTTTAAAAAAAAAAAAACTTCCATAGTTTAAAACCTTCAAATCTGATTAAAAATGTTCACTTCTTTCAAGAAGTCCATCAGCGTCCACGGAGGGACGCTCAGTGTCACACACAGTCAACTGCCTAACATTCTACTGCACTGACTACTTTACTTCTTTCTTTACTTCTTCTTCTCTTAATATTGTAATAAAACAATAGAAAAAAACCCAACAACCCTTAATTGTGACTGGCCTCTATTATGTCCTTGGTCTGTGCGAGGACCTTTCTCTCTTTTCACTCTTTTTTTATCCTGTCTAATTCAGTAATTCAGTCAGTCTTTTGTAACCCCTTTATAATATACCACTTGGTTCATGATTATAAAGGTGGCGTCGCCGACAGGATACTGATCCAGTGACGGGATTGATCCAAAGAAATATTCTTTTAAAATCTTTTGATTCTTAAATCCTTTTATCAAAATTTAAAATGAACACCCCTTACCAATCAGTTGTTTACGTAAGTAAAAGATTTTTTCTTTCATTTTCCCATGCTGACATATGTACGATAGTTGCCTGGATGTATGTCCTGAAGGTAAATGAGGATTCTCCAATTTCCCACACCATCATACGCACAGGCACTGCAAAAGATTTGTTCCTTTTCACAAATGACATAGAAAATGCACATTACAGATTCCTTTAAAGCAGGATGTTCAGCAGGATATGAAAACATCAATATCCAGGCTACACCTTCCCTAACAATGGAGTACGGCTGCCTAAAAGACAAGATAAAAGCAGGTGATGATTAAGAAGACAGCCACAAATACAAGACATGGGAGCATTGGACTTCTTAACTTTAACTGACCTTTTAACAAGGCACAAAAGAAGCACTTTTTTGTAATCTTCTCTTGTAAATTCATGAGTTTCATTGCAGCATATAGATTTTTTTTTTTTTTAATGTGTTCATTTGCTTATAACATACGATAAGAAAAAATATTTACAAAGCTTCTCACACATTTTTAAAAAAAAATTTCACCAGTATTTCTGTCACCAATCCTTTCACTATTCAATTCATGTCTTTCACTCTCAGATCCAATCATTTCAAAGACAAGCATCAACTGTAATGCCCGATACAATATGAAAAATGTTATCTTGAGAGGAAAAAAACAAGAGCATGTCTGGTGCTGTTGACAATCACAGAGTGCAAGGCCAAGTCTTCAGTTTCATGCAAAAGCCAGTATTTTTTTTACACAGTATAAAACGTTGCGTTGCGTTGCGTTGTGTGTGTGTGTGTGTGTGTGTGTGTCTGTGTCTGTGTGTGTGTGTGTCTGTGTCGTGTGTCTGTGTCTGTCTGTGTGTGTCTGTGTGTGTCTGTGTGTGTGTGTCTGTCTGTCTGTGTCTGTCTGTGTCTGTGTGTGTCTGTGTCTGTGTGTGTTTTAAGAAACTTTACAAACCTTCACTTCTCTTCCTTCATCCTCACCTCTAGGCGTCATCACAAAATTATACCATACCTTTTCAATTATCTGCGGTAAGCAATATAAAAAAAATTAATAATAAAAATGATAATACTAATACCACACCTGTCCAGATGTACCATTGTAATAATAATAATAATAATAATAATACTTATACTAAAATCATTCCTGTCCCATTACCTGTGATAATAATTTTTTAAACATGATTAAATAAAAGCACACCTGTTTGGTTGAGTAAAATCATACATGTTTGATTACAAAAAAAAAAAAAAATTAGGGTAATAATACAATAATAATAATAATAATAATAACAACAATAATAATAACAACAATAAAGTATTGATGTATTGTTGAACCTTTTGCAGACAGGACACACACGGTCTGACCACCATCAGTATAATTCGCAGTTTCAGTTTCAGTTTCAGTAGCTCAAGGAGGCGTCACTGCGTTCGGACCAAACCATATACGCTACACCACATCTGCCAAGCAGATGCCTGACCAGCAGCGTAACCCAACATGCTTAGTCAGGCCTTGAGAAAAAAAAAGAAAAAAAAAAGGTGAATAAATAATAGATAAGCTTACATAAATAAATAAATAAATATTAATTATAATATAGAAAAAGGTAGTAGTAATAATAATAATAATAAAATAATAATAATAATAATAAATAAATAAATAAATAAGACAACAATGATGATAAATAAGCAAATAAATGTAAAACATGAAGACACACATTCACAGCGCAGTGGCATTATATATCTTCACATGCATTAACACAACTGGCAGTAAAACAATGACATGAGGAAAATATGATCCCAAATTATGTCCATGGGTGGTTGTTTTTTTTTCTGTTTTCTTTTTGTTGTTGTTGTTGCTGCTGTTGTTTATCTTCTTTTTTGGGGGGAGGTGGGGGTGGGGGAGGGGTAGGGGAGGGGGGGGGGGAGCAAGAAATGTCTCAAAACATCTGTGATTGTTAGACACCAACATGAACAGTCCATAGCATGATTCAAATTTACATGCATTCTTTTTTTCTTTCTTTCTTTTTTTTTTTTTTTTTTTTTTTTACATAACATACACTTCTTCCAAATATCAGCACTTTGCATTGCCTGTTTATAAGTTCTGAACATCAATGATCTATCTCTGTGCACATTACAGCATTAACCATACAAATGAAGTGAGTCAGCCAGTCTGTACCTTCTTTGACAGATAATGAAAAAAATGTAAACAGTAAAGAAACATGCAACCTAGAAGTATACAACCCCAAACAGTAGAGGAGAAAATGATTGAAGACTGAGATAAAACAAGAACACATAAAATAAATAAATAAAAGAGGGAAAAGAAACAAGAAGAACCATTGAAACAAAAGGATTCAAAGGGAATCAGCCAACAGGTCATTCTACACAACTGTACTGAAGGAACTGAACGTTCCTTTCAAGACAGGGGGAGGGGAGGGAAGAAGGGGGAGGGAGGGAAGAAGGGGGAGGGGAGGGAAGAAGGGGCAGGTACTTCCCCACCCCCTTCCCCCCCCCCCCTCCCTCCCCAAAGCCTGACTAAGCGCGTTGGGTTACGCTGCCGGTCTGGCATCTGCTTGGCAGATGTGGTGTAGCGTATATGGATTTGTCCGAACGCAGTGACGCCTCCTTGAGCTACTGAAACTGAAACTGAAACTCTTTCTGAGATTTGTTGAAGGCCAGCCTCCTTGAGCTACTGAAACTGAAACTGAAACTCTTTCTGAGATTTGTTGAAGGCCAATCATAAATCGGAAGGAGAGGCGGAAGAAGAGGATTGGGATCCACCTTCCTATGCTGAGCCCAAGACACAGTGGATTTGAATTCACTGCCCCAGTAGCTGTGAAAGGCAGTGGGACCTTAAACCTATCATCTCTTTCTAATCAAAGACCATCATTGCCAACACACCCTCGCCGATAAACGGCAATTTTCAGTTTGTGCACCAGGAAAAAGAACAGATGCAGAAGAGGGATGAAGACAAAGCCGACCATGAAGACATAGCCCACGGTGGGCCCTGGTTTGTTCCAGTCCAGGATGGGGTACATCACTCGTTTATGATCCCCTGCCCAGTAGATGACACTGAAAGCCAGGTAGACTACGCCGTACACGAAAGGATACACAACATGCAACAAGCGGTACGGGGAAGCAGATACCAGATGCTCCACAATGATGATGATGGAATTCAGGAGATGCTCCTGCAAGTTCTCCAGATTAATGTGAGGATAGTCCTTCATGCTGGGGAAGAGGAAGACAAAGAACACAAACGTGACCATCACTGCCGCCGAAGAGACGGCGCTGAACAGAACCCAGACAGCACACAAGTACCACGGTGGACGGTACTCTGGCTCTTCCACCACTGCTTCATCGGGAGCTTCCGAACTGGGAATCGCCTCGTACCCTGCTGGGCTCACCCCGCCGTTCAGCTCAGTGAACATGCGTGCGTGTATGGTGGTGCTGGGCCGGTGGCACAGATACCTACTGCAACGGATGACGTTCCAGCTTTCATAGATCGTCAAGGCGTGGTGAACGCTGGCAGCCAGGAAATGGGCAATGAGGTAGATGTTGAGCAGAATGTAGGTCCAGATGGTCAGGTAGGCTCCCCAGGCCTGTTCGGCGTCGCCGTGCTCCACAGAGATGTAGACCAGCCAGCACACCCCGTAGCTCATCAGCAGGAAGCGGTACATCAGGTACACTGCCACAGGCATGCGCCACTGCAGGCACAGGAAACAGGACAGCAATGAAACCATGACGTCTGAGTTGTGTTTCGTCATCATCATCCTCATATTTACATTGCTCTCAATTCAAAATAAAACAATATTGTTGTCTTGAACTCTGTGTGTGTGTGTGTGTGTGTGTGTGTGTGTGTGTGTGTGTGAGTGACTGAGTGAGTGAGTGAGTGAGAGTGTGTGTGTGTGTGTGTGTGTGTGTGTGTGTGTGTGTGTGTGTGTCTCTTTTCTGATCAACTGCAGTACTGAATGTTTACATGTATGTTTTCAAACTTTAATGACAGAGATGTATATGCTTTGCATTAAGTAAATTATAAAAACACATTGTTTAAACCATGAGTTTAAAAAAAAAAAAGTTTCATGTAATACTGTAAACAGTTTGGAACAAAGGAAACAGAAAATTGTATTCCATTCTTGTGATGGCAAGCAAAAAATAATTTCTTTAGAAATCTTTTATCCCTAGACAACTCAGGCACAGCATGATCTATTACACAATGTTCACACACATGTGTGCACACTTAGATGATAGTGTAATAAAATCAAGTTCTTCTTCTTTCTGTTTTAATCTGCATCTAAACCATACCTGGGAATAGCAAAATCTTTCAGCTTTGACACCACTGAATCCAAACATCCGGAGACGGAATTCATTGCGTAAACTTGGACAAGCCATGTTGATTATCTGCAAACAAATCCACTGGTACTGATATCAAATTGGTGATTGTGAACAATAAATGATTTTTTTTTTTTTTTTTACATTAATATAACCAGATTTTAAGTTATGGTAATGTGACAATACTTTTTTCTATAGTAAAGCACAAATCTTCACACACACACACACACACACACACACAGAGAAAAACAAATCATTCTTATCAACTTCAATATTTTTTTCATTTAAAAAAAATATATATATTTCTTTTAATTGCACTTTTACAAGCCATTGTGGAACAGCGGTTGGTGTCACTAAACTGCCAATTTGAAGGCCATGGGTTCAAACCCATTAGAAAAACAAATACTGTTAGATTTTCTGCCAAGTGTGGCTCCTTCCAACAGCTGAATATATGTTAATTGTGTCCGACTGACTGTCAGAACAGCACAAGAGGCAACTGCTGTCCCAACTATCTGAGCTAGCATCTGATTATAGTGGAGGTGTCTTGCCCAAGTTAATCCCCACTCTCTCGGCCGAGAGGGTTTTAAGAACAGTCAGCATTGGAATGGTTCCTCAGGTTCCAAAGGCCAACTAGCCCCCAAGGCTGCAACACAAAGAGCCAGTACAACCAGCCGCCGTGACGAAGTGGTTAGTGTCGCGGACTGATGGGTGGGAGGACGTGGGCTCGAATCCCAGCGGAGGTGGGTTTTTCGGCCCGTAGCCAGCTCCTACCCAGAATTGAGTGTGCTGTGGGCTTAAATGGGGAGACTGGGACCACAAAGTCGAGAGTCATCCACTTCAAGGATGCGTCTTTGGGTGTGTTGCTCTAATTACCTGACCAACACTGCATGTGTCTGTATCTCTCAGGCCTGGTTAACACCGGGATATCATTATGACAGGAAGCGTAGAGTAAAGCCTTGTCAAGCAGTCCCAAACCCAAATGGACCTCCATAGCAACATCGTTATCGTCATAGTCATCCTCCTCCTCCTTCATCATCAATATAAACAAAACAGTCTGTCAAAGTCTGTGGCCTTTCATGCCCTGCTCTCATGGTGACCTCAGTTTCGATACCCCTCCACTTCTGTGCTTGGGGTGAGTCCTGTCAATGTCTTCAGTGTCGGCAGATTCATGGGGGGCTGTTGTTTGTGGGACGTGGTGGCGGTCTCCACTCTGGGAGGGACGCTCACTGAGTCTGGCTCTGCGACTGAACCATCATTGTCGTTAGTAGAGGGCTTAGTAGATGGTGTCCTAAGTACGTTGAATCAGAACAGGCACCACTGAACACCACCAAAGTGACTCAGCAGCAGTGCAGGGTCTCATCTGGTGTGTGGCCTCCTTGCGACCTAACATTGATGGTTCCCTGCGGACTGCCGACGCTGGAACTGTGACAGACGAACCCGGGTGTGGCCGTGTACGGGGGAATCTAAATGAGCGGCGTGGGAGTAATGCCACTGAAATGGCGCAGATGATGGGACAGCAAAAAAAAAAAAAAAGAAAAAAAAGCCAGTGCAATCTTGCCTCCTATTTTGAGTCATAGTCCTTCAAAACAGACTAAGCTGTGCTTTGGGTTACAATGGAGAGCCTGGGGTCATTGAGTCAAGTATCACACAGTTCATGGACACATCTAAATGCTGCTCTGTCACTTCCAAATTTTTCTCTTTTGAAGTTAAGCAATGGTTCAACCCAAAAACTTTGCTCAAATCTTAAAGACATTAAAGAGGTTACTTTGCTCAGTGTTGGCAATGACCAGGAAAGTACTGTTGGTGTGCACAGCATCTCATGACATGCATACAGGAGAACAGACTCACAGAGCACAACCACATCAAGTAAAACACTCCACTAATTTATGCAGGACATGCATGTACATGAGTAGAGTGTACCATCTTTAATTTGCATAATTAATGCCTTGACAGCAAATGTTGAATTTCATGCTTCAGGCTTTACTGGGTCATCAATGACTAAATCAGCACACACACACACACACACACACACACACACACACACACAGAGAGAGAGAGAGAGAGAGAGAGAGAGAGAGAGAGAGAGAGAGAGAGAGAGAGAGAAACAAATACACACAGACACAGACACACTTATATAGTTATAATATTTAACATGTAAAAATATGTTACATGAAAATACTCCAAGAAAGAAATCTGTGGCTTAAGAATATTAAGGGCTCGAAAACAATCATCAAACATAAAAACAATCACGCCAATGCTAATATGCATGTATACAACAAAACCACCACAACCTTTGAGAACAAAACAGTCCACAAGGTTTGTTGTGGGTTTTTTTTCCTGGCAGAGGTCACACAGAAGTAATAAACAGCAAATGATGATACTTTGTGATTTCTTTTTTTGTATACCCCAGAATTTGGATCACTTTCTTCTTCATTTCCATGATAATGGGGGTGATGAAGATGCTGATATGGAGGTCTTCTTCTTCTTCTTCTGCATTCACTCGTATGCACACAAGTGGGCTTTTACGTGTATGACAGTTTTTACCCCGCCATGTAGGCAGCCATACTCCGTTTTCGGGGGTGTGCATGCTGGGTATGTTTTTGTTTCCATAACCCACCGAACGCTGACATGGATTACAGGATCTTTAACGTGCGTATTTGATCTTCTGCTTGCATATACACACGAAGGGGGTTCAGGCACTAGCAGGTCTGCACATATGTTTACGATATGGAGGTCCATTTAGGGATGATTCAACAAGGCTGTACTCACACAATATATCCCATCATCAACCAGGCTGTGAGACACAGGCACCTGCGGTGTTGGTCAGGAAATTTGAGTAACACTCCCAAAGACATATCCATGAAGTGGATGAACCTCGACTGTGCTGACCTAATCTTCCCATTTCAGCCCACAGAAACCTACGCCCTTGGTAGGAGCCGATCACAGGCAGAAAAATCCTACCTTTAATGGGGACTGAACCTGCTTCCTCCCAGTTGTCAGTCTGTAACGCTAACCAGCAGTGGTTGGTGTAACTGATGATAGTTTGTGGTGCTTTAGTTGTCTCTACCTATCCATCTATCTATGCCTGTGGTCCTGTCTTTGAGATAGGCTGTCAGTGAAAGCTCTCCAGGCTGTTGCACCAGCTGTCCCCAGGTATGGCCCATCCTCCTGATGTCAGTCTCCAGATCTTGGTGCCAGCTGTTCTTTGGATGGCCTCTTTTTCTTTTCCCCTGAGGGTTCCAGGAGAGGGCTTGTCTTGTGATACTGGATGCTGGTTTTCTCAGGGTGTGGCCAATCCACCTCCAGCGTCTTTGGAGGATGTCTTCTTCCACAGGCTGTTGGCTGGCTTGCTGCCAGAAGTCTTGGCTACTGATGGTATTTGGCCAGCTAATTTGTAGTATTGTTCTCAGACAGGAGTTGATGAATGTCTGGATTTTCTTCATGGTTGTGGTGGTGGTTCTCCAGGTCTCAGCTCCATACAGTAGTACTGGCTTCACGGGGGTGTTAAAAATCCTGATCTTGGTGTTGAAGGTCAGATTTGTGGAGCTCCATATGTTTTTCTGCTGTCGGAAAGCTACTCTTGTCTTGCCATCCTCACTTTCACATCAGTATCTGTACCACCCTGCTTGCTGACAATGCTGACGAGGTACGTGAAGCTCTCTATATCCTCCAGTGCTTCACCGTTTGAGGGTGATGGGGGCTGTGTTGACTGTGTTTGCCCTGAGAACTTTGCTCTTTCCTCTGTGTAAATTCAGAGCTTTAGTTGTATTGGAGTAAAAAAAACTAAAAAAAAACTGGGGTAGCAGCACACCCCTAAAGAAACTGTATGATACAGATTACAGACTGACAACAAGTGGTGACGACTGAAGCCTGACCAACCTTAGAAATAGATGAATTATACCACTCAAAGTAACACAGAATCTGAGAATGGTCAGGGATGCAATTTCCATCAATAAGACAAGACACATCATGTTTTGAAACATATATTGTTTGAGAATATACTACAGAAGGGGGATATAAGGCATTGTTGAGAGGATACATGTTTACTTTCAGATAAATGAATGATTCACCCAATAAGTGATCACACACACACACACACACACACTTCAGTCTTAAACTGAAGATGTATGGTCACCCTGACCCTTACATGTCCTACATTGTGTGGTGCAGGTAAACTTGAAAGAAATTATACAGGAGAAATGAAATGAAAAAGAAAAGTAGATAATAATAATTAAACCACTGTTACTCTTTAAGACATTAGCAAATACTAGGGTATCTAAAAACCAAAATGATTAAATCATGTTTACTCATTTTCAGATCTCCATTCAAACCAGTCTGAATGTTGATTGCATACATGACAGAACATGAAACAGAAACCTGTCACACATTCCTCCCTTATTCTTCCAAACTGCAATACTGATGTTAGCATTCTCAATGGTACAAAGGTCGAAGGCAGAGGCTGGTGGGAATCCCAGCCAATGACACACTGACTTTCCTTTCTTCTTCTTCTTTTTGTTGAATGTGATTGCATATGTGTTTTCACTTAACTAACACCCGGAACTAAAATTAAGTTTATGAAGTAATACAGGCTTCTTTTAGACATTATGTCCTCCTGTCGAGACAGACAGGCTGCTTTTAGACATGATGTCCTCCTGTCGAGACAGACAGGCTATTTTAGAACATGAGTCCAAAGTAACTGACCTGTGAAAAACATAGCACACACTGGGTATGGAGCCAACAATGCAACTTTCGTTCGAATGTTTTAGTGTTTCGGTGCGAGTTCATTCGAAGCGTGAAAACCCAGTGCGTTTTCCCCAATCGTTCTCCCATGCATTCGAGAATTCGTGAGCACAAAAGTATCAAAACATATCCAAGTTTTTCAAAAAAAATGCTTGTTAAACGCATTTTTTTTTCGCACACGCCCCACTTTCGAGTCGCTGAACTCCGACTACAGTATGTGACAAAGTAAATGGATTTCACTTACATTCATACAGTTACATTCATACCTGCTTGAGGAACTATGTGAGCTGACGGGTCTGCTATATCATATGACAAAGCAGATTTTTTGTTGAAGTCGTTCACCAACACTGTCTGCTGCTGTTTGGTCCGTCCCGCTTTCTGTTGAAATGTGCATGTCAACACAATAACACTCAGGAGCATGTGACGAGCTCCTCGGAAGGTCGAGGAATCGGAAGTTACGGACAATTCCAAATTTGGGTATTCTCGGAAAGTGTCGAAGCAGACGACCACGGCGACTAAAAAAAACGTCGGTTGAAATGTGTCCTGAACTACAAGGTGCTTTTCGTGAGATCGAGAAATAAGCCACATTCATACATTTATCGCTGGGTGCCATTCATAGGTGCACATATTGAAGCTAATTACCGAACGAAACTCAAATTATACCAACCAACACGTACGTCTGGGAGGACGAAAATGTTTGTGGAATCATGAAGGTAATTGGCAGTCCGGAAGTGGACTTTGACCACCATCAGGTCCTGTGCTTACGGTCATGTGTTATCTTGTGACTGCATCAGTGCATGTGTACTCAGAGCACTTTGTTGTAAATTGTAACCGTTTTGACAAAGCTCGCTGTGATTTGATCCTGTTGGCACAGTAACACTGAACCGTGACTTTCTCAGTGGTGTGTGTGTGTGTGTTCACTGGCTATTTCATTTAATGTCTGTCCACATAAAGTGATACTTATTAGACATGGAAATAAAGGCAAAGGGAGGAGGTCTGTCTGTCTGTCTGTACGTGTGTGTGTGTGTGTGTGCGCGCGCGCGCGCCGGTGCATGTGTTCGTTCTTTTGTTTAGCGTCTTTTCACTAGCAGTGATAAAATATTAGACGTGTGTGTGTGTGTGTGTGTGTGTGTGTGTGTGTGTGTGTGAAATACAGTGTCTGTCACTGCCGTCAGTGGACTCGAGTTCTTGGTTCAGTTCGAATCCATATAGATGCGCCGGCGCCCAAACTGATGAGACTGGAGGCAGCCAACAAAAACTGACATCAGTACCAAATGATTTGCCTCCACTCATCATTGACTGCAAAGTCAGGGGGTCTTGTTCAGTTCAAGGCTAAATGATTCAAGAGCATTAAGTACTGATTTGGAATCAACTGACAAAGAATGATATTTCAAAGAAAACTATTTATCTGATGGCTCATCAGGTAGTTCTCTTGTACAACAGTATGCAGTAATCTCAGCTGTAAATATGAAAGATTTTTCAACTTTTAAAAGCAAGACTGAATTGAAAACGCCGTTCGCGCGCGCGTCGTGTGTGCCAGTTATATGTGTGTGTGTGTGTGTGTGTGTGTGTGTGTGTGTGTGTGTGTGTGTGTGTGTGTGTTTGTGTGTGTGTGCATGCCCATCAGTGTTCTCTCCCTGTCTCTCTCTGTCTCTGTCTCTATCTCTCCCACTCTCTCCAGCATTGATGCTGTGTGCATCTCTATCAGTATACATGTTCATCGTTATTCGCAGTTTTCTATCATATACATACATATATATATAGAGAGAGATATATAGATAGATAGATAGATAGATAGATAGATAAATATACATATATACACCATACCAGATTTATACAATATATATCTAGCGACATATATATATATATACCAGATTCAATATATATGTAGCGAGATAGATATATACACCATACCCGATTTATACAATATATATATGTAGCGACAGATTGATAGATAAAATAGATATATTTTTCTTTATCGACAGATAGATAGATAAGATAGAGAGACTTATTTTTCTTCTCTCGTCATTTCCCAACCCAACAACGCTATTCTTTTATTTCAATGTGTGTGTGTGTGTGTGTGTGTGTGTGTGTGTGTGAAATTTAATTTCTCTTTGTACCATGATACCAGTATGATTTGACCTCATTATTTAGCCTTGTGAAGTGTACACACTATTTATGGCGGAGACTGGATGAAAAAAGCGCCCCCTTAGCTTATCTATTTTGCTTGGAAATAAATATTTTTGGTTTGCCTAAAAAAAAAAAAAAAATTTAAAATGAAAAAGATGATAATAAAATTTAAAAAAAGGAGCGGGGAGATTTTGGGCATGGTGGAAGGACGGGTGGGGACAGAGGGAGGGGGGAGAATGTGGGCATGGTGGAGGGACAGGTCGGGGCACAAGGAGAGGGGGGTGAATGGGGGTATGGCGGATGGAGGGGTAGGATCACATGGAGGGGGAGAATGGGAGCATGGTGGAGGGGGTGGGGGCACAGGGAGGGGGGGGGGAATGTGGGCATAGTGGACGGAAGTTGGAGGTAGGGGTGGGGGCACAGGGAGGGGGGAGAATGGGGGCAAGGCAGAGGGAGGGGTTGAGGCACAGGGAGGGGGCGGGGAGAATAGAGCATGGTGGACCAGCCGCCGTGGCGAAGTGGTTAGCGTCGCGGACTGACGGCTGGGAGGACGCCGCGGGTTCGAATCCCAGCAGAGGTGGGCTTTTCGGCCCGTGGCCGGCTCCAACCTGATTGAGGTGGTGGCTTAAATAAAACTGCGTACCAAATGATGTCCATGATCATGACTGCAAGGTGGTCTTGTTGTCGGCTAAATGACCCAAACACTAATGTTGGATCACTGCAGATGATATTTAAGAAACTATTTATGACGGGATGGTATAGGTAGTTCCTTGTCAACTGCAGTACCAACCTGAAATATGAGACTTTCACTTTAAGCAGACTGTCAACGCCGTTCGCGCGCGCGCGTGTGTGCAAGTATAAAATAAGTGTGTGTCGAGTTGTGGTTTATGCTTGCTCTTGTGTGTGATCCTCATGTTCTCCTCTCCCTGTCTCTCTGTCTCTGTCTTATCTTCCATTCTCCAGATTGATGCTGGTGATCTTTGCGTATTGTTTCATCGTTTTCGCAGTTCTTCCACTCATATGGAGGATTATGATAGTACTAATAGTTCTATCACATACCGTTCAATATACTGCATATATATATATTTATACGGATCATATATGTAGGTAGATTTAACCATACGTTTATCAAAATAGGTAGCGACAGATGATAGATCAAAATGAATTTTCTTCAGCAGATGATAGAGTCTTCTTCTCTGTCAGTTCCCTACCTAACACCTATTCTTTTATGTTGGTGTTCCCTGTGTGATGCGTGCTGTGGAATATCCTTGACAGATAACCAGTTGATTTGACCGTATATTGTGGAAGGTCCTATTAGGCGGACTGGAGAAAAGCCCCTAGCAATTTGCTGGAATAATTGGTTGCCAAAAAATAAAAAAATTAAAATGAAAAAGATGAAAAAAATTAAAAAGGTGCGGGGAGATTTTGGATGGTGGAACGGACGGGGTGGGGGCAGAGGGAGGGGGAGAAGGGGGAAGGTGGAGGGAGGTGGTGGGGCACAGGGAGGGGGAAGGGGGAGGGGAGGGGGTTGGGGATCAGGGAGGGTGGACAGGTGGAGGGAGGGTTGGGGCACAGGGAGGGGGGGGAATGGGGAAGTGGATAGTGGACGGAAGTTGGAGGTAGGGGTGGGGGCACAGGGAGGGGGGAGAATGGGGGCAAGGGAGGGAGGGGTTGGGCACAGGGAGGGGGGGGAGAATAGAGCATGGGTGGACAGCGCTGGGAGTGGTTAGGGGGCTACGCTGGGAGGACGGCGGGTCGAATGCAGGAGGTGGGCGGCCGTGGGCTGCCAACTGAGTTGAGGGTGGGGGCAAAGTGGGGAGATGGCACAGGAGGGTCATCAGCATCAAGGAGGTTGGTGTGTTGTAATTATGACAAATGAAGTGTGTATCCTGGTTGATGAGGTTAAGGGGATACAGTGACAGGAAGCGTAGAGTACAGCTTGGGCCAAAAAAATGGACCTCTAAGCACTGCACGCCACTTCCTACACAATGAAAAAAACAAACGTCCAAGCTGTGGCTTTAGCCGCTCTCATGGGACCTCAGTTCGATATCACATTGGTAGGATGAGTCCTGTCAATGTCTTCAGTGTTGGCAGATTCGTGGGGGGCTATTGTTTGAGGGACGTGGTGGCGGTCTCCACTCTGGGAGGTATGCTCACTCAGTCTGGCTTCGCAACTAAGCCATTATTGTCGTTAGTAGGGGGCTTAGTAGGTGGTGTCCTAAGTACGTTGAATCAGAACAGGCACCACTGAACACCACCAAAGTGACCGTAGTCAGCAGCAGTGCAGGGTCTTCTCTGGTGTGTGGCCTCCTGACGACCTAATATCGATGGTTCCCTGCGGACTGCCGACGCTGGAACTGTGACGGACGAACCCAGGTGTGGCCGTGTATGGGGGAATCTAAATGAGCGGCATGGAAGTAATGCCACTGAAACGGTGCAGACTGATGGGGCAGCAAAAAAAAAAAAAAAAAAAAGAGCATGGTGGAGGGAGGGGTGGAGGAGAATAGACCACGGCGACGGGTGGGTGGGGGCACAGGGAGGGTGGAGAATGGGGGAAGGTGGAGGGAGGGGTTGGGGCACAGGGAGGGGGAAGGTGGAGGGAGGGGTTGGGGCACAGGGAGGGGGAAGGTGGAGGGAGGGGTTGGGGCACAGGGAGGGTGGAGAATGGGGGAAGGTGGAGGGAGGGGTTGGGGCACAGGGAGGGTGGAGAATGGGGGAAGGTGGAGGGAGGGGTTGGGGCACAGGGAGGGTGGAGAATGGGGGAAGGTGGAGGGAGGGGTTGGGGCACAGGGAGGGGGGAGAATGGGGGAAGGTGGAGGGAGGGGTTGGGGCACAGGGAGGGTGGAGAATGGGGGAAGGTGGAGGGAGGGGTTGGGGCACAGGGAGGGGGGAGAATGGGGGCATGGTGGAGGGGGGGTGGGGGGTGCGGGCTCATGGAGGGGGGGGGGGGGAGAATTGTAAGCCTGGCCAAGTTCCCTAAGCATGAAACAGAGATGCTTGCTTTGGTTACAACCAAAACATTGAAAAGTTGAGAACAGTTCAGAGTAAAGACTGGATGTTGGATGATGACTTTGTGTTGAAATGTTCCAAAGAAATCAAAAGATTTTTTTTCCATTTCAAATCACTGTTGAATCATGAACTGACAGAGGGAAATAAACATGGAAAATGCACAAACCTAGCTCAGTGATGAATAAAAAAGGCCTCCCTTTTTGTTTGAAAAAGTTTGAGGACATTTCATATGTCATTGATGTAATGTTCTGTCTGGTATACTTTACATGAGGTTTTTGTTTTCCTTATTTTCCACAAAAAAGGGTTTAAAGATTGTGTTCATCACTGATGCATACAAAAGAATATGCTTCACACAAAATCTACATACAGGCATGAGATTGGGAAATTGTGATTGAGTCTGAAAGGTGGGGGCCTGGGGTCCTTCTGCGGCCCCCAGTGGGGGTCCATGGGGTAACGCTCCTGGTGGGGGGTCTGGGGGCGAAGCCCCCTGAAGCTGAAGGTTTTTCTCAATTTCAAACCATAAAATCTGCACTTGCGGGCCACCAATGCTGCTGAGGTATTCCAACCTGCAGGAGACAAAAAATCAGTCCAATTCTTCCTAAACTGAAGTGTTTTTGCTTTCAAACCTGTAAAAGTCAGCCTTGGGGACATGATTTTCAAAATCTTGTCTCGTGTGTGTGTGTGTGTGTGTGTGTGTGTGTGTGTGTGTGTGTTTTCAATGCAACTCTCTGTATGTGAGAATGAGAGACAGACAGATGGACTAACAGATTGAGAATGGGGGTCGGGTGGGACATGGGAGGAAAGAGTTAGTTTGTGTGTGTGCATGTACGTTAACTACTTCAAATGCAACTCTTTGTGTGAATGAGTGAGTGAGTGAGTGTGTGTGTGTGTGTGTGTGAGAGAGAGAGAGAGAGAGGCTGGGGAATTGTCCAGGAGTTTCCTCTGAAAATTGGCCAGGGTCCAGGGTGGCAAAGCCCATGGCTGAAAACGAAATTAGTGATTTTTAAGAGGTTTGGGTGGCCTCTCTTGTGTGTGCGTGTATGTGTGTGTGTGTGTGTGTGTGTGTGTGTGTGTGTGTGTGGTGTTTTCAAGGAAAATGTTCTTTGCACACAAGTTTGCACTGTACCAATATAACTGACCATCTGGTCTCTTCAGCTGTTCCACTGACAGACGTGTGTTGGTTGAGGAAGGAATGGGGGAAGTGGAATGACTTGGAGGGAGGAGGGGGCGGGTCTGTGACTGGTTATATCACTTTCAGCAGTCCAGGATTCTCTGCTAGAATAGTGGTCAATGTCTTGGCTCAATGCCAAAGTTGCCACAGTCATTGACAGTGGTTTTTTACCCCCCCCCCCCCCCCCAAAGCTCCCCTTCTCTCACCAAGAGAGAGGGTAGGGGTACCTCAGCAAATCATGAAAGTGAAATCTGCAGGAGGGGGGCAAGGTTGGTGAGTGACTTTTTCCCCCTCTGAAATCAACTGCTCTTCGCTGAAAATAGTGGATCGCTGAGACTTCCCCAGAATGGACTGTGTTTGTGTGCGTGTCCAACTAAATTCTGTGTGTGAGGGAGAAAGAGAGACAGACAGAAAGCGAGCATGTGTGCGCACACGCATGTATGTGTGGTTTCAAATCAACCGTGTGTAAACGAGAGAGAGAGGGAGGCAGAGAGAAAGGGCGGAGATGGTGGGAGAAAAGAATATAAGTTGTATTTGTGCATGTGTATGCACTGCTTTCAAATTCAATAGATCTGTGTGTGTGTTCAAGAGAGAGAGAGAGGGAGAGACAGAAAGAGGGAGAGAGGGGCAGAGACAGATCAGGGGGAAGGTGGGAGGAAAAAGTGCAAGTTCATATGAGTGCATATATGTGCATTGCTTTGAATAAAATTCTGTGTGTGTGTGTGTGTGCAAGAGAGAGTGTGTGAGTGCGCGCGCATGTGCATATTATTAAGCTCTGTGCGAGCGCTTATATGTGTGCACATGTGCAAGTATGAAGGAGAGAGAGATAAAATAAAAAACAGAGTATGTCACTATGTGCATATGTGTGTCCATTCATGTGATTTTTTTTTCAAAGAGAGAGAGAGAGAGAGAGAGAGTGAGTGTGTGTGTGTAAGCGCGCACTCATTCAATTCAGCTCTGTGTTTGTGCGTGCATGTGTAACTTTGGTAATCTGGCTGCAGGTCTCAAATTTAAATAAACTGACTTGCCACTGATGAACTGTCTGTACCGCAGTCTCGACTGTGTCAGAAAAAGCACTGACGTCAATTGCTACAATGTTTCTGTTTCAATCGCAACAATGCTGCTTATGCATAAAGTGGCAAACGTTTGCAGCTTTTGCTGAATGAACAGAGGGTCAAGCAGATGTACCCATGGCCCTTGTGGCTTGACAGGGATGGAGATCGGGCGCACCGGTGTTTACGTGTATCTGTGCGTGCGCGCAAGTTTGTGCGTGTGTGTGTGTGTGCGCACGCGCATGTCTGTGCGTGCGTGTGATTAATCGCATGTGTGTGTGCATGTGCGCGCGCGAGTGCGTCATGCTTTTCACAGTGGTATCAATGCGTGCCACGTAGGGATCGTTATCAGCATTTTGACAACTTCAATCGACTTTCTGACTTCGATTTTGGTGCTCTGGCAAGGCACTGGATTGCCTCTCAAGGGGTCAACAAACGACGCTTTCGAAAAAGCATTCCGTTTTCATTTTTGACAGACTGATTATCCGGTCGGTAAATGATGTAGAACTGACGGCCCATCGGCTTTTTTCTTCTTCCAGAAAACGGACGCTCCGTTTTTAATGTAAATCTGAAAACAGATTTCCGTGCCTAGACTGAAGAGGTGCACCCATACAATCTGACACCAATTGCACTTGGCCTCGCCTGCGGCGTTGATTTCGTGAATGGCGTCGCCTACCCGTGAAGTTATTTTTTTGTTCTTCACTTCTGTTTTCACGATCTCCTCCTGTCAGGCCCAGTTCCACTTATTTTTCACTCCTGTATCGATCTCTGCTGCAAAAATCCTCTAATCCTTTGTAAGTTTTCTCATTTTATCAATGACTGAAGATGATCAACGAAATCAGGTACCTTTGCAAGTCCTGAAGCCCGCGAGCGAAAGTTATCCCGACCGAATACGGATAAGCTGAATGATGACAGAGAAACAATGGAAAACTTATTCTCAATTGGTTCGTTTATTCAAACACGGGGCATTTTAACAAACGCTGTGGGTTTGTCTTGCCGATCGGTTGGACAACGTTCGTGGGTCGGACCCCCACCCCCCTCTTTTCTCAACGGATTTATGCGAATCTCAAAAATGGCCTCTGGGGCCACTTTTCGGTCGGAAATCAGACTATAGTCGGAAAAATCTCATGCCTGACATATCTGCAAAAAGTACAAATATCTAAATCATGCTTGGTTTTAAATCTAACCAATTTCTGTGTCTGGAAAGATAAGTGGTCAGGAAAAAAAATTATTCACTCAAACTGTTTATTGTTTGTTATTTATTGTTTGCACAGGCATTCTTCTTTGTACTGGATTTGTGTGTGTGTGTGTGTGTGTGTGTGTGTGTGTGTGTGTTTATGACAACTGCACATAACTATAGCATTCTAAAGAGAAAATATACAAGCAGAACCTCCAACAAAAAGAGGCACACACCACATTTTTTTTTCTTCAAATTTTAATTCACCCCTGAAACTCAAGACATTAGTATGTCACATACACTTCTACATGTGTACCACAAGGTCAGGTAGATTCAATGTATTGTATGCTGCTGATCAAGGAATTTGGCCCAATAAAAATCCTGTGATGAAAAATTAATACCAGTCACACACAAATCACTCAAGTTCCCGCAGCAACAAGACAACAGTCCCTTGACCACTGTGCAACCGCTCACACTGCAGTTATGTTGTTTTTTTTGTTTTTTGTTTTTTTAAAATTTTTAAAGTTTTCAATGCCAGAATTTTACACCTGCTGAATGAATTATGATTTTTTATAACAAAGAAAAAAAAAGTCTGATACTCAACACTCCAAGTACTCTACATAAAAAACCATCTGCTGATTAAGCATAATCACACAGATCCTAGATGTCTATGATGACCAGACGATCGTACGCACTATCACTAATACTTTTGTTCACAACTGTTGTGGCTGTGAGGAAGCTTCTGTTTTCTGAGATAGCACTGCACATCTCATTTACACAGACTGTGGAGTGGTGCAGGGACGTCTAGGAGAGAACGTCATTATGCCAGACCCATCTTCTTCTTCAGGGACTCAGGCATCTCTGGGGGTGGGGGTCGGGGCAGACGGAAGGCCACCTTGACAGAGTCATAGATGAACCACTGCAGGGCCGTCAGGGTACCGATCATGATGATCCTGGGGAACAGACCTTTCCACATGCCTGCAACACACAACACATCATTTATAATACCAGAACCAACATCAGTATTCTACCTGACTGCATATATTTAGAAAGAACACTGAGTGGACATGTCAGTTATTTCATTTACCACTTTTCAAGTGCAAAGGATGTGTTTTTTTCTCTCTAAAGCCCTACTTCTATAAAAGGTTTTGACTGTACATTTGCTTGTCTCTCCCCCCTCCCTCTCCTCCCCCATCATAGTCACTGAACTTTTTGCCACAACTGATCACATTTTGAACTGATATGCAAGTTTTTATTTGGAAGGACACAATGTAAGTATGCTCTTTTAGTTTATTTTTTTGCTATGATCCAGCAGCTAATAATCCTGGTAACTTTAAAATATAAATAACAAAAAACAAAACAAGAAAAATCCACCAACTTCAGGTAGTTACATACAAATGCACTGTTAAACTTTCACTAATGGTAAATTCTAAATGGCAACATCATAAATAAAAGCAGTGTCCAGACAGGCAGTGAAGCCCCACCTAAAGACTCCTTCCCCCCAGCAGTCTGCCTACAGAGGCCAGCAGGTATGACTGTGGGAGGAGAAGGGGGGAGGGCTGAGGACTACCTGTCCAGGTGTATTGCTGTCACACACCAATGACTCAAGCACCTCCGACAGAACAACCAAAAAGTTGCTGGTGACAGTCAGCACCACCAGATACCGGTAGACACTGACTGCACCCAGAGGTGGATCTAAGGAGTGTGTGGGCACAGCGCAGTGAATGGAAAAAGTATCACACAAAATGATTCATCTCAATGTCACAGCATTCTGCTTATCAATCTTGGCTTCTCTCAATTTCTACCTTCTTTTGTATTTTTTGCAGCTGAAAGATCAACACTTCTTTGTTTTCAAACAAGCTTAAGGTTGTGATTATGTACATAGTGGTGCAAGTGACCAAAACTTGCTTGTGCTTACATTCATCAAACATACTATGCCTTTAAGACAGTTCATCAGGAAGACATCTTCCCTTAGAAATTATTTAATCATGCCACCTAAAAGCCAAAAAGCACAAATATTGTAATAAATATATACAACAATATGCAAACTTGAAAACAAAGATACCCAAGTTCACTAATTTGGCGATGACCAGAGTAAGTTTTAAATAGCAAGACGTTTCAATCTTTTCCCCATGCAGCAAAGTGAAAGGCAGTGTCCAGACAAATAGTGAAGCCCACCCAAAGACTCCCTCCCCCCAGCAGTCTGCCTACAGAGGCCAGCAGGTATGACTTAGGGTGGGGGAAGGAGGGAGGACCGAGGACTACCTGTCCAGGTGTATTGCTGTCACACACCAATGACTCAAGCACCTCCGACAGAACAACCAAAAAGTTGCTGGTGACAGTCAGCACCACCAGACACTGGTTGACACTGACTGCACCCAGAGGTGGATCTAAGGAGTGTGTGGGCACAGCGCAGTGAATGGAAAAAGTATCACACAAAATGATTCATCTCAATTGTCACAGCATTCTGCTTATCAATCTTGGCTTCTCTCAATTTCTACCTTCTTTTGTATTTTTTGCAGCTGAAAGATCAACACTTCTTTGTTTTCAAACAAGCTTAAGGTTGTGATTATGTACATTGTGGTGCAAGAGACCAAAACTTGCCTGTGCTTACATTCATCAAACATACTATGCCTGTAAGACAGTTCATCAGGAAGACATCTTCCCTTAGAAATTGTAGTATTTAATCATGCCACCTAAACGCCAAAAAGCACAAATATTGTAATAAATATATACAACAATATGCAAACTAGAAAACAAAGATACCCAAGTTCACTAATTTGGCGATGACCAGAGTAAGTATTAAACAGCAAGACGTTTCAATCTTTTCCCCATGCAGCAAAGTGAAAGGCAGTGTCCAGACAAATAGTGAAGCCCACCCAAAGACTCCCTCCCCCAAGCAGTCTGCCTACAGAGGCCAGCAGGTATGACTTAGGGTGGGGTAGTTACATACAAATGCACTGTTAAACTTTCACTAATGGTAAATTCTAAATGGCAACATCATAAATAAAAGCAGTGTCCAGACAGGCAGTGAAGCCCCCCCTAAAGACTCCTTCCCCCCAGCAGTCTGCCTACAGAGGCCAGCAGGTATGACTGTGGGAGGAGAAGGGGGGAGGGCTGAGGACTACCTGTCCAGGTGTATTGCTGTCACACACCAATGACTCAAGCACCTCCGATAGAACAACCAAAAAGTTGCTGGTGACAGTCAGCACCACCAGATACCGGTAGACACTGACTGCACCCAGAGGTGGATCTAAGGAGTGTGTGGGCACAGCGCAGTGAATGGAAAAAGTATCACACAAAATGATTCATCTCAATGTCACAGCATTCTGCTTATCAATCTTGGCTTCTCTCAATTTCTACCTTCTTTTGTACTTTTTGAAGCTGAAAGATCAACACTTCTTTGTTTTCAAACAAGCTTAAGGTTTTGATTATGTATACTGTGGTGCAAGAGACCAAAACTTGCCTGTGTTTACATTCATAAAACATACTCTACCTGTAAGACAGTTCATCAGGAAGACATTTTCCCTTAGAAATTGTAGTATTTAATTATGCCACCTAAAAGCCAAAAAGCACAAATATTGTAATAAATATATACAACAATATACAAACTAGAAAACAAAGATACCCAAGTTCACTAATTTAGCGCTGACCTGAGTAAGTTTTAAATAGCAAGACGTTTCAATCTTTTCCCCATGCAGCAAAGTGAAAGGCAGTGTCCAGACAAATAGTGAAGCCCACCCAAAGACTCCCTCCCCCAAGCAGTCTGCCTACAGAGGCCAGCAGGTATGACTGTGGGTGGGGGAAGGAGGTAGGGCCGAGGACTACCTGTCCAGGTGTATTGCTGTCACACACAAATGACTCAAGCACCTCTGATGGAACAACCGAAACGTTGCTGGTGACAGTCAGTGCCACCAGACACTGACTGCACCCAGAGGTGGATCTAAGGAGTGTGAAAAGTATTTAAAAAAAAAAAAAATAAAAATAAAAATTTTTTTTTAAAAAAGGGATGTGTATGGGGGTGTGGGGGTGGGGCGGCAAAAGGAGACAATGACAAAAAATCAAAACAAGGGAGGACAAACAAAATACCAGTACAACAGAAAACGATGAGAGGTTAGGGGGAGTAAATGAAAGAGGCAGTGGTGTCAATAAAACCCAAACACTAACAATAAATAACTTGACAAAATAAGCTCACCCATCAGGCCCAGTCTCTGAGCCACCTGCATGAAGTTTGAGCCTTTGTCCTGGTTCAGTTTGGACACAATGGTGTCAGCGGGGTGAGAGACGATGGCACAGAACACACCAGCTGTTCAGACACACAAAACAAGACACTATAGGCACAGTCATGAACACACTTAATACAAGCTGGTGATGTAATAAATGCTCTGATTGAGAACACTTTAGGATGTAAGGATGTTTCAGTATTCTTGCGAAACAGGTCTTGGTTAAGTATCTTCCTTCCTAAAAAAACAAAACAAAAAAAAAACAACCAACAAAAAAACAACAACCACCAACTCTGCTTGCCTAATTTCATACTGCATATCTGAGCTAAACTAATTAAATTTCACATGAACAGAAATATGACCTTGCAGTAAGCAACCAGTCTCACAGTTCAGTTTTGCAATATGTCAATCATGTGTGTATATTTGTATGCTCTTGCATCTATGGAGGTGTGTATCTGTTTACATATGGTTTTGTAAGTTGCATCATGGTGTGAAAATGTAAAACACTGACGTAATATTTGATGAAGAATATGTTTTCTAAATCACCTGGAGCAATATTCTGTATAGAGTGCTATAAATTACATGTAAACATTATCATTATCAATGTCCTTGTGTTGACATGGCTGGCAATCTGTACCTGCCAGATAGCAACCAGCTAATGTCAGTGACACACACACAAAAAAAAAGAAAAAAAAAGAACCCCTTCTCCCCCCACCAAAGGGCCAAAAAGCCAGGATTAATAGCACACGATATGTCACAATCACGGAACAAAGGCTCACCGATGTAGCCAGCAGCGAATGTGACCACCAGCTGTTCGGGCTTGGTGCACTCGCTGCGTGGTTTGGGCACCACGTACTTGTACAGGGCCTCCACGGTGCGCTCAAAGCAGGCAAACTTCATCATGGTGTAGGGGATCTGTCGGGCCCACAGTGGCACCAGGCCTTTGTAGAATCTGTCAACAAGGACACAGCAAAATTAATTCTTTCTGTGATGGTAACAAGACAACTGATCGAAAAGCATGCCTCACAGGTAAAAGAAAACATTCTAGGACTTGTTCCAGAACAAGCTGGTAACCCTTTTGGTTGTGAAAACCAAATGCTCCACCACAAACTTGCAGACAGTTTTGCTCAGGCATCTGACTGAACCAGTTTCAATGCTCATACATGCACAAAAACATCCAGCATAGGGAAGTAAATTAAAGATTCGTTCTGCAGATTCGAAGCGTCCACTTTGCTATTTAAGTGAATGACCCCTGCCATTGCTTTAAATTTTTTTATATTTTTATAATCCTGTATCTAACATGAACATGGCCAGATGTCAGAAACCAAGTGCTGCAACGTAGGTCCTGAGTGAGATCCTAATGGCAGTGGTCTTGATCTGCAGTTTTCAGTACTTTTTCTGGCACTAATGATCTAAGAAACACTGACACTGTTAAGTATACATTTGACTACTTTTAATACCAACATGTATGCAGTCTAGTCTTAGGAAGTGAGGTCAAACCTGTCACTTGACAAACAGAGAAGTGATAATCAGAATGTCAATCATACTACGTTACATGAAATTTGATAATGTAGCAGGACATTCATATTTTAACAAATAGATCATTCCAGCTAGAACTTTTTTTTTTTTTTTTTTTTTTTTTTAACAGAAAAAGATAAAGGACTCCTTATGTTCAGACAGATTATGCAAAGTCTGCCAGGAAGAAAAGGGTGTAGACAGAAACGGGCTGAAAAAGACCAATTTGCTTCATTTCACACAAGTCCAAGACCCAGGACATAAACAGTGAAGATCTTTCATAACCACTCCTTCCACCTGTCCACTGTATGCTCACCCTGAGACTCCCTCTTCCTGCATGATGCGGGGGAACCCTTCACGGAGCGTCTTGGACCAGCCAGGCTGTGTCTGGATGCGCACCTTCACGGCTTCCATGGGGCACAGAGCGATGTCAGCAAAGAACTCTGCTGAGGCACTGGCAGCCAGGTACAAAGAAGTCCTCCACAGGTACGTGTTTTCCTGTCAACACAGACACTACCATATTTTCTTTTCCCTCCTGTTTGTAAAATAGGTTTATCTAAGGATTTTTTTTTTTTTTTTTTTTCAAAACGGGAAGTGGTTATTGGTTGATGTTCTTCAAAAAGGTAAACAAAATCAAACATAAATTTGAAAATATAAGTCTTATTGGAAACAAATACAAGTCACTTTTTTTCCCACTGATCAGAAAACATTTCTGACTCCATTCATACTTGATTAATAATGTGAATTTTTCAAAATTAATTTACTTCACACTGCAAAATAGTTCTTTTCAGTCTTCTACATCCCTGTAAAATCATGAACTCTTGACCAAACATTATCAATTCTGCAATGGTATGTTCCAAAGTCATTTGTGTCAGGACAAAGCAAATTTAAATCACTACTGATCCTTTGGTGGGCAAGACTTACCTCTCCCAGCATACCACTGTAGAGGATCTTGAAGGCCTCATAGAAACCAAACTTTCCCACTCCCTGCATGGAATAGCCAATCATGGTTGGGGCCCAACCCTTCCCCAGGGCACGGAAGCCCTCCTCTCTCAGCGTCACACGGAACCCATTGACGATGTTGCCATACTTGGCAGCATCCACCTGCACAGGGACAGCATTCCCATCAGTGGTCAAGAGTGGTGTGGCTTCTCTACATGCACTAAGTGATGAGGCATTTGTACACATTCTGTGAATAAATTATTAGCCATTTACGTTCACCGACACACACACATACATGTACACACATGCAGACACAGTGCTGACTGCCAAAGACAACCATAACAGGGTATCATACACTCCTTTTTCTTGAAAAATGTGAGCCAAATGAAAACAGGTCTAAATGCAGTCAGATGTTTTGCCATAGGAAACAAGATGGCAATGCATCATTTCTTTTTTTGTTTTGTTATGTGGTAACATCCTAAATGTTAACTGATCATCGGTTTTTTCCTTTGTCTGACGTTTATTCATTTCCCCAATTCCAGCTGTTGTTTTTTTTACCTCAAGGGCAGCTTGTGAAAGTAGGGTAACATGGTTGTGGTTTCCGGTTTTGATGCTATATTATCACGATTGACTGATGATGTGACTACTGAGAAAAAATACTGAAAAACATGAAAAACAACAACACACACACAAATTCCATTGGAGAAAGAAAAAAATGTTTCCCCACATTTTCACATTTCACCCTTTTACATCAACTTTCCAGAATTTTTCAAGCAGATCAGTTATGCTTTGGGTAACTGATCAGTTTTTTGATGTTTCAAATGTACTTACTCACGTCAAAATTAGTTTTTATTTTTTCCTTAACCCCTAGGCTGCCTATATGACAAGATAACTCGTCATGGAAAGCATGTACACTTCGCTGCCACAATGACTTTTCCCTGCTTTGCATTTAGTTCGTTGACAAAAATGCTGGTAGCTTTAGCTTGGGGAATCTTTTTAGATTCTATTCATAGCTAGAAACACCATCTGCGTCAATCACCCCCATTTCAGAAGTATATGAGTTTTCATAACAGTATCATCATGGACAGTACTGTATGACTGTGAAAATGTGAAAATATTAAGTACTAACAGCATGTACACATCGTCACATCTTTAAAATGGAATATCTTCAGAACCAATCAAGATATTCACTTACTTTTTTTTTTTGTTTTTCTTATATTGTCTTGTTGTTTGCCAAAAATCAAATTTCAGTCATTGTAATGAATATTTAAATTTTCACTGCCACCACCTATTTTATGGGTCTTTCTCCAATAACAAAGAGCACAGAATTTTTTGAAAATTTATTCCGTTTTTTTGTGAAAACGGCAAATAGATTTCACTTAAATCTTATTTTCCTGGCAGCGAAAGGGTTAATACAAAACTAACAGGATTTGCCTAGAACGTTTTCTTTTTTTAAATATAAAACAGTATTTGTCTGGCACAGAAACACCATTATTCCAGACCTGTTTACTTTATATTCCTATTTGGTGTATTCTTGTCAAAAAATGGTGTACTCTTCCTCAAAATGGTGTACCATGCAATCATCATATTCCCAGTGACAGACTGAAAATTAAAATTTGAGGAAAAAGGAAAATGCCCTTGAAGTTATAAATTTCAAATGCTTTTTAGACCTGATTTTCAAAAAGCCTGACTCACTCGAAAGTTTTCATAGGTTTCTGCAGACCTGATTTAGGTCCTCTGCATGAAACTTTTTTGGGGAAAAAAAAAAAATCATCATTCATTACAATTTGTCCTCTATGTAACACCTCACTAAAAATAAAATAAAACAAAAAGAAAGAAAATAGCTCTGCTAAAAACTCCAGACAAGTTTGAACATACATTAAACATGTACACACCTGAATGCGGCATTTGACCAGATCAAGGGGAACAACTGCTGTGTGGGTCAAGCCACAGCTGAGGAGACCACCAAAAGCACAGAGGCCATAGTACTTTGCAGAACCAAACTCACAGCTGGTCTCCTCTGAAAAACAAAAGAGGAAACATTTCAATGCTTCACAGCTTATATATATTTTTATGTATTCTCTAAATTACCTTTTTCAGACTTTCACAACAATCTACTGTTCAGAAAGCACCACCTATTCATATTACGTTATCAAAGTAACATAAAAAGTGCACCAACTTAAAAAAATTCCAGCTATGCTTGAAAGAAACATTTTGGATTAAATCAATTAAGTAATCACCTGATCAGCTAAACAATCATAAGTATTAAAAGAAAGAGGAATGGGGAAGCTGACAATCTGTCTCCTGCCAGCCAACTGTTAAGACACCCACATGGCATTAAACAAAAAATCCTACCACAACATATGTTTTTAAATATCTAAGAATATATTGCACAGATCCATCTTACAGACTAAGAGATATAAAACAGCCTTACTCATACTCATGGAAGGACAATAAAGAGGAGAGAAAGAATGCTCAGTAAGCAGACCTGCCAACCCCCCAAAAGATCTTGAAACATTTAGGACAAAGTGTCAGTAGCAAATACCATGTCAGTATCACACGAATATATTCTTTGCATAAGACACAAGCATGTGCACATAATGAAAGGCCTGTTCGTCATAAATATATTCTGCTGTTGAGCCAACAAACATTTCATTATCGCCCTTGTCTTCGTTCTCACACAGCTGTATTGTCTGGCAGAACTGCATGTCAGAAACACCGAAACAACTTTCCAGAATGGTCTGCAGTACTGAGTGGTATACAGTGCTTCACCAGGAGCAAAGCAAATCATGTTTCAGCATATATTGTATCTAGTTCTTGAGGAGAAATATTTGGGCAACTGAAAAATTAGCAATGCTGGGTGTTGCAGCACTTCAGATCCCACAATGGCAATCTGACTTCCATTTGACATGTGCTGAAAGAGAAGTAAACTACAATTGGCTAAAATTTTGTATAACAAATGCTCAATGGCAGAGACAATACTGGGTCAACCATGCTTCATCTGTCTGAATGTCCATCTTCAAAGGATCTGGTGCAAAGGGGATAGGACTTTTTTTTTCTTTTTCAACTGACCGTAGCATTTTCTACAGGCGCATAAAAGTATTGCAAACTATACTCTGACCATGTCAAAATTCCTCTCAAAACATAGTAGTTGGCAGGTCTAAAACAAGTGAAAGTGCATCTTAAAACACAAAAATGTTAAAAAGTATGGAGGTCAAGCAACTTCACTGAGCCATGCAATTTAATAAAAACTTTTGATGTTTTGCATAAACTGTTCAACACCAACGATCTGGCAAACCTGAAATCATCGGAACACTTGCAAGATGCACAGCATGCAATAATTTGGCTTAAAAACACGGGGTGAAAACATGGATGGGCAATTTTTTTCCTTCTTTTAAAAAAATAATTACAGGCTTCAGACATGTTCACAGGCAAATAAACTCATTCTGAACACAAATTGAAAACAATACATTCCAGAAAATGCTAAGAACAGCCATTCCGATAATTCAGACTTGCCATATCGGCGATTAGTGACAGTGCTGAAACTTGGAACATTGGTAAGTGATACCATTTGAACACCATTTCTGCCCATGTATGGCTGGCCCTTTACCATCTGCCTTGCTATTTTACGAATTTTTTGTTTGGCAAAAGCAGGTAAAATGATTCCAGGTTTTCGTTTCTCAACTGGAGCTGCAACATCTTCAGCAACAGCAACAGGTTCAGCTGGAGGTTCAGACTCAGCAACGGAATCCGGTGGAGTTTCATCACCAGCTTCTGGTGGAGGTGCTGCCTCATCGCCAGCTTCTGGTGGAGCTTCTGCATCATCGCCAGCTTCCGGTGGGGCTTCTTCTGGTGGAGCTTCTCCCTCATCACCAGCTTCCGGTGGGGCTTCTTCTGGTGGAGCTTCTGCCTCATCACCAGCTTCCGGTGGGGCTTCTTCTGGTGGAGCTTCTGCCTCATCACCAGCTTCTGGTGGTGCTTCTTCCGGTGGAGCTTCTGCCTCATCACCAGCTTCCAGTGGAGCTTCTTCAGGTGGCGCTTCTGCCTCATCACCAGCTTCCGGTGGAGCTTCTTCAGGTGGCGCTTCTGCCTCATCACCAGCTTCTGGTGGGGCTTCTTCCGGTGGAGCTTCTTCCGGTGGAGCTTCTTCCTCAACACCAGCTTCTTCCGGTGGAGCTTCCTCTGGTTCTGGTGGAGCTTCTTCCTCCTCAGCTTCTGGCTCAGCTTCAGTGACAGAATCAGGCTCCGCATCATCAGATTCTGCAATTTTGTGTGGCACAATTCCATCCATTTCTGCAACCTCACTGTTAAGATTTTGGGGGTTTTGGGTTTTTGTTTTTTCTTGCTTCCCCGGCCCCCTCCTCCCTCCCTTATCACTCCCTAATGTAGTAAAGCAGCAGTTGTTAGATTCCCCAGACTGATGAAATTACAGACACAAGCAATGAATCTGGCCTGAGCCTGGAAGTTTGATCCCAACTCCTTATTTCTGGATTTAATCGGAACGTATCCCCTTCAAGTTCAAGAATGAGAGTTATTTGACAGTGGAAACAGCTTAGTAACTTCTTGAACACACAGCATGCATAACTTTTACCTCTTAACAGTTTCAACAAAGAGATCAACCCCCTTACATAAAGTTGATACAAAGTGTATCACACCAAGTAATGTCTGTGTATGCGTGTGTGTGTGTGTGTGTGTGTGTGTGTGTGTGTGTGTGAGAGAGAGAGAGAGAGAGAGAGAGAGAGAGAGACCGGGGGGTGGGGGTGGGGGGGTTCTTTTAAGCTGAGCTGAAATGTTTGGGGTCCCAGGTCGCAGACTCCATTTAGACAAGAGGATCTTTCTGATGCTGCACATTCTCATCAAATCTGCATTGCTACACACATACATACAATGGCAAGTATATCCCCTATCTTCCAGGACCAAAAATTGGCCAAGGGAAACAACTCTTCATTGTAACAGATTACCAAAGCATCAGATAAAGCTCCTATACAGGTCTGCATTTAAAAAAGTGTTCCTTCTTATTTTTAAAACAACCCACAGACCCACTCAATGAACAGGAAAGGAGCCCTTTCCATTTTTAAACCGTCAGGGATGCATATCTATGTATTGTACTACTCTTTTGTCACAAGATTTCTTTGTGTGAAATTAGGGCTGCTCTCCCCAGGAACAGCGATTTGCTTTTCAGAGACTGTCATATATATCAAGAAAAAAAATCTGCATGCATTTTTATTTGTTTTCCTACTGAAGTGGATTTTTCAAAAGATTTTGCAAGGGCAACCCTTTTGTTGCCGTGGGTTCATTTTTGTGTGGTAAGTGCATGCTGCGCAAGGGACCTCCATTTATCATCTCATCCAAATGACTAGTTTCCAGAAAACCATATAAGGTCTAGTGGAGGGAAATACTGGCGACTGTGGGATTTGAACCACTGTGCTCAGATTATCTCCCTTCCAAGGTGGACTTGTTATCAGAAACCCTATGTATATATATATATGTAGAGTATGTGCACATACGAACATCTGACTGTGTATCTGTGTTTGGAAGCTAGAGAGATAATTGAAAATTGAAAATGATAAGGAAAGCGTTCAATCAGCCCAAGACCTTTACAAGTTCTTCAGTGTGTATGTGCATGAACATCTGACTCTTGTGTATGTGAGTGTGGTGGGAATCTAGAGAGATAACTGAAAAAGTGAAAATGATAAAGAAAACTTTCAATCTGTCCCAGACCTTCATAAGTTCATCCATTTCACGCCTACAAGCTCTGTTTTGCAACTAATTCATTGCCTTTAAAAATCAAAGTGAAAAAAGAAAAGAAATGAATGATTCTCTGAAAATTAGGTACTTGTGGTAGGGGCACTCCCACAGTCCATCAGATTTTCTGGCAAACACGTCATGGTAGTGGTACTACTACAATCCATTAGATTTTTGGCAAAATCTGCCAGCTTTACTGATTCTTGATCATGAAAGTAATACATTATTTCTAGTTAATTTCAAGTCTGTACAGGTACTGTCTGCTCGACAATCCAGGGTTCAAATTTAGTGGGTGCCTGGGTGCAAATGCTACTAAAAGTTCGCTCAGGCACGCAAATTTTCCGTCAAAGACTAAAGAGGCGAAAGAAAATTAAAAGACACACCAAGAAAGCAAGCTCTAACATGGTTGATCGAAATGTAAAGTGTCTCGTCTGCTTCAGCTCACTTCACGGAACAGCATCTTTGTGTGTGCACGATCGGATGGTGACGTTCATGGCGCATTAGCGACAAACGATGTTTCCCATCTTCAATGTTAAAAGAAAGGCTCCCGAAACAGAGATGAAAGCTCAGGATGACAAAAAGAAGAAACAGCAGGAGTACAAATCCAAGCTCCAATACGTGTACAATGAAGCCTGGCAGAAAGACTTTACTTGGCACATTTCATTTTTATTAAGCTGGCACCCCAAACCACAATTGGGCACTCAAATGTTTTGTCCAGAGAGTGCCCGACTGGCAAAAAAAAAAAAAATTCAAACCCTGCAATCCACTTGATTTTCTGAGAAACTGGCAACATCTGCCAGCTTTATTTATTCCTGATCACGACAGTATTATAGTATTACATTATTTGTACTTAATTTCAAGTCTGTACAAGTACTGTGTGCATGCTCCAGCTATTAATGTGTCAATGACTTCTGAAGGACATGACTGATCAATCAGATGACATATTACTTCTAATGGATACTTTTTTGGTACACACAACTGACCTGTAATATTACTGGCATTATACATATCATTTTAGTTACACTAGTTGCAGTGAAATGGTAGCCTAAAACCATCCATACTTAATGAATGACATTTTTACTCTAGTCTTTACTGAACTGGAAAAAAGTAATCTATTTTCAAATTACAATAAGTGAAAAGAAAACATCCAGCAGCAGTTTCAGTCCATCTGCAAGAGCTGCATTCACACCTAAAGATGACCGCAAACTCAATAAAATGGAAATTTTGAAGTGAAACCTAACTCACTGTAGTTGTTCACCTTGTACACACACTGCACTAATACACATAACAGCAAATGAACAATACTTTAAATTGCATTGAAAGAAGAAGGAAAAATCTTTCTCCATGCCAACTAGTTTTTCACAAGTGTTGATTGTGTTTTAATAACAGTGAGTTTACTTTCTCTCACACTATGAAAGGTCAACAATGGTGAGAGTTCTGATAGTTTAGAGTTCATCTGATCTCAAGTATGTCTTAATATTAGTAGTAACAGTAACATTGCAATTTGCGTGATCCTGTAATCATCATTATTTCTGAATAATTAAGTTCATCTCTTGTTACCGTAGATGTCAACATTATTCCAAACGAACACTGTCCGAGTCACTCATGCTATGCAGTGTGACCTCTAAGATACTGCTGGATTGTAGGTGCAGGCGAGAAGTTCTGGACACTAGCAGAAACCATGAACCGTTAGATGTCAAATATATTTTCTATGTTAGAAAATAAATTTGGTCGCAAAAAAGGCAAAGCTGTTTCAGCAAGACAAAATCTCAAACCTGCGGAAGCTGCTGCAATCGTTCTTCCTTCGTTTACTTGTAATGCAGTCGTCTGGTCATCCTGGCAGGCCGCATAGAATGGGTTGGAGAAGGCATTCTTTCTCCACGCCGATATGAGTGAACTCGACATGATGCTCTGTAAAACAGAATATAAGTTTAACATATGAACAAATACAAACTTGTGTTCACTCACACAGAGCTGTCGTTTACATACTTCCGTAACTAACAACGATCGCAAATTTGTTTGACCGAACGTCCTTTACCTGTCGAAAATGGCGTGCTCGTCAAAGAGACCGTACGAAGTCACGTGGGCGAGAACTGGTAAATGATTTGACGTCATTAGATTAGCTTTACTTCAAAGTTGCGGAAAAAAGCACATAAACACGTATGTTTAGCAAATTCCGGCAAAACAGTGACAAAAACTTACAATTTCTTGAAAACGTAAACAATTTCATGAGATTCGGCAAAAAAATACGAAACTATTATTGCCAAGAAAAACAAATCTGTATGAGAGAGCACATGATTCAAGATTGTTATTGCTTCCCTTCAATGTTGCAAGTGTGCACATCCAACAACACGAAAAAATAAACCAAACAAAAAAAAAGAAAAGAAAAAGAAATAAAAACACACCTCTAATTAATTATCAGTTGCAGCTACCAGAATTTCAGTGACTGAGCGCGGTTCAACTGAGCAAAGCGTAGTGTGGACTTATCCACACGTTACATATATACACTGGCTATGGAAATTTTTTTTAAAAAAGAAAAGAAGAAAATAAAAAGAAAAGATAATGAAGAATTCGGGGCGGGTGGAGGAGAGAAGCAGATGCCCGACTACTGAAAGCCATGCATAAAACCAACGTGCTTTTCACTGACGGCCCGTGAGAGCCCAACCAGGCGCCTGAGCCACGGTATAATTTGTACACACACACACACACACACACACACACACACACACACACACACACATATATATATATATAAGTAGACTGAATAGAATATGTCTGTATTACTGAGTGCACCGGCGGGGTCACAAGGAATGATATGCCGGGGTAAGGAGGGGTGGCCGGGAGGGGGGGGGCGCGTTCACCGACGGTACGTCAGTGACATAACTGAAACTGAGGTATCCAGTCACAAACTTGAACAGCTGGGCTAAAATCGAAAATCATATACAAACACAAATACAGTATGGCCGGTACAATTTTGGACACATACGCCAGCTTGCATATCAATATAATTTGAAAAGTTGTGCATGCCGGCACAGGCTCAGAAGTGCACTGAGGAACGCGCCGCACTGTCGGACACTCACTCATGGCACACACTGCCACACACTGGCACACACTACACACACACACGCACACATACACACACACACACACACACACACACGCGCGCGCGCGCGCGCACACACACACACACACACTGACACCGTCACACACATACATAGAGAGGTTTGACTCAGTCAAACATACTGAAGCCACAAGACATTATTCATTAGATATGGACGCCGGGGCTGATGACTAGACTGATCTTCGGGTCAATGGTCAGTTCTAGTGATAGCACACTTCTCTTAAATCATAATGGATCATGAGGATTTGTTCGAGAGACCGCAGGCAGGGCATTGACTGCTTTTGGGGAAAAGCCGGCGAAGCGATTGACTGTTTTCAGTGAGTAGTCAAAATACTTCAGTACCGACGACCCGAAGTGAGCATCTCGAAAATCCCAATAATTCTATAGGTTTTGAAAGCTTAAAGGTCCACTGAATGGCCTTTTACGCCTATCAGTACTGGTAGGAACAGCCGGGTAATTATGAAAGTATCCGGCAGTATTCAGGCTGACGGCAAAGTATCGCGGCCGATCAAGGACTCCGTCGGAACGATGGAAGCCGGCGTGGCCTCCTTCCGCCACAGTTTACCCTTCTCCGATCAGTGCCCATTCACACCTGGATAGAGAGAGGAAAATCCGTCCGGCGGAGATTCCCGAAAAATGTCTTTCCAAAGGACACTGACAATACTATACCGAAACGGCCGGATTTACGGTCTCAAACTTGTGAACTTGATCACCGTTGAAAACCATGGATTGATCAGAAGTTCAACTGACACAACCACGGTCAGTCGATTCTTTCACGGCGTCCTCGAGAGTACGTGTTGGCCCAGTTGTAACTTGTACGCGACCGCCTCAGTTGGAAGCGCCGGTGAGAATCTGGTTTGAATCCCATAGTCGCCAGTATTTCCTCCCCCCACTAGCAGACCTTGAGTGGTAGTGATGACGTTCTTGTCTCACTCCCTCTCTCAACCTGGTATTCTATGTCGTACTGGTCAACTGATAAATTCATCTCGTTGCCTACCATGTAGAAGTTAACTGAAGAACAAAACTTCCTTCTCAGTTAGAACAACCAATCTCCCACACTGTTATGGGGTATAGCACACGAAATCTTTCGTGTGATAGTTGGTGAAAACGAACCCACAATTCCATTTAGTGTAACACCACCTAGGATAGAAACCCACGACTAATTCCTTGTCGTGTGATATAGTGGGTACAGATGCGGACTTTGTAGACTGAGATAAATCCGCGAATTTCCTTCCCGTGATATGTGCGTGCCCACATGCTGGGCATGCGTGAACTTGATCTCTTCCCCTTTTCTGCAGGTCTTCACTGCTAAATAGACATCTCTCTCTCTCTCTCTCTCTCTCTCTCACACACACACACACACACACACACACACACTACGACGCACACGCTCGACCTAAAATATCAGTGACACCACTGTGCACACACAACATATGTGTATGTATGTATGTATGTATATATATATATATATAATTATATATATATACAGTACGTATGTACATATATACATTTTTTATGTTGTATAGTTCCCATCCCCTCTCTCTCTCTTTCTCTCCAAAAGGAAAAGTAGATATGTTACATAATGAAGACTTTGAATGTACGACTTGTGCATTTTACTGTATATCCCCCCTTCTAAGGGGATGTGGACTATATGAATAGACCATCTCTCTCTCTCTCTCTCTCTCTCTCTCTCTCTCTATATATATATATATATATATATACAAGGTCTTGTTTACCTGAAGCTTGATTCTTCACAATCAATCACTGACGTACAACCTCGCCTGTGTGTCTGGAATTCGCGTACGTACGTAGCACTGACGTAAAATGCAAGACCAGAAACTACTGTACAACACTCAAACTAACGCTAATGTTTCACTTGCTTTTGTCGTCAACCAATCACGGTTTGTCACGTGTCATCGCACACATTATCTGCTGCGCCAGTTCAGTCTTGGCAGAAGCGTGCGCTAGCATTAAGTCAGCGGTACCGGGTGTATTGTATAACAATCAATAAGAAGGGTTTGTTCACAGGCAGCGGTCCCCCCGCATCGAAGGCTGTAAGTTCCCATTGAGTCTCCGACCACGCAATTGCCTTACAGGAAAATCTGGCACACTGCCTACTGCTGTGGCAAAGCACCTAAAAGTGCTGACGTTATGTTGAAAGGATTATTTCTTCCCCGTCCACTCCCCCCCCCCCTCCCCCACGCCCCCCACTGATCTGAAAAGGTGATCCATTTATTTTTAAAAGTGCCCCCCCCCCCCCCGCCCCTTCCACACTGACTCTCCCGCCTTCCATTTCTCCTTTCAAGTCTTGCTATATGTGTGTCGATTCTTTGAGATCATGTTACGTACTGAGGTAAGAGTAACGATATAGTCTCAAAGAAAGCTGTTCACAAGCTGCGATAAAGAGAGTGTAAATTTCCTGGGTGACTCGAATCAATTGTCGATTTCTCACTTTGGCAAAGACCGGCTGCCTTCACTGTACGACAAAGACATAAACTGGCTTCATGCAATTGTACAATACTAATAGTATATACTTCCTATGTATCAACCTGCATGCATGTAAAAGTTAGACAATAAGTACATTTAAGTCGATGATTACAAGATATCATTATTGTCCCATTCTATCGCCAGTTCCTTCTGCAGTTATTGCTGTGTAGATAAAACACCTTTGAGATGAAACGGCGCTGGCCATGCTTAATTAACTGACCCGTGGCTGTTTTGTGTAGCAATTCTTGTACTGTGTTTACTGTGTGTGGATACTGTGGTTACTGTGTGGAGTGGAGTGATGGCCTAGAGGTAACGCGTCCGCCTAGGAAGCGAGAGAATCTGAGCGCGCTGGTTCGAATCACGGCTCAGCCGCCGATATTTTCTCCCCCTCCACTAGACCTTGAGTGGTGGTCTGGACGCTAGTCATTCGGATGTGACGATAAACCGAGGTCCCGTGTGCAGTATGCGCTTAGCGCACGTAAAAGAACCCACGGCAACAAAATGGTTGCTCCTGGCAAAATTCTGTAGAAAAACCCACTTCGATAGGAAAAACAAATAAAAGTGCACGCAGGAAAAAATACAAAAAATGGGTGGCGCTGTAGTATAGCGACGCGCTCTCCCTGGGGAGAGTAGCCCGAATTTCGCAGAGATAAATCTGTTGTGATAAAAAGAAATACAAATACAAATACTTATATCACGGAGTTTCTTTCCTGGGGTTGCTCTTCCTTTTATCGACCCCCTTCATTATCTTTCTGTCGTCTCTGTCCTTGGACAGACTGCATGGAGGTCGCGAAATTTTCAAGGCTGTTTTTTGGGTTGTTTTTTTTTTCCTGAAGGTATAAATCGTAACCATGGTCAACCACATGGGTGTCACGGATAATGATAATAAAATCATCAATAAGAAGCAACAATAAACACACACACACACACACACACACACACACACACTAAGACACACATTTTTACACACACACACACACACACACACACATTTTTACACACACACACATACACACACACGTACACACACACACACACACACACACACACACACACACACACACACACACACACACACACACACACACACACACACACACACACACACTAAGACACACATTTTTACACACACACGGCGAGACCAACACACACATTTTTATGCAGGCAAACGGGGGACAAGATTACTGTGGAATTCATGGACTTTTTTTTAAACAGTTGCCCACGCGTCCTTTGCATAAGTTTGCAATTCGCGTGTTGTTCGTCACGTTCTCCCTCCCCCCCCCCCCCCCCCCCCCGCCCCCCCATTTTTTTTTTTTTTTTTTTTTTTTTACTGATGGCACGTGCATTTCTTGTCAAAGAGGAAGTTGTCCCATCCAATCCTGGCTGTCCAGACAGTCACGTGTGTTACAAGCAAAATACCGACCGGGCAAGAGAGGATATGGAAACCAGTCCCCGTGAAAAAACAACCGGTCTGGGTCAGTTCAAGACCAAGGAATGCTTTAAGGTTCGTAAAGGTTTCAGTATTTTATTCCATACAACGAATACACATTTGTTTTGTTCTTAGAGGTGTTACACTGGGTGTTCATATAATTCACCCCACGAGTGCATTCAGGTGTGCATGTTCCGTTGGTTTGTGTCGTCAGTAAACGTGGACGCGCGTGGGCAAGTATGTCATTCAATTTAACACTGAAATGGAATTGACATCTTTTGAAAGGCAGAACTATTACCTTCCAGTGCGACTTTGGCATAACACTTTGGCAGTGGATGAATTCAGAGTGTAGTATAAAATTCCCCATTTCAGCATCCAGATTAATGGAACATATTTAAACTTTTTTTGTGTATGCACTGAATTTGCAAATGCAGGCACGTGAAAAAAATACAAAAAAACCGTGTAATCATTCACGTCAAGAGCTAGGCTTAAAAACGATGCGAAATATCACGAACACAAACCATCACTTGTCGATTCAGGCCGTCGTGGTTTATGTTTACCTTGGCATGGTCAATTACACAATGTTTAAGCGCGCACGCAGCCTAGG